>NC_134354.1:563715648-564039815 GCF_048569485.1 Anomaloglossus baeobatrachus | reverse complement strand
GCAAAAACGCAGCAAAACGCACCAAAAAACGCACCAAAACGTGGTAAAAATGCATGCGTTTTTGCCGTGGGTGCGTTTTTGTGGCAAAAAACGCACAAAAACGCAGCGTCAAAAAAATGCAGTGTGTGAACTTACCCTAAAGGGTTTATAAACCTACAACCAGCAGAGAGCAAGCGTGTATAAGAGTATTTAAAGACACAAAGGGAAGTGTTGATGATTAACAGAAGAAAAGGTGAGGAAATCCGCAGGGTCCTAAAAATAAAGGGATAAACTCCAAGCAGGGGAAAAAGGAAAGTCATAGAGCAGTTGTGTAGCCAAACGCTGTGACCTTCTACAGACGGACACTATAGGATTGTCTGTCAAGTGTGACACACCTGTAACAGTAATGTCCCTCAATGTTTACCTTGTAGATAGTAGATACTGATTGCTGAATGTGTGCCCCAGGCTCCATGTTCTCACCCAAGTGGTGAAACACTTTTTTGCTTATTTTAATATGTTGTAATTTGGATTAATTAAAATGTTTACATATTATAATTTTGATTCTTAACACTTCTGTCCCTTTCACAGAAAGATAGGTCTTGATAGATAGACTAATGGTTTATAAATGCTACCCACAGGGTATATTTTTGTTTTTTGGACACATTTTTGACTTGTCCTTGACACTCGCAGCCTGGTAGAGGGGGCAGCGTTTCATATCAGTTCAATGTGAGTCCTTAGACCAGCTCTGCACCGCAATACCAATGACAATAAGAGGCTGGCAGCTGATGTCGGCATGCCGGCATATAGCGTCATCGCCATGCACAGCTCTGAAGAAAAGAGGATGATGGTGACATGATGGGAACCAGGATGGGGACATTACTACAAAAAGGGGAGCAGGATGGGGGACATTACTACAAGAAGGGGACCAGGAAGAGTGCAACTACTTCAGAAAGGGGACAAAGATGGGGGAAATTACTGCAAGATGAGGACGAGGATTGGGAATATTAGTACAAGAAGGGGACCAGAATTGCTATGTGCAGCTAGTTGTAAGACAATATTACAGTATGTAAGTTAACTATGAAAAAATGTTACCACTAAAAATGCTGTTTTATGTATAAACTAAAGTAAGAAAAAAAAATGCTTGTTTGTTATTGCCACATACATACCGACCCAAGCTATAAAACTGTACAATAACTCATACAATGAATGCTATTGAAAAAAAATATAAAAATAAAAAACACATCCAAAAATGGTATCATTAAAAATGAAACTTTGTCCTGCAAAGAATATAGCTCTCCAAATTATTTTTTTCCTATGTAGGCTCATTTAACTAGTCGAGTTTGAGACCTAGGATATAGATCATATAGTACAAAGGAACCTACTGTCAGGTCTGCTAACAGTTGGAAATCATTATCAGTATATATGCTGATAGCATATCATCATAATAAAGCCTTTTAAAGTTTCAATATCTCTCTTGTCTATGCGCTATACAAGCTCATCTATTCTGCAGCTTGTCATATGTAAATGAGCAATGACTAGTCCAGCAGGACAACCCTTATCCAAGCTTGGATCCTCATGGTAGAACTGTTGGATATATTGCACATGTGCACAACATTTCGGTAGTCCTACCGTGAAGTGCATTGTATAATGGAGGTCAATCACATCCTGTCTCATCACAGATTTTTTTTGAAAGCACAGAAAACATTAGTGTTTGAACTTTAAAAGCTTTATTGTAATGATTTACTGTCCATTAATGGCAGACTACGATGTCGCTCGTGAAAGCACCCGCCCCCGTCGTTTGTACGTCACGGGAAAAATCGCTGTCCATGGTGGACAAAATTGCCAGTACCCGTCACACGTACTTACCTTCCTAATGACGTCGCTGTGGCCGGCGAACAGCCTCTTTTTTAAGGGGGGGGCGGTTTGTGCGGCGTCACAGCGATGTCACACGGCAGGCGTCTAATAGAAGCGGAGGGGCGGACAGCAACCGCATGAATGTCACGCTCCCCTTGTTGCTGGAGGACGCAGGTACGGTGTTGTTCATCGTTTCTGGGGTGTCACACATAGCGATGTGTGCTGCCTCAGGAACAACGAACAACCTGCGTCCAAAATCAGCAACGATTTTTGGGAAATGGACGACGTGTCAACATTCAACGATTTGGTGAGTATTTTGCATTGTTAGCGGTCGCTCGTATGTGTAACACGCAACGACGTCGCTAACGGGGCCGGATGTGCGTCACGAATCTCGTTAGCGATGTTATTGCATGTAAAGCGGCCTTTAGGTTTCCTTTAAGTAACTATAAAAATCTATACAAAAACATGTAATTTACATATAAACTATTGTAAGGCCTCCTTCACAGAGGAATTTTTTATTTTTTTATACACTTATAAGTACAACATTAATTTCAAGAGTTTTTCATAGTATTTCTTGTGGCTTTCTAAATTATGCAACCTTTACGTTGGTGCTTCATGGTGATCTATGTTGCTGATACATCACAGTGTAACAACTCACAAACAAGCAAGTCACAAAAAATCCAGGTTCCAACGTTTTCTAATTTGATTGTCATAGTACCCTTTGGGTCGTGATTCAATTGCTGCATAACCTGTGTCACAGCCCAAGTCACTGTGCAGCCACAACCAAAGAACATGCTTTTTGTTCTAGCATTTGCAAAGATTTATAGAGAAGTTTATAGAACAAGTTCAAGGGTTAAACAATCATTGGGCCCAATTAATGAAGGTATTGTCATGGATGTCTCACGGGTAACAGACAGTCCTGTGGTGTCTAGCTACAGAAGGTCGCAGCGTTTGACTGTGCAAACTGCTCCTTCTATTATTTCTGCTTGGTTTTCATTCATTTCCATTTAGGACCCTGCAGTTTTCCTACTTACAGTACCTTATCTTTATATATCTTCACTTCCTATTCCTCGGTGCTGGTGATATTTATATATCTTTATCCAGTCTTCTGTGCTACAGTGGGTTTACATACATCTGGATGTTGGTGCAGTTTCTCTCCCTGAGTCAACTGGAGAATAAGTTGTTTGCTGTTTTCCCTTGTTTGTTATCCCTGTGTGTTCTTTAGTGCCTAGTGGGGTTGAGGAAGAGCTCATCCCATCCGCTCCCTACCTAGGGCTCAGATCAGGGTCAGCCTAGGGTCAGGTATCTGGCTTGGCGCATAGGTGCAGAACCTACCTGGGGCAGTGAGGGAACCCAGTGCTCAGCAGTAGGCTTGGTCATGGGTTTCCCTTCCCTTTTGCAGCTTGCTTGGTTCTTCTTCATAGCGTGATAGGTATTTACCCCAGAATTCTGCTGTAAAAATAAGTCAATATTTTGAGCAACTTGGAAGTTGCCCACACTACTGAGACATTTGGAATTTCCACATCAGTTCCAGCCAGCTATGCCAATATGAGTGCAGCATTAGTGCGGTATAGGCGTGATAGGGCTTAGCTTCATCTTCCTGTCAAATTATAAAAATTCCGTCACTTTACTTGTGAAACGTCCTTCACAAATAAACTCCAGGTAATGCAACCCTTAATGAATTTGGCACATTGAACTCTAAGCTGCCCTTTTATTAATGCTGACAGGCACAACACCAGTCTTTGAGAATTGGCGCTGCTTTAAGTCCATATGCGCATGTTGCATTTTTCTTGCGTTTTAAACTGCACCATGTCAATGACAAAATGCATGCGTTGTGCTTCCCCAGCAAAGTCTATGAGAAGTCACAAATTTCCATGCGCAAGTTGCTTTTTTTCGGCAGCGTTTTGTTTGACAAATATTCGTCAAAATCTTTGCCTAAAAAAACCAACATGTCACTTCTTCATTGCATTTTGGTTGCATTTTCCACTCATTGAAATGAATGAGGGCTTGATGGAAAAGATAACAAAAGTAATTGACTTCGTCAGAAAGAATGTCAGATGTAATGGCCCTGTCACACACAGAGATAAATCTTTGGCAGATCTGTGGTTGCAGGGAAATTGTAGACAATCAGTGCCAGGTTTGTGGCTGTGTACAAATGGAACAATATGTCCATGATTTCACTGCAACCACAGATCTGCCAAAGATTTATCTCTGTGTGTGATGGGGCCTTTAGTCTCTTATGGTAACTATACTATAATCTCTCAACATGTTCTACTGGGCTGGTAGCTACCACTATATAGCCACTGTATGGCGGTAATATCACTTTTGGTCTTTGAATAATGAATGTATCATGCTGTATAGTACATGTTCATCTGCTGAAGTTCCCCTTTATCCATTATGATTAACGTATGCCACAGTAGTTGTAGACCTGGTTACCTAGACCTACACCTCTGGTCTGAATACAGTTCAAAATTGATCAAATCAACACCTCTCAGGGATGTTCATGTATAGAATAATTTTTATCAATATTTTCATGCATACATTTTCAGAGGCAATAGAGTGAAATATATAAATGTTGCATTAGGCTTCTTTCAGATCTTTTATTAAATGGAGCATTCAGGTCTTTAATGTTGTGGTTGTTGGCTGTGATAATGCTGCCTTCTGCACAATTGTTAGATAAAATATGTTCAGCAACTGGCCATTGTGGTAGGAGAAGGTTCGAATGTATGCTGCCAACAGCATAGTCTGTCCCCATCCTAATGCTGCCTTGGAAAATGAGAATAGCTTGGAAAACCGGGCTGCGAAATTTGTAGACCAAAGTCTATAAAATGTATGAATTGCAGTAGTTTGCATAAGGACTCTGGAACTGATGCCTGAGACTATAGAAAAATGAAGTAATCTACGTCTAAATACATTCTTAATATCACATACGCACATGGGCATAATTTAATATGTACATTGATGGAAATATGCAGGATTATTCATATGAATTCACATATAGATGACTAAGCCATACATACAAAACACACACAGGGAATACCCAGGAACTTGCAAGAAAATACTCACAGAAATGGACATATACAGTACTTACATAAATCCTGAGGACATTCCTTTACAAAGTGTGACTGAAGTCAGCAATGGAACACAGGAGAAAGCAAGGACATGGTAAAGTGGCAGCTCAGGTTGCAGTCAGTGGTGGCTAATAGGAAACACTGCGGTAATACTACATGAATTCTGTCCACTTGGTAATTTCACAGTAATTGCGGCCACTTCTAGTTGCTCATCAATTGCTGTGGTTTGGACATATATAGGGCCCCTGTGCATTATCTGGTCCTAAGTGGCCTCTCAAACCACCAATATTATAGTGTGAATTTCTGGTTCTGAGCAGACCAGCATATCCCCCCCCCCCCTTGAGTATCTCAGGAGTAGGATGACAGTCCTTTGAGTCATGGTCAGGAGTCAGCACTGTGCTATGGCTGCCTAAAGCATGATGTTCATCTCATCTCATGACAGTTTTTTCTCTGCTCAGCCCCATTGAATACCTTTGGGATGAAATGGAACAGAGATTTTTAGCCCGACCCTCTCATCCAACATCAGTGTTTGACCTCACAAATCCTCTCCTGGGTCAATATATTTCCATAGACAACCTCTATTATCTAGGAGAAAGCCTTCTCAGAAGAGTAGAAGCTGTTGTAACAAGAAAGCAACTCTATATGAATTGTCATAGAAACCCCCTAGGGCAGGATTTTAAGGTGGTAAACAAGGGGTCTCACAAGTTATTGATGTTGATCCAATAAGGGCAGCAATCGATTAGAGACAATTACATACATAAAAGCTTTAGTTGGTGTCAATGCTTGTCTGACTTAGGTACTCAGGTACCAAGACAAAGGTTTTTGTTGTACAAACAGGAAAAAGGGGAATGGTTTAGTATATTACAAAAAAAGGATATGTAAGCTTGCAAAATAAAGGCCGTAATTCACGGATTCTGCTAACTACCCCAAAAAACTAGCTTAAAGTAAACCTGTCTGATAAAAAAACACCAATAACCTACAGATAGGGATTAATCTGCAGATTAAAAGCTTTCTGAAGTTGCCCAGTGCCAGCAACAAGAGTGCCGTTGCCTGGAGGAAATTAATTTTATTTCTCTCGATAGCCTCAGGCTTTCAGTCATCAGGGTAGCGCTGTTGCGACTTCAGGTATCGCTCTGGGCATAGTGAGCGGCAGCTGTAACTCCACCCCCAGCACTGACTAACAGCCTGCTCTAATTCTGAACAAGCTGTCAGTCATTTCTGGGGGCACGATATAAAATATTAACCACAACAGAATGCCTATGTAATTAGAATGGGATGTCAGAACAGCTCATGTGGATGTAATGAGTAGGCCTCCCAATACTTTTGTCTATATATTGTATTTCTGTGTTTATGAGGCACGAGCAATTAGTCACACACTGTCAGACAGGCTCCTTGTATTAGAGCCTATATTCATTTCCGGAATTTTCCATAGCAATATACAGTATTTTCCACATAACGGTAAAAAACAAGAACATGTCACACATGATGTGCTATTTAAAAGGACAGCAATACATATAACCATCTCTTTATTGCAGACAGCAGCGTTTATTGTACATGTTCTATTATAAGATTAGTGTGAAAACATCTAATACAGCAAACTATCTGAACCAAAGAAATGACCCATTAAAAGAACTGAAGTGTCATGGATGGGACTGGTCATTATCATTTCTCCTGGGCTGAAGACCCACACCTGGTATTTGTAATTGCGTATACCTATCATACTATGCCAGCTGGCTACGTATTATTCATTTAGCATGGATTGATGATATGATATCCTGACAACCATGTAAATTATGCAATAAAGCAATCTTTTCTATTCCCTGTGCACATGAAAATATCTCAAAGTTTGGCCAGACTTAGAACAGTCGGATTAAGTCGGTCAGATGATGGGATATATACCCCTCTATTGTGTATGTTCAATAGCAGGCTGTAATAAAATAAAAGAACACTTTTTAACCAATTTTTACATCTTGCTTTAGGGGTATTCATTGCCGAGCCATATCTCGCAGGCATTTCCATTCCATCCTTCCCAGCATTCACAGTTTCCACAGTTACATATCCCGTTGCCTAAAAACAAATTGAATAGGAGTTTAATTGTCACAATCAAAATGTAGTACTTCACATGCCTTATTAAAGAGTAGCAGGTCGTAATCAAAACCCTATAACTGGACCCTTAAATATTCCTTTTTGTGTAGAGCACTTTGCATTTGATTTAGCAGCTACTGGAAATATAGACTTTCAGACAACTAATAGCATCTTTTCAGCAGTGCTCTTAGCAAAGTGCTACACACTATAATCATGCTGTCTTTTATTTCTCTCCGGCTTTATAGTGTGTTAGATGGATATGTAACTGTACTCATCTGCACTGGCTGCACCTGAAGACCAAAAGTAACCCCTTCAGTTCCCTTAGACTATACAGTATATCCTATATGGCACCTATTGTATACACGTACATAATGTACTCATACATAGACTTGTTCTAACTGTGTAAGATCTAAGTTTTCAGCATGAATGTAGATAAGTTTGAAAAAACATAAAACACATGTCCAACATAAAAGAGGTTTTTTTACCATTTCAATGACACATGCACTTAAAAAAATATTAATATTGTGCACTTGCAGCTCTAGACTATAATATAGGATCAGTACAAGGAGTGGTGCTATACTATATGGAGCTCCATCAGGTGAACACTGGTAGAAGGAAATACTACTGTATATTCTCCATTAAATTCATACAGAAAATAATAGAAAAAATCTACATATGTCTCCAACTGAATATTGAAGATCCTATACATATAACAATATTTAAATAACAATATTCTTTAAATAGTACCAACAAAGTGTTCAACACTTTATTTAGCTGGATATGTACTGATCATAAAGACAATACAAAGTAACACATCTCAGCAGATATAGGAGGAGTGTCGGTCCTGCTTGCAAGCTTACAATCTATTAGGAAATAGGGGGAAGACAAAATAGATTAAAGGCTGCTTTAAACGCTGCGATAACATGACCGATATCGCTAGCGTGGGTACCCGCCCCCATCGGTTGTGCGACACAGGCAAATTGCTGCCCGTGGCGCACAACATCGCGCGGACCCGTCACACTACTTACCTGCCTTGCGACGTCGCTGTGACCGGCGAACCGCCTCCTTTCTAAGGGGGCGGTTCGTTTAGCGTCACAGCGACGTCACAGCAGCGTCACCGAACCGCCGCCCAATAGAAGCGGAGGGGCGGAGATGAGCGGGACGTAACATCCCGCCCACCTCCTTCTTTCCTCATTGCCGGCGGCCGCAGGTAAGGTGAGGTTCCTCATTCCTGTGGTGTCACACATAGTGATGTGTGCTGCCGTAGGAGCAACGAACTACTTCATACACCGAACAGCAGTGATATTCGAGAATAGGGGGTATGTCCCCGATGAGCGATTTTGACCGTTTTTGCGACGATTCAAAATCGCTCATAGGTGTCACACGCAAAGACATCGCTAATGCGACCGGATGTGCGTCACAAATTCCATGACCCCAACGAGATCGCTTGAGCGATGTCGCAGCATGTAAAGCAGCCTTAAAAGTGTTTGTCCTGCATTGTCCAACCATCATTATAATTAATAGGGTATTTCAAAAAGCTACAAGATCTGGTCTTCAGACAGTATCTAAGTGCAGTTTCTAGGTGTTATTGGGTGCATGGAAGATGTGGATCCAAGGTGGTGTACTGTTACTGTTGCATTACATTTCCTGAAGATACCAATCGTGTTATTGTATTGCCATGAAGTGTAATGTGAATTGAGTCCAGTATTTTTTGTAACTATTGTGACAGTGTGATGGTAATGTCATGTATTAGAACAAGAGAAAGGAAGACAGCTTACCACTAATTCCAAAAGATCCATCTGGTGATGGGTCTTTGTAAAGAAAAGTGGGTAAAATTCCGACAAAGTGTGATAGACTGATAAAGTCATGCAGAAAATGTCAAGGTTTTGCTGCTAACAATGGTTGTACAAGCTATTAATTCATGGATGTACTTAATTTTTCACGCTTCAATCCAGCATTTTGGCCTAGTTTTTGTTAAATTATGGTGCAGTGCAATTTGTCATGTGTTGCTTATTTTAAATTATATTTTTCTAATTTTAAGACGCAAAGACCTGACAGATAGATAGCACATTAGCTATTAATTAGAGGGACTATTTCATTCACAGGTGAGAGTAGGAAGAGAAGATATGAGACGTTAGCAGAAGTTGACTGCAATGAACTCCTGGGAGATTGTATTGTTTTCTGATCACATGAGACAAGTTGCTGCTCACTAACAGGGAAAGAAAAAAACAGAGCTGAAGAGTAATAAGTAAAGATAATAAAAAATGTAAATTGGAAAGGAGTGGTTTTGTATTAACCCCTTCACGACCTATGATGTAAAATCATAAAGTGATGATCAGCGCTGGCTGCTGCGGTGAACCAGCGGTAACCCTTGCACATTTCTGCTGACTTGTACAGCAGACATGTGTGCCTCACAGGTGCAGATGGATCCATGATCCACCCACGCCTGTTAACCCCTTAAATCACGCTGTCAAAATGTGACAGCGCGAATTAAATGCAGCAGTGGGTAACAAGTCTTTCCTTGCCGCCATCGAAGGCCCTGTGATGCGATCACAGGGAGCCGATGGTTGTAATGGTAGCACAGTAGCACAGGGTAATGTGATTACTCCTGTCGTTATCATGACGTAGTTCCTGTTACAGCCGACAGAGCACCGTCTATAACAAGAATGCAGTATTTCTCCTGAGCAGAGCGATGCTGCTCTGATCAGGCGAAATGAATGAGTGATCAGACTGCTGATCCTTATTGTCCCCTAGGAGGACCAGTAAATTTTTGTAAAATAAGTAATAAAAAAGTTTAAAATAATAAAAAAATAAAAAGACCTAAAATTTCAAATCCCCCCTTTTTCCCCCTTTGAAAATTAAAGGATTAAAAAAAATTAAAAAATATATACACACATTTGGTATCACCACATTCAGAAATGCTCGATATATCAAAATATAAAATCAATTAATCTGATTGGTAAACAGCGTAGCAGCAAAACAATTCCAAATGCCAAAATTACGGTTTTTGGTCATTACAAAATTTGTGCAAAATGCAATAACAGGCGATCAAAATGTAGCATCTGAGCAAAAATAGTACCATTAAAAACATCAGCTTGAGACACAAAAAATAAGCAGTCACTGAGCCCCACATCCTACAAAATGAGAAGGCTACGGGCTACAGGTCGCAGAAAATGGCGCAGAAACTGTGCCCTTTTTCGGGACAAACTTCTGAATTTTTGTTAATCCCTTAGATAAAATTAAACCTATACATGTTTGGTGTCTACAAACTCATACTGACCTGAGGCATCATACCGACACATCGGATTTATCATATAGTGAACACAATGAATAAAATACCACAAAATAATTGTGCAATCTCACTTTTTTTGCAATTTTTCAGCACTTGCAATTTTTTCCATTATTAGTATGCTATGTGGTAAAACTCATGGTATCATTTAAAATTACAACTTGTCCTGCAAAAACAAGCCCTCATAAGGCAGGATTCAATGAAAAAAAAAACGTTAGGGCTACCAGAAGAAGGGGAGCAAAATCCCCCCCAATAAACGGAAAATCGTCCAGTGGTTAAGGGGTTAATACAGTTTAAATGATGGTGTGTGCTACACCAGACTTATTGTTTTTGCTTGTTTTGTTTTTTTTTAATTGTGGGATGCACCCTTTAAGCTTTGTCACCCCTTAGCAAAAGCGTACTGTCTATCTATATGCTACAGGTCTGTTTCTGTAAAGTAAAAAAAAAAGCTCTGTATCACAGACATTGATACTATTCCCTTAAAACTACTATTATTATAATGATAAAAATGTGTAAGTGTTTCAAAAGCTATAATAAAAAAAAACATTAACAGATAAGTACAATAGGTCCAATGTCTTTGGAATATTGCCATTTCCTATCTTTCTTTTCTTATTTTCTAGCACGAAGCATATGGTGACATATGTCTATAACAGCGGAAAGTGTTCTAATACACCTTTCTTAGTCTTGTCATGTCTCTGAATGTCTACACTGAACAATACTAAAATTATATACTGTCAAACTCAATGTTATGTTTTCCGGTAAATCAAGAAAAGACAGTTTATCATCTGACATAAAATAAAGAATCTCAAACCCCAAAAATCCTAAATAAGGGAACAGAGGAAGTTTATAGATTTAGCTATCAATCACACTGGGAGCAGATACACAGAAAATATGGAAATACTTATCCTATCATTGTGACAGCGCACACAGAATACTCAGCCAGCCATATTTGTAAGAGATTCTGCATACTCACATCACTAAAAGTCGAAGCAATTTTTTTGCCCTATTACATATGAAGTAAAAAGTAAAGAAACTCTGTATATAGCGATAATTAAATATATACTACTTATTTGTGTATACAACGACAATGTGTCTTAAAGGGAATCAGTCAGTAGGATCAACCCTCCTATGTTGTCTATATGGCCATGTAGGTCATAGAAAGGGGAAGAAAAGGAAACCTTGATACCTGCAATCTGATGTCTTATTCCAGAGAAATCCACATTTTGCTTATATGTAAGTGAGCTGTTAAGATCTATAGTTTGGACACAGATGTCCAAGAGAGTCTTCCTCCAGGGCTTATTTTAAATAAAGGGGTATTACCAGTGTGAGCCAAATAATGATGGACACTCTGCTATCATAATTATACACAGCTCTGCAGTGAGATCAGAGCTAACACAGTAGAGCAGAAGATACGTTTGTCTCGCTTGACACATTTGCAGCAGCACTAATCCACTCCTAGTGCTAGCAGCTGTGCTGCAGAGCTGTGCCTTGACTCAGTACAAACAAAACAAGTGCACTTCCAGTTGTTGTCTCACAGAGCTGTCAACTCTGCTGTGCTGCTCTTCACCCGTACTGGCTGCTGTGAAATGGAAGCTGATGCACTGTGAGAGGACAACGGCAAATGATTTTGTAATGAGACTAAGTTCACTTCTGCTGTACAGTGTTAGCTGTGATCTCACTGCAGAGCTGTGTGGGATAATTACAAGAGCATCGTGTCAGTCATTATTTGGCTCACACTAATAACACCCCTTTTATTTAAAAGAATCCCTGGAGGCAGATTCTCAAGGAGATCTGTGTCCGAACCATAGATCTTTACAGCTCATTTACATACAAGAAAAGTGTGAATTTCTTTGGAATAAAGGCCCAGTCACACACAACGACTTACCAGCGATCCCGAAAACGATGCGACCTGATAGGGATCGCTGGTAAGTCGCTGAGAGGTCGCAGGTGAGATGTCACACAGTCAGATCTTACCAGCAATGCAGGAACAATACAGGTTGCAGTAGCGACCTGTATAACGATCTCAGCAGTCACTGTGACCCTGTCACACAGTGTCAAACACAGCGATGTGTTCTGCCCAGCAGGACATCGCCTTTGAAGAAAATGACCTGGACCATTCAGCAACGACTAGCGATCTCACAGCAGGGGCCTGATCGCTGGTAAGTGTCACACATAACGACATCGCTAACGGGATTGCTACTGCGTCACCAAAACGGTGACTCAGCTGCGATCTCGCTAGCGATCTCGTTATGTGTGACAGTACCTTAAGGCATTGTATTGCAGTTATCAAGATTTCATTTTCTTCACCTTTGTTTGTGTAAGAGAATATAAGAATGATCAGTTCCCCCTGAACGTCATATAATGATTGTATTATGGTGATGCATTTCCCAGTTGCTGCAGTGATGTATCGGATGTAGAGTGAAATCTATTGCTATTGTGAAATCTATTGGGCATGAAAGGTTTAGCAATAGAGATGAGCGAACCGGTCGCGGTTCGGCTCGAGGTCGGTTCGCCGAATGGAGGTCCCGTTCGAGTTCGGTTCGTCGAACGTTCGACGAACCGAACTCGAACCGCATAGGAAACAATGGCAGGCATTCACAAACACATAAAAACACCGAGAAAACACCCTCAAAGGTGTCCAAAAGGTGACAAACAACTCACAACACAACACAAACACATGGGAAAGTGACAAGAACAAATTCTCATGCGAAAACAAAAGAGCGTAATGAGGAAAAAGAGGACGAGACTCAGATATAGGCATGGGACGCCCTTCTAAAATCATGTAAAACACCGCAAGGTGACTCCAAGCGGAGTATCCCTTTTTTCCAAAAATTGGGCCCCACACACACCCACCCATTCAGTGGCAGCACTTGTGCCCTAGTTGTACACTTTACAGATAGATTTGCATCAAGCACATTCAAAAATACGCCATTCTTAACTGTCCCCAGGATGACACCGGGGTAGGTAGCAAAGTCTTTGCTGAACCATGACTTGTTCATCTTGGCTCCTTTTAAAAAACAATGTAAGCAAGGGTTACTCCAAGCAGAGTCTCCCTTTTTTCCAAAAATTGGGCCACACAGACACCCCATCAGTGGCAGCACTTGTGCCCTAGTTGCAAACAGGATGTTTTGATTTGCATCAAGCACATTCAAAAATACGCCATAATTAACTGTCCCCAGGATGACACTGGGGTAGGTAGCAAAGTCTTTCCTGATCCCAGCTCTGTTCATCTTGGATCATTTTTAAAAAACACAGCAAGCAAGGGTTACTCCAAGCGGAGTCTCCCTTTTTTCAAAAAATTGGGCCACACAGACACCCCATCAGTGGCAGCACTTGTGCCCTAGTTGCAAACAGGATGTTTTGATTTGCATCAAGCACATTCAAAAATACGCCATAATTAACTGTCCCCAGGATGACACTGGGGTAGGTAGCAAAGTCTTTCCTGATCCCAGCTCTGTTCATCTTGGCTCCTTTTAAAAAACACAGCAAGCAAGGGTTACTCCAAGCGGAGTCCCCCTTTTTTTCCAAAAATTGGGCCACACAGACACCCACCCATTCAGTGGCAGCACTTGTGCCCTAGTTGTACACTTCACAGCTAGATTGGCATCAAGCACATTCAAAAATACGCCATTCTTAACCGTCCCCAGGATGACACCGGGGTAGGTAGCAAAGTCTTTGCTGAACCATGACTTGTTCATCTTGGCTCCTTTTAAAAACAATGTAAGCAAGGGTTACTCCAAGCGGAGTCTCCCTTTTTTCAAAAAATTGGGCCACACAGACACCCCATCAGGGGCAGCACTTGTGCCCTAGTTGCAAACAGGATGTTTTGATTTGCATCAAGCACATTCCAAATCCACAAGCATTTACTCTCCCCAGGATGACACAGGGGTAGTAAATTCCTTGTGGATCCATGACTTGTTCATTTTGATGAACGTCAGTCTGTCCACATAGTCACTGGACAGACGCGTGCGCTTATCTCTCAGCACACACCCAGCAGCACTGAAGACACGTTCAGAGACAACGCTGGCAGATGGACACGACAAAATCTCCAAGGCGTAAGTGGAGAGCTCTGGCCATTTTTCAAGATTTGAAGCCCAAAATGAGCAAGGCTCCATTTGCAAAGTCATGGCATCGATGTTCATTTGGAGATACTCCTGTATCATCCTCTCCAGCCGTTGACTATGTGTTAGACTTGTTGTCTCTGTTGGCCTTGCAAAGGAGGGTCTAAAAAAATTATGAAAAGATTCCATAAAATTGCTGTTACCAGCACCAGATACAGTCCTACTGGTACGGGTAGACTGTTGAAGATGACGAGACCGTCCCATGTTTGTCAAGTTACAACTGGGAGATTCACTCCCTGCACCTGCACGGTTGTTTGGTGGAAAAGCCGAGCTAAGATCGAGTAACAGCTTCTGCTGATACTCCTGCATACGTGCGTCCCTTTCTATTGCTGGAATTATGTCACAAAATTTGGACTTGTACCGGGGATATAATAGTGTGGCAAGCCAATAGTCATCATCACTTCTAATTTTGACAATACGAGGGTCATAATGGAGGTAGTGCAGCAAGAAAGCACTCATGTGTCTTGCGCAGCCATGCGGACCAAGTCCACGCTGTGTTTGTGGCATAGAGGTGCTAACCATTCTTTCTTCCTCTGACATCTGCCCCCAACCTCTTTCAACTGAAATTTGACCAAGGTCTCCCTCATCCGCTGAGTCTTCCATGTCCATGGACAGTTCGTCCTCCATTTCTTCATGTTCTCCTGCACCTTCCTCAACATTTCGCCTGCTACCATGTGCCTTGTTGATCCCTGTCCCCCATGGTCCCATGCCTGCCGCGTTGGTGATGATCAACGTCTGGACCTTGGTGATATTGTTGTGTCTTGCGCATATGAATCCTCCTGTAGTTCCTCCCCTTCCTGTTGTCCCACCCCCTGACTCCGAATAGTGTTTAGCGTGTGCTCCAGCATGTAAATGACTGGAATTGTCATGCTGATAATGGCATTGTCAGCGCTAAACATATTCGTCGCCATGTCGAAACTGTGCAGAAGGGTGCATAGGTCCTTGATCTGAGACCACTCCACCAGGGTGATCTGCCCCACCTCTGCATCTCGTTGGCTCAGGCTATATGTCATGACGTATTGCACCAGGGCTCGGCGGTGCTGCCACAATCGCTGTAACATCTGGAGAGTCGAATTCCAGCGTGTCGGCACATCGCATTTCAGGCGATGAACCGGCAGGACGAAAGACTTCTGGAGCGATGCAAGTCGCTCACCTGCGGCGCTTAAACGGCGGAAGTGAGCAGACAGTTTTTGTGCCCTGGTCAGAAGGCCATCTAGGCCGGGATAGTGTGTTAAAAATTGCTGGACAACAAGGTTCAACACGTGAGCCATACAAGGTACGTGTGTCACCTTGCCCAGGCGAAGGGCCGCACCCAGGTTTGCAGCATTGTCGCACACGGCCTTACCAGGCTGCAGGTTGAGTGGAGGCAACCATTTATTAAACTCGGACCGCAGAGCTGACAACAACTCCTCAGCTGTGTGACTCTTATTCCCAAGACATGTCAAGCTAAAGACCGCCTGATGACGTTGCGCTCTGCTGCCAGCATAGTAATGAGGGGTGCGTAATTCCTTCTGCGCAGTGAGAACGCTGGTGGCCTGACCAGGCAGGCTTGGGGCGGAGGTGGAGGACACAGATGAGGTGGAGGAGGCAGAAGCAGTGGCGGAACTTGGACAGACAGAGGATTGACACACAAGTCGTGGGGACGGCAAGACTTGTGCAGCAGACACTTCACCATCTATCACCATAGTTACCCAGTGCCCAGTCAGCGACATGTAACGTCCCTGTCCATGCTTACTGGTCCAAGTATCGGTGGTAAAATGCACCCGTTCACACACAGAGTTTCTCAAGGAAGCGGTGATGTGGTGTGCGACATGCTGGTCTAGCGCGGGCACACCTTTCTTAGAGAAGTAGTGGCGACTGGGCATCTGGTACTGGGGCACAGCGACAGACATAAGGTCTCTAAAATCCTGTGTGTCCACCAGGCGGAAAGGCAGCATTTCGGTAGCCAAGAGCTTACAGAGGGATAAAGTCAACCTCTTAGCTTTGTCATGGGTCGCAGGAAATGGCCTTTTATTTGTCCACATCTGAGGGACAGAGATCTGGCTGCTGTGTGTAGATGGTGTTGAGTAGGGTGTCCCTGGAAAAATGCAGGTTTGTGAGGAAAGTGCAGTCGGAGACATGATGTTGCCTTCATCCAACGTTGGTGCTATCGATGTCTGAGAGAGCTGTACACACGCACTTGTTTCCCCTTCCAAACCAACTGACGACCTTCCAAGCAAACTGCCTGTTGCGGTTACAGTGGTGGAAGTTGTGCGTGGAAAACCAGGTGTGACAGCTGTCCCCACAGTCCTAGTAGATGAAGAGCGCGCGGATGCACTGGAAGGGGCAGGCGGTGGATGGTTCGCTCCGCTAGGCCGCATTGCAGCACGGTGAGCTTCCCACTGGGACATATGATATTTATTCATGTGACGATTCATGGAAGAAGTTGTCAAACTGCTGAGGTTTTGCCCTCTACTAACAGAATCACGACAAATTTTACAGATCACATAATTTGGGCGATCTTTTGCTATGTCAAAAAAGGACCAGGCTAGGCAAGGCTTAGAGGGCATGCGACCTGCTGAGCCCCCCCGACTAGTGCTCAGAGGCAGAGTGGTGGCTGAGGATGCAGTTGTAGACGAGCTACCAGTGCTCCGACTCTGTCCTGGAAGGCGAAAGGTAACTTCGTCGTCGGTTGCATCCTCCTCCACCGCCTCTGTTGACCTCCTCGAGTGCCTGACTGTGGGTTGACAGTAGGTGGGATCTAGAACTTCCTCATCAATTGTTGTGTTTGCACTCCCCTCACCCTCAGACCGAGCCTCTTCTTGCCCTGACCGAATATTTAAGTTGTCATCCCAATCTGGTATCTGCGTCTCATCGTCATCAGTATGTTCCTCATTGTCAATAACCACAGGTGTTACAGTTTGTGACAAAGGGTCAACATTATGCTCAGAAACTTGGTCCTCACGGCCTGAATCAGAGTCAGAAAGGTTCTGGGCATCACTGCAGACCATTTCCTGGTCTGTACTCACTGTAGCTTGGGAGCAGACCTCTGATTCCCAGGCTATAGTGTGACTGAACAGCTCTGCAGACTCAGCCATCTCAGTTCAACCATACTGTGCAGGGCGGATGGAGACTTCAGAGCTGGGAGAAAGCAAGTTTGATTTGGATGACAACTCATAGGACTGGTGTTTTTTGGATGCGGTAGTTGAGGTGGCTGAGAGGGCACTTGTTGGACAACTTGAGATCCATTCAAGCATTTTCCTTTTTTGGCCATCATCTACCTTTGTTCCTGTTGTTCGTGTCCGTAAAAAAGGGAGCACATCAGATTGTCCACGGTAAGTAGTAGACATCTTACTTTTGCTGGTAGATGGTCTATCTTCAGCAGATGTTAATGGAGCTTTGCCACCTTCCCCACGGACAAACCCTTCTCCTTTTCCAACACGCCTCTTCCCCTTTCCACCAGCATCTGTCATTTTGCCACTCATGTTGATTGCGACAAGATTGTGTACTTAAAATGTGGTAGTAAAAATTGAGAGGTGGTGTAGATTGCTGCGGTGGTCTAGCTTTATTAACAGCAGAAAAATAAAGAATAATTATCCCTGACAATGCAACTACGGCCCTTAAACTGGCAGCATAAATTGCTAGTATAATGGCTTAGTAACAATGAGTTTGAGTGTGCAATGCAGGCAGAGGTGCTGCAAATATCTTTGCACTTGTGGGACGATACAGAAGTCCAACAGCCACGTTTAGGATGCCACTAAGTTCACTCAGTGTTTGCTAGTATAATGGCTTAGTAACAATGAGTTTGAGTGTGCAATGCAGGCAGAGGTGCTGCAAATATCTTTTCACTTGTGGGACGATACAGAAGTCCAACAGCCACGTTTAGGATGCCACTAAGTTCACTCAGTGTTTGCTAGTATAATGGCTTAGTTATAATGAGTTTCAGTGTGCAATGCAGGCAGACGTGCTGCAAATATCTTTGCACTAGTGGGACGATACAGAAGTCCAACAGCCACGTTTAGGATGCCACTAAGTTCACTCAGTGTTTGCTAGTATAATGGCTTAGTAACAATGAGTTTGAGTGTGCAATGCAGGCAGAGGTGCTGCAAATATCTTTGCACTTGTGTGACGATACAGAAGTCCAACAGCCACGTTTAGGATGCCACTTAGTTCACTCAGTGTTTGCTAGTATAATGGCTTAGTAACAATGAGTTTGAGTGTGCAATGCAGGCAGAGGTGCTGCAAATATCTTTGCACTTGTGTGACGATACAGAAGTCCAACAGCCACGTTTAGGATGCCACTTAGTTCACTCAGTGTTTGCTAGTATAATGGCTTAGTAACAATGAGTTTGAGTGTGCAATGCAGGCAGACGTGCTGAAAATATCTTTGCACTACTGGGGCAATACAGCAGTCCAACAGCCATGTTTAGGATGCCACTAAGTTCACTCAGTGTTTGCTAGTATAATGGCTTAGTAACAGTGAGTTTGAGTGTGCAATGCAGGCAGACGTGCTGCAAATATCTTTGCACTACTGGGGCAATATAACAGTCCAACAGCCACGTTTAGGATGCCACTAAGTTCACTCAGTGTTTGCTAGTATAATGGCTTAGTAACAATGAGTTGGAGTGTGCAAAGGGCAGGATGGTACAGTGGCAGGGTTGTGGGTCTCTGGGTAGAGGAAAGGAAGCCTGCCTTTCTATCCCTCCTAATGGAGAAATGCAGCAAGGAAATCCCTGACCTTAGCTACACAGACGCTGTCATCTTGCGTAGCTGTTAAACTCTGTTTTCACGGACCTGTCACCTATGGCTCTGACCCTGCCGGTATGAGCCCTTAAAAGGACTGATAGAATGTGCTATCCCTAAGCTGTCCAGCGCTGTGTATGGAGCGTATACAGCAGTATCGGCGATAGGAGCTGCGCCAGTGATGTCTGACACCAAGGACGCAGAAGGCAGATAATGGCGTGCTGGAGGAAAATGTCCGGTTTTATAATGCAGGGACATGTGACATGGACATCCTATCACACATGCCGTTGCTTCTCTGGCTAAAAGTCCACTTAGCTGTGTGTGTGCCTGGGATTGGCTGACATGCTGGCCCGCCCCACAAGACGCGCGCGCTTAGGGAAGGAAGACAAGGAAAAAAAAAAAAAATGGCGATCGCCATTATACATACAGCAGTGATCTGAATGCGCTGTTCCCGCACACTGTACACTGAAATGTCATAATAGTGTGAGTCACAGAGTGACTTACACTATTACAGCGGAAAGCCAGCTAGGAATTAGCTGTTTTTTTTGCTGCTAGAACCGTTCTCGAACGTATCTAGAACTATCGAGCTTTAGCAAAAAGCTCGAGTTCTAGTTCGATCTAGAACAGCCCCCAAAATCACTCGAGCCACGAACTGGAGAACCTCGAACCACGAACCGCGCTCAACTCTATTTAGCAATTAGTGGGAAGCTCAGTTGGGAGATTCAGCTATACAGTGTGTCCACCCATATCCTGTCCACCGCCATTAAGTTGAGAATGTCGGCAGCTATAGGCATAGAAGTGGTGTCTAGGTATGGTAAAGTAGCCAATCTCTACGCAATGAAACCACCCATAGCGCCACCTGGTGGAAAACAACAGAGTTAGCATTTTTATCGCGAAAACGGAATGAGATAGAGAAAAAAAGTGAATTACAAAGTTGTAGGGCATCATCAATTCAATACGAATCGACGCCTTGCATACAGAAATGTTATGATTAGAAAGCGTAAACTCACAAGGCTGAGGACGTGAAGCGATACCTCATGGAGACCTTCCTACAAGTCATTGGGTATGGTGGCTGCGTGGAGTGGCCTCCACGCTCACCTGACCTGACCCCATTGGACTTCTTTCTGTGTGGTCACATCAAATAGCAGGTGTATACCCCTCCACCAACATTGCAGGACCTACGACGACGTATCACAGATGCTTGTGCAAACGTGTCACCTACCATATTGCACAATGTGCAGCAAGGTTGCTGTCCAGATGTGCACTGCAGCTGACGGTGGCCTCTTTGAGCATCAAAGTTAAATGAGCACCATATGCGTGACCAGTGTTCAATGTTTTGGGGGAGTCATGGGTTTCACATGATATCATTTCTGTTTGCAAGGTATCGATTTGCATTGAGTTGATGATGCCCTGCAATTTTTTAATTCACTTTCTTTCTCTATCTCGTTCCGTTTTTGAGATAAAAATGCTAACTCCGTTGTTTTCCATCAGGTGGCACTATAGGTGGTTTCATTGCGTAGTGCATGGCTACTTTACCTTTACCTTTACCTAGACACCACTTCTATGCCTATAGCTGCTCTCAAGTTAATGGCGGTGGACAGGATATGGGTAGACACACTGTATAAGGGATGCTGAGGCCTAGAATGTCAGAGTGCCTGTAGTTACAGCACAGTGAGCATCAGTCATACAGGAAGCTAATTTTAATAGAACAGGAGTCCAGAAGGTGTGGCAGAAGCATTATCTTGAAAGTGATTACAGCTTAGTGGGAAGCAAAAGTGGGAGCAATGGTGAAACAGAGTTATTGTTAGACCAGAGACTGTTCTGGACTGGATGAAGTTGCTCTGGAACAGTGGTGGATTGCAATTTGAAATGGTAAAATGGAAGATTTAGAGAAGGAATTCTATGTTTTGCCTCATAGGAACATCTGGCAAGGTAGCTGCTGCAACTGGTATGCAGGAAGTAGTAAAAATGAATTTTCCTAAAGTAGATTCATAGGACATCGAATTGTAGAAGAAGTCTGTAGTAGTAACAAGTATAACCATAGATGTGAAATACACATGTGAAATCCATCCAGTTTGATGCCAAACTTTTTAACTTCTACATCAGTAAAAGTCTTTTTGTTGTTAACTATCATGGTCTCTCCTGCTTCCTTGTTCATCCCCCCCATCACACTACATTGCAGGACATTGCCCCCAAGGCGGCAGTACGTTTGGTGTGAGGGAAGACATTGTCACTACTAGAGATGAGCGATGTTCGAATCGAACCGTTGGCCAATTTCAAATTCGAGTTGTTTTGGGTGGTGTTTGAGTCGGACGAACTCGAACGATTTGCTTCACGTTCGACAGTTCGAGTTAACGTTCGATAACGGTTAGATCACCAAAAGCGTGGCTTTTCACAGTAAGGCTATGTGCGCATGTTGTGTATTTGCATGCGTCCTGCGTCCCCAGCACAATCCCTCTCTCTTTCCTATTCACCGATCAGCTGCACGGCTGTCACAAAGCTCTGGCGGCTTTTCCTCTTTTGAAAATGGCTGCCACTCATTATTCATTCTGGTATTCCCTTCTTTCCCCGCCCACCGGTGCCCATGATTGGTTGCAGTCAGACACGCCCCCACGCTGAGTGACAGCTGTTTCACTGCACCTAATCACAGCCGCCGGCGGGCGGGTCTATATCGTGCAGTAAAATAAATAAATAATTAAAAAAAAAACAAACCTACGATTCCCCCCAATTTTGATACCAGCCAAGATAAAGCCACACGGCTGTAGGCTGGTATTGTCAGGATGGGGAGCACCTTGTATGGGGAAACCACCACCTCAACAATATCAGCGAGCAGCCGCCCGGAATTGCAGCATCCATTAGATGCGACAGTCCCGGGACTCTACTCGGCTCATCCCGAATTGCCCTGGTGCGTTGGCAATCGAGGTAATAAGGTTAGGTGAATCATGACAGGCGTCTCCCCGAGATACCTTCCATGATTAACCTGGAAGTGAAAGTAAATAAACACACACAACGAAAAATCCTTTATTTGGAATAAAAGACAAACCCCCCCCTTTTACCACTTTTACCACTTTCTTAATCCCCAAACACCTCCAGGTCTGATGTAATTCACACGACGCTTTCAGCTCTGTTACATCAAGCTGACAGGGAGCGCCGTAGAACACGAGCGCTCTGTGTCAGTGTGACGCCCTGGACTAGTCAGGTCGTCCCAGGTAGTCCCATGTACACACACCCCCTCCCTAAAAAGGTGACAGCAGCCAAACTTAAAAACCTTGTCACCACCCTCCAGGTTTGATGTCCACACCAGGGGGGCGGAGCCAGGCGGTTGGCTCCGCCCACCGAGGAGTTCACAGGCCTGGAGGCGGGAAAAGACACAAGTTCTAGAGCAGATTAGTCTTGACAGTGAAGGAGAGAGGTCGAGTTCAAGGGCAGACCTGTGACCAGGCCTGCCAATAGTCTACTCAGGTGGCTCGGTCAGAGCACAGTCACCTTTGGCAAGGAGGCAGACGGTGGTGGCCACCTGCAGGAGCTGGGATTACAGCTGGTGGAACAGTAGGGGCGGTGGCCCGCCGGTACAGAACCGGGAAGCTGATTGGAAACCGGAGCATCAGAAGGGGTACTCAGACCTAGTACAAAGCCCCAAATCGACAGGGCCGAGTCAAATCAACTGATTGAACTTAAGGACCTATCCCACACAAGACCCGTTAGAAGACAACAGCCCAACCATACAGGGTAAAGCTACCGCCAAGGCATAGAGACCCAAAGGGGCAGCGTCTGTGGGCAAAGAGGGCTCTTTCGACACCCAGCAAGCCGGGGAGCGGACTACCGTTGCTTAGGCATAGGAGTCAAACATTCATACAAAGAGGTGCAGGAGTAAGGCGGAAACCACCAACCTGACAAGGGAGAAGCTGCAGCCGGCTGCGGGCCCCGTTCATCATTCCATTTGTTTTTCCAGAGACTCCAGTGTATTGTGTCATAGTGAGTACACCAGCGCCTTCGGGCCGCGCACCGTGCCGCACCGTACCAGCATCCAGTACGCACCCGCTCCCACACCTCAGCACCTCCCTCAGGCCCCCGGGACCATCACTCCCCTACCACTAGAGGTCAACACCAAGCTGCGCAACACCGTCCCCGGGATGCCTAGTTAACGGCAGCGGTGGTGTCCAACCATTCACCCCTTACAAACCACCGCAGCCCCGGCCGTGGAACTTCCCCGCTGAGGTCCCTGCGTGTAGTGCCAACCCCCTTGCAGAGCGACGTGACCCCCGGGTCCATGAGGAGCTCGAGCCAACCACCGTACAAGCACGGATCCGAGCGGCTCGGCAGTCGCAGCCGAGCCCGCGGGGCGGTACACATAGACTCTTCTGGCATCTGCGAGCAGGATAGAACCATCCACTTACCTGTGGGAGTGCGCCTTGAAATTGTTGTTAGCGGTGTACTGCTGAAAAATTGCAGAATCCGCCATCTTGGGCGCGAAAAGTTCTTGCCCGAGCCGTCTTCTCCGAGCAGAAAGGGTGCGAAAAGAAAAGCCCCGCCCCCCAAGAGCGGAGCGGTGCGAAAAGCAAGTGAAGTGCCTGGAAAAGACCAGGGGGGGTGGGTGAAGATCCAGCCTTATGTGACTGAGGAGATAAAGGGCAGGGACTCCAGGACTCTGCCACCCGTTATGTTCCTGGATCCCGAGAGTGCAACATGTCTGCCCCATCTGAGAAGCCAGAGTTTCCCGAGCCCGCGCCTGGAACAGCGGCGTGGGTGGAAGCCCAGATGGCCATGATGTGCTGCCGACTCCAGGCCCAGGTACACTACCTTATGAAGCAATGGGCAGCCGAGATAGAGGGGATAGCCACCGCCGTGCGGTCATGTGAAGTGGCGGCAGTGTTGGAGGAAAGGGTACATTACCCACGCCCCTATGTCCGAGAGGGACCGACTGATGCGGCTGAGGGATCCGGTCTGCTCCTGCCCTCCATACTGCCTCCCCCACTGCCCGTAGCGGTTGCCGCTACCTCTCCGCCCGGATCCCGACCCCTGTCACCGGTGGCGGAGCCCGTCTCAGACACCCAGGAGGAGCCGCCTGTGGCCGCAGCATGCGGACAGCAACCCGATCTGCCCGCACTACCTCCGCTCCCGTGGAAGACTAAGTCCCGGAAGGTGCCCGCGCCTGATGTGGTCTCGGCCCCGGCAGTCCGCCTGGCCAAGGAGGAGAGCACTACCCAGAAGAAGGCCCAGAAGGTGAGGCAGGCCGTTCCCGGGTCTCGGGCCTCGGCTGAGGTCCCATGGGGAGGCCGCTGCAAGGCAGCAGAGCCGGCCGCGACTCAGCGGGGTTCCCTCCAGAGGGTGAAGGTCGTGGCCACCACCGGGGAACTCCAGCTGGGCCAGACCCCCACCCATAGAGACCCCGGGCACGCAGACACCCCGTATTGGGAGCGGCGGCCGAACCAGCTGGGCCGGGAGATCGAGGCCTGTAAGAGGAGGAAAGCAAAAATCCTTGCCCGCACAATCCGGGAAAAGGACAATCTGAGGAGTGCCACCTACCGGGTGCGGGGCCCGACCTTCCAAGGCCAAGTCCACCGGTTTGACCCCCAGCGTGGATGGGGGTTCACTTTTGAGCCGGGCCTGGAGGCCGAAGTATTCGTTTCCCGACGGGATGTCAACTCACACCTCCCGTTGGGCCATCCGGATCGGGATCTGGTTCCAGGAGATCTTGTGACCTACACCCGGCATTGCGGGAAGAGGGGCTGGTTTGCCCTCAGCGCTAAAAGGAGGGTGCGCCAGGATGTCTAGGAGCGCTCCCAGTCCTCTCCCCCACCGTACAGCCCTGAGGTTGCCGTCGAGGAGGAGTATGAGGAAGAGAATCAGGAGTAAAGGCTGCGGATCCCGGCTGTTAAAGTTGAACAGTTCCCGTTGGGACCATACTGCCTGTTGGGACTTTGTTTTTGCCCCTTGTACATAAACACAAGGTCGAGAACTGGCAGGCCACCCAAAAACTATTGGGCTTGTAAATAACACCTTCCCTTACCGAGCCTTCCGGTTTCACAGCCTCCGGAGAGGCAGACTGGAGGATGGGCCTGCGGGAAATAGATAGCCGAGGCCCGCCACCACTACAACCGGTGGCCATCCTCCGAGTCAGGGGTCCCCTTGGACGTGGGGCCTCTGAAAAGACAGGCAGATGTGAAACCCTGCACCCGTCCCATTGGATAACGCCTGGGCCCGTTCCTTGACTGGGGAAAAGGGGTGCTGCCCACTTCTTAGGGACAGCATCAAGGCTCAGGTTGTTTGGGTGGGTGATTGAAGGACCCTGTCCCGTTTCCCGTTATTAATAAAAGTTTACCGTTTGCAACGTTCAAGTATATGCCTCCCGTAAGGGAAGATCTGAAAAGTTAATATTTGAAGTTTGTACAACCATTAGTATACTTGTACTGTGTCCCCGTTTTTATCTTTCAGAAAACAAAATAAACCGGTGATGGACGGGCAGCCCGCGGACGGTCTGCATTAAACCAAGGGGGAATGTGACGGAGCCCAGTCACCTTTTGGCAAGGAGGCAGATGGCAAGAGACTGACTAAGAACCTTGTGTTTGAAACGCGTCCTCTCTGTTACGGGATTGTTTCACCCCAAAATGGACTTTTTAACATGTAAATAATAAAGAATCTACGTTTTAAAGAATTTCCTGTTTGGACCTAAGTTGCTGGAATTTTTTCTTTCATCAGTCCTGGATGGAGTATGCTGAGCCTTATAGTTCTGCAACTGTTGTCTGTCTGTATGGAGGAGAGCAGACAGCAGCTGCAGAACTAGAAGGCTCAGCATCCTCCATCCAGGACTGTATGCTGGAGGGAGAGGCAGAGGGAGCAGAACTGCAAGGCTCAGCATATTTCATCCACTAGTGTATGCAGGAGAGCAGACAGCAGCTGCAGAACTACAATGCTCAGCATGCTGCATCCAAGACTGTATGCTGGAGGGAGAGACAGGGGGAGTAGAACTACCAGGATCAGCATGCTCCATTCACTAGTGTATGCAGGAGAGCAGACAGCAGCTGCAGAACTACAAGGCTCAGCATACTCCCTCCAGGACTGTATGCAGGAGTTTTTTGACCACCAAAAAAATGACGTGGGCTTTGCCATATTTTTGTATGCTAGCCAGGTACAGCAGGCAGGTACGGCTGCCCCCAACCCCCAGCTGCCTATTCGTACCTGGCTGGGAACTAAAAATATAGGGAAGCCCTTTGTTAATTACTTCATGAATTTCATTAAATAATTAAAAAAAAAAAAAAACTACATGAGCTTCGCCCCATTTTTGTGTCCAGCCAGGTAGAACTAGGCAGCTGGGGATTGGAATCCGCAGCACAGGTTGGCCCGAGCTTTCTGGGCCCCTCTGCTGCGAATTGCAGTCCGCAGCCACCCCAGAAAATGGCGCTTTCATAGAAGCTCCATCATCTGGCATTGTATCCAACTTTCCAGCAGCCATGATGCCGGGTGGCTTGCTGGGTAATAAAGGGTTAATGCTAGCTTTGTTTTACTAGCTAGTATTAAGCCAGAAATTCTTAATGTCAGGCAAGTTTGACCCGGCCATTAAGAATGCCCAATAAAGGGTTAAAAAAAGACACCACACAGAAAAATGGATTTTTAGTCCGTGTTCACATGTAATGTAAATGCCAGGTTTTTCTTGTGTTTTTTTGCATATAAATTCTGTTGTATTTAACTGTCCAAGCAAAGTAGATGTGATTTCATGTAAAGCTGCAGCTGAACTTTGCAGTTTTGATCTTTTCTCTAGAGGCTTCTATGTGGAGCTTAAAAATCGCATGTAAAAACACTGCAATTACTTTTTTAAGTGCAGAATCCAAGCTTTTCTGTACTATAAAAATGCTTAAAAACGCAGATTCACATCTGCACCAAAACTGCATGAAATAATGGGGAAAAGGCATAACAAAAGCAGCAAATATACAATAATCAGAAATTATTAATGTGTAGTTTGATTCGGACAGCGTCAGGAAACAAAAAAACACAGGATTTCTACAATATGTGAACAAGGCCTTACAGACACAAAAAAGCAACATGTCATACAAGTGCATCTCAATATATTAGACTATCATCAAAAAGTTCATTTATTTCAGTAGTTCAATACAAATAGGGAAACATATATCGAGTCATTACAAAAAGATCGATATATTTCAAGTGTTTATTTCTGTTAATGTTGATGATTATGGCGTACAGCCAATGAAAACTCGAAAGTCATTATCTCAGAAAATTAGAATATTATATAAGACCAACTGAAAAAATGATTTTAAACTGAGAAATGTTGGCGCCTACTGAAACGTGTGTACAGTAAATGCAATAAATACTTGGTCAGCAGAACTCTTTTTGCATGAATTACTACATCAGTGTGGTGCGGCATGGAGGCGATCAACCTGTGGCACTGCTGAGGTGTTATGGAAGCCCAGGTTGCTTTGATTGCATCCTTCAGCTTGTCTTCATTGTTGGGTTTTGTGGTTATTAAACCAGGTATTAGTACTTTTGGCAGTGTGGACAGGTGCCCAGTCCTGCTGGAAAATTAAATTTCCATCTCCAAAAGCTTGATGGCAGAGGAAAGCATGAAGTACTCTAAAATCTCCTGGTAGACGGCTGCGCTGACTTTGGTCTTAATAAGACACAGTGGACCTACACCAGCAGATGACATGACTCCCAAACCATCACTGATTGTGGAAACTTCACACTAGACCTCAAGCAGCTTAGATTGTGTGCCTCACCACTCTTCCTTTAGACTCTGGGACCTTGATGTTCAAATGAAATTCAAAATTTACTTTCATTTGAAAACAATACTGTGGACCACTGAGCAACAGTCCAGTTCTTTTACTCCTTGGCCCAGGTAAGACGTTTCTGGCATTGTCTATTGGTCATGAGTGGCTTGACACAAGGAATGCGACAACATTTTTTAATGACCTTTTCTTAACAATCCTATGAAGGCTGTGGTTATCCCGGGTGCTTGTGCACCTTTTTCTACCACACTTTTTCTTTCCACTCAACTTCTATTAATATGCTTGGATACAGCACTCTGAACAGCCAGCTTCTTTTTGTGGCTTACCCTGCTTGTGGAGTGTGTCAATGATGGCCTTCTGGACTAGAGATGAGCGAACCGGTCGCGGTTCGGCTCGAGTTCGGTTCACCGAACGGACGTCTCGTTCGAGTTTGGTTCGGCGAACGTTCGACGAACCGAACTCGAACCGCATAAGAAACAATGGCAGGCAGTCACAAACACATAAAAACACCTAGAAAACACCCTCAAAGGTGTCCAAAAGGTGACAAACAACTCACAACACAACACAAACACATGGGAAAGTGACAAGGACATATACTCATGCGAAAACAAAAGAGCAGGACAAGGAAAAAGAGAAGGAGACACAGATATAGGCATGGCATGCCCTTCTAAAATCATGTAAAACACCGCAAGGTGACTCCAAACGGAGTCTCCCTTTTTTCCAAAAATTGGGCCACACACACACCCACCCCTTCAGTGGCAGCACTTGTGCTCCAGTTGTACACTTCACAGCTAGATTTGCATCAAGCACATTCAAAAATACACCATACTTAACCGTCCCCAGGATGACACCGGGGTAGGTAGCAAAGTCTTTCCTGATCCCAGCTCTGTTCATCTTGGATCATTTTTAAAAACAATGTAAGCAAGGGTTACTCCAAGTGGAGTCTCCCTTTTTTTCCAAAAATTGGGCCCCACACACACCCACCCATTCAGTGGCAGCACTTGTGCCCCAGTTGTACACTTCACAGCTAGATTTGCATCAAGCACATTCAAAAATACGCAATCCTTAACCATCCCCAGGATGACCCCGGGGTAGGTAGCAAAGTCTTTGCTGAACCATGACTTGTTCATCTTGGCTCCTTTTAAAAAACACAGCAAGCAAGGGTTACTCCAAGCGGAGTCTCCCTTTTTTTTCCAAAAATTGGGCCCCATACACACCCACCCATTCAGTGGCAGCACTTGTGCCCCAGTTGTACACTTCACAACTAGATTTGCATCAAGCACATTCAAAAATACGCCATACTTAACCATCCCCAGGATGACACCGGGGTAGGTAGCAAAGTCTTTCCTGATCCCAGCGCTGTGCATCTTGGATCATTTTTAAAAACAATGTAAGCAAGGGTTACTCCAAGCGGAGTCTCCATTTTTTTCCAAAAATTGGGCCCCACAGACACCCCATCAGTGGCAGCACTTGTGCCCTAGTTGTACACTTCACAGCTAGATTTGCATCAAGCACATTCAAAATACACAAGCATTTACTCTCCCCAGGATGACACAGGGGTAGTAAATTCCTTGTGGATCCATGACTTGTTCATTTTGATGAACGTTAGTCTGTCCACATTGTCACTGGACAGACGCGTGCGCTTATCTGTCAGCACACACCCAGCAGCACTGAAAACACGTTCAGAGACAACGCTGGCAGATGGACACGACAAAATCTCCAAGGCGTAACTGGAGAGCTCTGGCCATTTTTCAAGATTTGAAGCCCAAAATGAGCAAGGCTCCATTTGCAAAGTCATGGCATCGATGTTCATTTGGAGATACTCCTGTATCATCCTCTCCAGCCGTTGACTATGTGTTAGACTTGTTGTCTCTGGTGGCCTTGCAAAGGATGGTCTAAAAAAATTATGAAAAGATTCAATAAAATTGCTGTTACCAGCACCAGATACGGTGCTACTGGTACGGGTAGACTGTTGAAGATGACGAGACCGTCCCATGTTTGTCAAGTTACAACTGGGAGATTCACTCCCTGCACCTGCACGATTGTTTGGTAGAAAAGCCAAGCTAAGATCGAGTAACAGCTTCTGCTGATACTCCTGCATATGTGCGTCACTTTCTATGGCTGGAATTATGTCACAAAATTTGGACTTGTACCGGGGATCTAATAGCGTGGCAAGCCAGTAGTCATCATCACTTCTAATTTTGACAATACGAGGGTCATGTTGGAGGTAGTGCAGCAAGAAGGCGCTCATGTGTCTTGCGCAGCCATGCGGACCAAGTCCACGCTGTGTTTGTGGCATAGAGGTGCTAACCGTTCTTTTTTCCTCTGACATCTCCCCCCAACCTCTTTCAACTGAAATTTGACCAAGGTCTCCCTCATCCGCTGAGTCTTCCATGTCCATGGACAGTTCGTCCTCTATTTCTTCATGTTTTCCTGCACCTTCCTCAACATTTCGCCTGCTACCATGCGCCCTTGTTGATCCCTGTCCCCCATGGTCCCATGCCTGCCGCGTTGGTGATAATGAACGTCTGGACCTTGGTGATGTTGTTGTGTCTTGCGCATATGAATCCTCCTGTAGTTCCTCCCCTTCCTGTTGTCCCACCCCCTGACTCCGAATAGTGTTTAGCGTGTGCTCCAGCATGTAAATGACTGGAATTGTCATGCTGATAATGGCATTGCCAGCGCTAAACATATTCGTCGCCATGTCGAAACTGTGCAGAAGGGTGCATAGGTCCTTGATCTGAGACCACTCCATCAGGGTGATCTGCCCCACCTCTGCATCTCGTTGGCCCAGGCTATACGTCATGACGTATTGCACCAGGGCTTGGCGGTGCTGCCACAGTCGCTGTAACATGTGGAGAGTCGAATTCCAGCGTGTCGCCACATCGCATTTCAGGCGATGAACCGGCAGGCCAAAAGACTTCTGGAGCGATGCAAGTCGCTCAGCAGCGGTGGTTGAACGGCGGAAGTGAGCAGACAGTTTTCGTGCCCTGTTCAGAAGGCCATCTAGGCGGGGATAGTGTGTTAAAAATTGCTGGACAACAAGGTTCAACACGTGAGCCATACAAGGCACGTGTGTCACCTTGCCCAGGCGAAGGGCCGCACCCAGGTTTGCAGCATTGTCGCACACGGCCTTACCAGGCTGCAGGTTGAGTGGAGACAACCATTTATTAAACTCAGTCTCCAGAGCTGCCCACAACTCAGAGCCACTGTGTGACTCCTATTTCCAAGACATGTCAAGCTAAAGACCGCCTGATGCCGTTGCGCTCTGCTGCTAGCATAGTAATGAGGGGTGCGTGATTCCTTCTGCGCACTGAGAACGCTGGTGGCCTGACGAGGCAGGCTTGGGGCGGAGGTGGAGGACCCAGATGAGGTGGAGGAGGCAGAAGCAGTGGCAGAACTTGGACAGACAGAGGATTGACACACAAGTCGTGGGGACGGCAAGACTTGTGCAGCAGACCCTTCACCATCTATCACCATAGTTACCCAGTGCCCAGTCAGCAACATGTAACGTCCCTGTCCATGCTTACTGGTCCAAGTATCGGTGGTGAAATGCACCCGTTGACACACAGAGTTTCTCAAGGAAGCGGTGATGTTGTGTGCGACATACTGGTGTAGCGCAGGCACACCTTTCTTAGAGAAGTAGTGGCGACTGGGCATCTGGTACTGGGGCACAGCGACAGACATAAGGTCTCTAAAATCCTGTGTGTCCACCAGGCGGAAAGGCAGAATTTCGGTAGCCAAGAGCTTACAGAGGGATAAAGTCAACCTCTTAGCTTTATCATGGGTCGCAGGAAATGGCCTTTTATTTGTCCACATCTCAGGGACAGAGATCTGGCTGCTGTGTGTAGATGGTGTTGAGTAGGGTGTCCCTGGAAAAATGCAGGTTTGTGAGGAAAGTGCAGGCGGAGACATGATGTTGCCTTCATCCAACGTTGGTGCTATCGATGTCTGAGAGAGCTGTACACACGCACTTGTTTCCCCTTCCAAACCAACTGACGACCTACCAAGCAAACTGCCTGTTGCGGTTACAGTGGTGGAAGTTGTGCGTGGAAAACCAGGTGTGACAGCTGTCCCCACAGTCCTAGAAGATGAAGAGCGCGCGGATGCACTTGAAGGGGCAGGCGGTGGATGGTTCGCTCCGCTAGGCCGCATTGCAGCACGGTGAGCTTCCCACTGGGACATATGATATTTATTCATGTGACGATTCATGGAAGAAGTTGTCAAACTGCTGAGGTTTTGCCCTCTACTAACAGAATCACGACAAATTTTACAGATCACATAATTTGGGCGATCTTTTGCTATGTCAAAAAAGGACCAGGCTAGGCAAGGCTTAGAGGGCATGCGACCTGCTGATCCACCCCGACTAGTGCTCAGAGGCACAGTGGTGGCTGAGGATGCAGTTGTAGACGTGCTACCAGTATTCCGACTCTGTCCAGGAAGGCGCAAGGTAACTTCGTCGTCAGTTGCATCCTCCTCCACCGTCTCTGTTGACCTCCTCGAGGGCCTGACTGTGGGTTGACAGTAGGTGGGATCTAGAACTTCCTCATCAATTGTTGTGTTTGCACTCCCCTCACCCTCAGACCGAGCCTCTTCTTGCCCTGACCGAATATTTAAGTTGTCATCCCAATCTGGTATCTGCGTCTCATCGTCATCAGTATGTTCCTCATTGTCTATTACAACAGGTGTTTCAGTTTGTGAATAAGGGTCAACATTATGCTCAGAAACTTGGTCCTCACGGCCTGAATCAGAGTCACAAAGGTTCTGGGCATCACTGCAGACCATTTCCTGGTCTGTACTCACTGTAGCTTGGGAGCAGACCTCTGATTCCCAGGCTATAGTGTGACTGAACAGCTCTGCAGACTCAGCCATCTCAGTTCCACCATACTGTGCAGGGCGGATGGAGACTTCAGAGCTGGGAGAAAGCAAGTGTGATTGGGATGACAACTCAGAGGACTGGTGTTTTTTGGATGCGGTAGTTGAGGTGGAGGAGAGGGCACTTGTTGGACCACTTGAGATCCATTCAAGCATTTTCTTTTTTTGGCCATCATCTACCTTTGTTCCAGTTGTTCGTGTCCATAAATAAGGGAGCACATCGGATTGTCCACGGTAAGTAGTAGACATCTTACTTTTGCTGGAAGATGGTCTATCTTTGGCAGATGTTAATGGAGCTTTGCCACCTTCCCCACGGACAAACCCTTTTTTTCCTTTTCCAACACGCCTCTTCCCCTTTCCACTAGCATCTGTCATTTTGCCACTCATTTTGATTGTGACAAGATTGTGCACTTAAAATGTGGTAGTAAAAATTGAGAGGTGGTGTAGATTGCAGCGGTGGTCTATCTTTATTAACAGCAGAATAAACAACAATAACTATCCCTGACAATGCAACTACAGCCCTTAAACTGGCAGCATAGTTTGCTAGTATAATGGCTTAGTAACAATGAGTTTGAGTGTGCAATGCAGTTGTGCTGCAATTAGATTTGCACTAGTAGGACACTAATGGAAGTCCAACAGCCACTTTTAGGATGCCACTAAGTTTACTCAGTGTTTGCTAGTATAATGGCTTAGTAACAATGAGTTTGAGTGTGCAATGCAGTGGTGCTGCAATTAGATTTGCACTAGTAGGACACTAATGGAAGTCCAACAGCCACTGTTAGGATGCCACTAAGTTTACTCAGTGTTTGCTAGTATAATGGCTTAGTAACAATGAGTTTGAGTGTGCAATGCAGAGGTGCTGCACTTAGGTTTGCACCAGTGGGACACTAATGGAAGTCCAACAGCCACTTTTAGGATGACACTAAGTTTGCTCAGTGTTTGCTAGTATAATGGCTTAGTAACAATGAGTTTGAGTGTGCAATACAGAGGTGTTGCACATAGATTTGCACCAGTGGGACACTAATGGAAGTCCAACAGCCACTTTTAGGATGCCACTAAGTTTTCTCAGTGTTTGCTAGTATAATGGCTTAGTAACAATGAGTTTGAGTGTGCAATGCAGTGGTGCTGCAATTAGATTTGCACTAGTAGGACACTAATGGAAGTCCAACAGCCACTTTTAGGATGCCACTAAGTTTACTCAGTGTTTGCTAGTATAATGGCTTAGTAACAATGAGTTTGAGTGTGCAATGCAGAGGTGCTGCACATAGGTTTGTACCAGTGGGACACTAATGGAAGTCCAACAGCCACTTTTAGGATGCCACTAAGTTTACTCAGTGTTTGCTAGTATAATGGCTTAGTAACAATGAGTTTGAGTGTGCAATGCAGTGGTGCTGCAATTAGATTTGCACTAGTAGGACACTAATGGAAGTCCAACAGCCACTGTTAGGATGCCACTAAGTTTACTCAGTGTTTGCTAGTATAATGGCTTAGTAACAATGAGTTTGAGTGTGCAATGCAGAGGTGCTGCACTTAGGTTTGCACCAGTGGGACACTAATGGAAGTCCAACAGCCACTTTTAGGATGCCACTAAGTTTACTCAGTGTTTGCTAGTATAATGGCTTAGTAACAATGAGTTTGAGTGTGCAATGCAGAGGTGCTGCACTTAGGTTTGCACCAGTGGGACACTAATGGAAGTCCAACAGCCACTTTTAGGATGCCACTAAGTTTACTCAGTGTTTGCTAGTATAATGGCTTAGTAACAATGAGTTTGAGTGTGCAATGCAGAGGTGCTGCACATAGGTTTGTACCAGTGGGACACTAATGGAAGTCCAACAGCCACTTTTAGGATGCCACTAAGTTTACTCAGTGTTTGCTAGTATAATGGCTTAGTAACAATGAGTTTGAGTGTGCAATGCAGAGGTGCTGCACATAGGTTTGCACCAGTGGGACACTAATGGAAGTCCAACAGCCACTTTTAGGATGCCACTAAGTTTACTCAGTGTTTGCTAGTATAATGGCTTAGTAACAATGAGTTTGAGTGTGCAAAGGGCAGGAGGGTACAGTGGCAGGGTTGTGGGTCTGGGTAGAGGAAAGGAAGCCTCTCTTTCTATCCCTCCTAATGGGGAAATGCAGCGAGGAAATCCCTGACATTAGCTACACAGATGCTGTCATCTTGTGTAGCTGTTAAAATCTGTTTTCACGGACCTGACTGTCACCTATGGCTCAGACCCTGCTGGTATTAGCCCTTACAAGGGCTGAAAGAAACTTCTATCCCTATTCTGTATAGCGCTGTGTATAGAGCATACACAGCAGTATCGGAGACAGGAGCTAAGCCAGCGGTGACTGACACCAAGACGCAGAAGGCAGATAATGGCGTGCTGGAGGAAAATGTCCGTTTTTATAATGCAGGGACATGTGACATGGACATCCTATCACACATGCCTTTGCTTCTCTGGCTAAAAGTCCACTTAGCTGTGTGTGTGTCTGGGATTGGCCGGCATGCTGGCCCGCCCCACTACACGCGCGCGCTTAGGGATGGAAGACAAGGAAAAAAAAAATGGCGATCGCCATTATCCCAGCAGCAGTGATCTGAATGCGCTGTTCCCGCACACTATACGCTGAAATTTCATAATAGTGTGAGTCACAGTAATTAGCTTGGCTTTTTGCTGTTAGAACCGTTCTCGAACGTAACTAGAACTATCGAGCTTTAGCAAAAAGCTCGAGTTCTAGTTCGATCTAGAACAGCCCCCAAAATCACTCGAGCCGCGAACTGGAGAACCTCGAACCGTGAACCGCGCTCAACTCTATTCTGGACATCGGTCAAGTCAGCAGTCTTCCCAATTGGAAGCCTTTGCAGGTGTTTTGTGGTAATTATTCTAATTTTCTGAGTTAATGACTTTTGGGTTTTCATTGGCTGTAAACCATAATCATCAACATTAACAGAAATAAACACTTGAAATAGATCACTCTGTTTGTATTGACTTTATATAATATATGCATTTCCCTTTTTGTATTGAATTACTGAAATAAATTAACTTTTTGATGATATTCTAATTTATTGAGATGCACTTGTATAGTGAATCTTATATAAATATGAGAAAGTTCTGGCTGCTACATCTATGAATGAATAAACAGACCTAGGCATCTGCTGAATGTCCCTCACTGCCAAATGGGTGTAGCTTGGGGTGTGGCTAGGAGTGTGGTCACAATTTGTCACGGCGCTCTGTGTGTGCCGCATACCTTGTCCCTCCTTCTGTTCTTCACAAGTTTGTAGGTATGTGTCACCTGTTATAGCGGACACCCTGCTGCAAATGACTGGGTGCCGAAAGACTAGATGTGTGCCATAAAGCCGACATACTGCTTAAACATAATCAAATCTTCAGATCTTACCAAGTATGACAGATTGGTGGCCTATTAGGTCCTTTCCGAAGGCTGCATATCAGTTTTATTAAAACTTTTTATTAAAGGGTCTACTTTTTGGCTGGTGGCATTAGCGCCACAAAGTTTTTACATGAGACAGAAAGGAAGGCTGCATAAAACTGGACGTCAGGCAGGCACAAAAAATAATCAGTTATGTCGAGTAGAGAGAGTAGAGATGAGCGATCATGAGCTTTGCATTTCGGGGTCCGGATTCAGAAACCGACTTCCAAAAAAACAAAGTTTGGGTTCGAAGTTTGCGTGAGTTACGAGGGCAAACCACTCAAGCGAGCAGCACTGTACATGAGTATGAGTGATGCTCAGCCCTGCGTGAGTCGCGTGCAGTGTTTGATCGGCTCACATTTGGGGTAAAATCAGAGTGATCACATGTAATGTGCACACACAAAACAAAAAAAAATAATTTTTAAATTCTGCCCACCCTCCCTCAGAAGTGTTTTGCTTTTTGGCTGGCAGCATATGGGTGGAGCCACAAAATGCCCAATTACTGACTTCCATTGAGGTTCGTATCAAGTCAGGGTCACAAACCAAACTTTTTTAAGGTTCAAATGTAGCTGGCAACCCGAACCTCCAAAACTTCGCTCATGTCTAATGTCCAGCTCAGCTATAAAACTTGGAAGGCAAAATTGTTAAGTGTAAACAAGCCCTAAAAGTTGCCAGCTGTGTGGTAGTTACGCAGTCAATGGTATCAAATGACATAATATTAATTTAGTCTTGGACTGCACTGTTAACAATATGATTTATGTGAATATCTATTGTTGGGATTATGACAAGAACAACAAAGATGTCTCATTTTGTGTAAAGCTTTCGAAACTGACGAGAAGCAATGAAGAATATTCTATAAGCTTTGCTTAGAAAAGATCCAATGAAGGGAATATATACTGATTAATCACTATGGGTTAAATAATCCAATTGACTGTATTATCGCACCACCTTAATCTTCATGTTGTGAATCAGAACACAAGCAATCTTTTTGGAGCCTCTGATAGCCAAGGGTGCGCTTTAATGATGGATCTGCCTAAAAGTGCTGAACATTCATATTTCATTCCATCAAAGTTGTAAAAACAAAGCAGGGAAGTTTTGTGTCTGGAGAAAAAAGTCTCATAAGCAGAATATTTTATCTGTCTTGGAAGAGTTACTAAGCTCAACAATGTGAGGACGAGTCTTTCTTGACAAGAACGGTGATTGCATTTAGCATTCTGTTTACCTGTGCAAAGAAGGCCATCGTGTTTGTCGCAGTCCCTGTCATCGCATTCACAGAATTCCCCTGAAACATACCAGTCCTGTGGTGAACAGATGCACTTTCCACAGTGGCAGGAACCTGGAAACATAAATGGCCATTAATTGCAGCGACAGATATACTGAACAGAATAAGACGATACGTGTTAAGAGCTACTGAGCAGAATGTTTTATTTACTGAAGATGGTTTCAATATAATAAAATAAATTACATTATTGTAGGCTTCATTGAAAATAACATAGCACTTTTAAAATAAAACATGACAGTTTTCATATTAAGAAATTAAGATATAGCTTGTTTTCTTTCAGGCTCCTAATCTCATTTCTGGTGCAGAAATATAAAGATTTTTTTACTGCTTGTGTAGCACCCCTGAAGGCATCAGGGTGCTACAAGGTTCTGCATCCCCACAAGGATGCAGGGCCTACCCCCTAAGGCCCCGGGAGACCAGTGCCGGTAACACCAAAAACCCCGGGAATCCCAGTTTTTCCCAACAATCCCCCATACAATGATACATACCTAGAGTCGGACCAATGGACAGCCGCCTAGAGGTAGAGCCAGTCCAGTCCACTAGTTGAACAGGTGGGAGGGGCAGACTGTAGAGAGGAGTCAGTGTCAGAGAAGGAGAGGAGTGAAGGTGGATGTGAGGAGATGGTCTGACTCGGGTTAATAATAACCTAGTACCCAGGAGAGTAGTTGCCAGTGGAGTTCAGTGGATTTCTCCTGGAACTGCGCACCGACGGGGCATAGGACCCTAGGAGAGGAAAGAGCTCCAAGCCAGCCTGTTAACACCTTCACAGCGATGGGACCTCAAGGACCTCGCTGACCCTAAAAATCTCAAGACTCAGTAGCAGAGGGAGAACCAGGGAAAGGACCAGAGAATCCAACCCCACAGGCTTCACGCTACCGTCAGGCGGACAGATGTGGACAAACCACCGGTCGGGGAAACCCAGTTGCTCTATGCCATGGGGACCCATTTACCAGAGACAGGTGCAGGGGAAGAAGGTACCAGAGTACTAAACTGGCACTGGGACGAAGGGGACCTGGAGGTGAAACCAGCTGGCCTCGGGTAACCAGTTACCACCAACCAGCAGTGAGTAAAAACCAGTTGCACTAAACCTCTGTGTGGACTACCTTCTTCCGACGCTCGTCACATCATCCATCCTCTGGGGCCTACTTCTGCTTGCGGAGGGTCTACCATCCAAACTGCCATTAACACCAGCCCCAGTAGTGACATTCTACAGTGGCGGCTCCACATATATATATAGCCGCAACACCACAAGCGGCGTCACGTATGAACATTACTCTAATCCCCTGTAAATACACCCCCATTTCAAAAAGGGCACAGGGCACGGAACAGGGCAACGGCCACCCCAATGACATTCCCAAGAGAGACACTGCCCTGGACCGAGTACCCCATATCCCTGGGCGCGACACTCTGGTGTTGCCATGTTATATAATAAACAGAGATATTCTGGCTCACAGTGAAATCATTCCCATGCAGTCCAGAAGATAAATAACAGCTCTTCCATGGCATAAGGAAACAGCAATAAAGGATGGATAATCCAGCGCAACGGACAGTCAATCTTCTTTTTTTAAGCAAGTCATGAACAGAGGCCTTTTTTGTGAAACATTGAAGTTAAAAACAAAGATGGCATGTACACGTTTTAGGTGCCACAGCACCCTTAATCATGAAATCCTTGTGGTGTGCTGCAGCACCTGAAACGCGTCGATGTTATCATTGTTTTTAACTTGAATACTTCATGAAAATGTCCTCTGTTCATTACTTGCTGAATAAAGAAGATTACCTGTCCATTGGGCTGGATAATCTTTCTTTTATCACAGTTGCCATGGTAACCTCAGCAAACCTACTTCCCTGTGCATAGTCATCAAGTCATGTGACTTTTGCTCTTATGAATGTGTTCATATGTGTAAAGGAAACGTCCTTCGGGACCTTTAATTTTGGCTCACTATATCCATTGATATATGGCACAGGATTCCCCACTTTACAAAACCTTATTTCAGGATACTTTGCTGGGAGATATCTATGCTATGTGTGGCCACACCGTAGTCATGATGCGTATTGCATCCTGTCAAGGGTTTTTCTAGCTTGGCACAATATTGATTGAATTTGAATCATAAGAAATTTGACACCATATTAATATTCATTTAAAATATATGTACATGTCTCCTTCCTACTGGATCCACTCAAAAAACCTGCAGCAAAAACTACGTGTTTCCAACCTTCAAGAATCGGTATGATGAAGTATACCAACTGTCATATCCAGCTTCTTGCTGCAGTTTGGAGCACACATTTTAACATCAGAATGTATTTTTATGTCTGGATATTATAGTGATATAATTTGGTATCTGAGGCAAGAAAACTATTTGACTTTAGTTTTAGCATGCCATTAACCTGCAGATTAACACTGTAGCTGCCAGATAATAGCTTCTGGAATTTTACAGGTTCCCTTTAAGGGACCAAAATTAGTCTATTCTCTCATACGTGGAAAAAAACAAACCTCATAATAATATAACACTTTTCCTGCTTCTGTTTTATGTATGCTCATGGACAATCATACAGCATTGATCCAAAGGAAAGAAAAATACACTCAAAGTACATTTTAATTACCACCTTTTCAGCAAACTAAATTCTTTCCATCTTCAGTAATCGGCAACGTATATCTTATGATATTTTTTTTTTAATCAAAACCATCCTGACTAGTGATGAGCAAGCACTGCCATGCTCAGTTGCTCTGTACTCATAACGAACAATCGGATGTTCAGATGGGCTCAACTTGTGTACCGAGTATATTGGAAGTCAATGGGGCACTCAAGCATTTTTCTGGAAGAGCTTCCCATTGACTTCCATTATACTCGGTACTCGAGCTACGTGTACATAGCACCCAAGTATCGTAGTGCTGTCTCATCACTATCCCTGACCCATTATGAATTCTTAGCAAATTAGCTAAAATGACATTGTCTGACAGACCATAATAAGATTTAGCAGATGCTCCTTGTATGATTACATAACTAAATATAAAAAATATCTCACAGATTTGTTGATACAATTATGGCCGTATGTATCAGATCTCTGAAATTACTATGTTTATTTAGCTCAATTCACCCATAATTTCACTGCAGCAGCTCGATTGGTTTAAGAAGTCACATGCTCATCAGGACAGAAGAGGAAATGCAAAGTGTTGCATTTGTAATCTTACTATACCCCATATCAGCAGTACCTCTATATCTGTCCTTAAAGCCTCTGTTTTGGAGACATTTATATGTTGGAATTGTATTTAAAAAATGCTAAATCATGGCAACATGTGAATACACTCATATTTTGACTAGGTTCACACATGCAATTTTAGTTTCACCTATGCTTGATCGCACATGACAAAGGTGGGTGAAGTATTAGCACTATGACTGCCATGCAGGGACTACCTGGGCTACATTAAGTGTAGCTGAAACTCCTGGCAAGTTCCGCAACACACAGGGTACACCAGGAAAATGATACAACAGTGTGCCATGGCGCTAGGGAGAGGGGAGCCCGGATCGCCTCCTAATACTTACCTGAGACTGATCTCTGCACTCCCCAACATCCCTATACGGGTTCTTCCTCCTGTCGCTGATCATGTGCCTAGGCCCTCACTGGCACTGAACTCACCCTGACTAGTGATGGTCACTTAAGCCTGCATTACACGAGTCGATCGTACCCGCCCCCGTCGTTTTTGCGTCATGGGCAAATCGCTGCCCGTGTCGCACAAACTCGTTTAACCCCCGTCACACGCACTTACCTTCTGGACGACCTCGCTGTGGGCGATGAACGTCCACTTCCTGAAGTGGGAGGGACGTTCGGCGTCACAGCGAAGTCACGCGGCAGCCGGTCAATAGAAGCGGGTGCCGCGGGATGGAGGTAAGCTGCTGTTCATTGTTCCCGGTGTGTCACATGGAGCGGCGAGCATTTTAATTAAACGAGATTATGAAACCGAGCGACGAGTACACGACTCACGATTTGTGAGCGATACTGCGTCGCTCGGACGTGTCACACAGCCCGACGTCGCAAGCGATGCCGGATGTGCATCACAAAAAACGTGACCCCGACGATCTATCGCACGATAGATCATCTCGTGTAAAGCACCCTTAAGATAATAGGAAGACACAGCAATGATTTCTCCAAGCTTTCTTCAGCAGAAGCTTTGCAGCAGCAATTGTAGCAACACCACAGCTCTTGCAAAGACAAGCTACTTCAACATTAGCTGCAGCTGAGATTACAATTACCTGTTAGATCTCTGCAGGATAGAAATGTACCTTAACCCTTCAGTACTGGATGGAATTAAATACGATCCAACTCATGGTAAATGACAAGTGGGCACTAAAGCAGATCTGCGAGCAACAACATGTTGTGACCTTTCTGTTCCCTGATCCCCCTGAGTTCACATCAGGCTGTGACGTACTCGTGACACTGGTTCAGCTAAATACTATAATACATAGCAATGGTTTGGAACCTGTGATCCTGCACCTTTTGTAGAAATCAACAGGTTTCTCACTGTTCTGCACATGGGCAAATGGTGTAAGGCTATGTGCCCACGTTGCGTCGAGGTAGTTGCAGTTCAAAAAGCATCCTTTGGCAGAAAGGGCAATGCTTTCGGCTTTAAAAAATGCATGTAAAAAGTAAAGAAAGTAGCCTATGCGCACCTTACTGTTTTCATGAGTTTTTAGTGCTTTTCCGGTGCTTTTAGAAACGCTGCAGTTTTGTATTTAATTGAATGGATGAGAAACGCAGCCACAATGGCAAAAACAATTGACATGTTGCTTCTTTAAACGCTAAGTTTTTGCCCAAATTTATGCAAATTTCACGCAGCGTTTAGAACAGCATGGTGTGCACAAGAAATCCCTATTTCTCATAGACTTTGCTGGAAAATCAAAACGCATGCAGTTTGGCATTAAAAAGGTGCAGTTGAAAACGCTGCTGAAAAGCAGGTAAAAATGCATCGTGGGCATATAGCCTAAATTGCAAGCCTTCATGATGTTTGCTTATTTAGATGGAAACTTATAACTGTCACACACAATGTCTCATAGAAGTTCAACCAATAAAGTTCCTTGCACACCCTGTTTGTACTGTAAATAGTTTTTTTTAGGCTCATCAACAAGTGCCAAACAGTGTCAGGGATACCTTTAAAAATATAGGTTATCGTTCGGTCCCAAGTTACCATACTTTTCTAATGACTGAATTCCATAAACTTAGCAGTAATAATAGCATATCGGCTAAATGTATGGTAGTAAGTTATTTGATAACTGCATCATTGATAGGGGCATGAATGCTAAGACCCCCACAGATCACAAGAAGAGGGGGTCACGTGTTGCCTGTGTACTTGTGTGGCCACCACACCATTCTATGGGTATGATCAATAGTGAGTGTGTATGACCACCGATCCAAATAGACAGTTAAGGGAGCCATAGTCATGAAAGCACACTACCACTCCATTTACTCAGGGGACTTGGGACCCTTGTTGTCATGATTGGTGAGGTTCCAGCAGTCATATCCATAGTGGTTATACATTTATTGCCTATCCTATTTATCCATGCTAAATTTAGTTGTCTGTTAACCACTTCAGTAGGGCTTACAGCTTGTTGCTTAGTTTAACCACAGGGCACCATTTACATTTTTTTCTAGAAAAGCGTGGAAATGTAGGAAACAGAAAAATAACCAAACCTAACCTTTTCTATCCACTGCTCTTCATTTACTCCAGTGGTTCTAATTGGCTTTTCTTTATTTTGTTGCATCAGTAATGTGCCATTCATCTACTTGTCCCCTGCATGCAATCATTGACCTTAACGGGGATACCTTACATGTCACATAAGACTGCGGAGGCCAGTGATTGACTGCAGTTGGGCAGTGGTTACATGGATGTATGTGACAATCTTTTTGCAACAAAGTAAACTAAGAAACACACAATGGAATTACACACTTTATTCCCATGTGTTCTTCTAAATTAAAACATTGTTTTTTAAGTCCTGAATCCCTGAAGAAAATACAATATTTTACAGGAGATGGGGCAGAGGCTGCAAAGAAAAAAATCCATAGAGTGGAGCAGTCTTCAGAGGAGGTTATTATCACCTCTCCCATGACCTCCACAACTATCGATGTTATCAGCACACAAACAGCCGTGTGCTGATTAATTGCACCGAAGCTGAATTGTTCTGAGATTGAGACCGCTGGGTTTGTGTATTAAAAAGCAGCTCCCTGGGCAGAGCTACTGACCGAAAAGCACATGCAGGGTCATCTGTTGGGACAGACAGATGTCCGCTAACACCCGACTCCTCCTTCACCACCTCTGATAGGTATTCAAAGCTTATCTAGCTGTACCATTTGGAGAAAGAAACTAAGTGATTAATCTATAAAGTGACCCCTCCGTACTACAATCCTAGGCACATGTGTCTTGTTAGAAATATGGCACTGTTAGGCGGGCTTTGCACGTTGCGACATCGCAAGCCGATGCTGCAATGTCGCACGCAATAGTACCCGCCCCCGTCGCAAGTACGATATCTTATGATAACTGGCGTAGCGAAAATTATCGCTACGCCAGCTTCACATGCACTCACCTGCACTGTGAACGTCGCTCTGGCCGGTGACCCGCCTCCTTCCTAAGGGGGAGGGTCGTGCGGCGTCATAGCGACGTCACACGGCAGGCAGCCAATAGCGGCGGAGGGGCGGAGATGAGCAGGATGTAAACATCCCGCCCACCTCCGTCCTTCCGCATAGCCGCTGGCGGCAGGTAAGGAGATGTTCCTCGCTCCTGTGGCTTCATACACAGCGATGTGTGCTGCCGCAGGAAAGGGGGACCACAACGTACCTGTCACGGCAGCGTAATTATGAAAAAGTCGGAGCCTGCACCGATGATATGATAACGACGCTTTTGCGCTCGTTAATCGTATCATCTAGGATTTACACACAATGATGTCGAAAGTGACGCTGGATGTGCGTCACTTTCGATTTGACCCCAACAACATCGCACGTGCGATGTTGCAACGTGCAAAGCCGCCCTTAGGCTAAGTTCACATGTCCAATAATCATACAGCAGCAATCCTTTGTAAAAAAAGTTGTACAGTTGCAACTTTTTTGTCCGTTTTTAAATAATTGATTTTTGCTGGATCCATTTTTTTTTAACATTGGAGTCTATGGAAAACCGTCTGTTAACTGATTGCTATTTATCTTCCATTAGAAACTGATCCAGTAAGCAAAAAATGGATTCTTTACATATTAAAGAAAAATGGATGGCTAAATAGCAATCAGTTAACCAATCCGTTTTCCATAGACTCCAAGGTTAAAAAAAAAAAATTCAGCTAAAATCAATAATTTAAAAATGGACAAAAAAGTTGTGTTTGCAAAAACTGTTTTGCAAACAAATTTCTGCTAGATCCGCTCAACTTAGCCTGAGGCCACTTTTACACTGCACGCTTCTCTACTTTCAGTGGTCCCATGGGGCTTACGTCCGAACCTCCAACAAAATGGGATTCAGACGTATGTGTTGAAGGGGCAGTTGACTATAATGGTGCAGACGGAGTCACCGTGTGCTCTGTCGTACACCATTTTCAGGCATATACGCATAGCGGAGGCACACACCCAGACTGTATTAGTGCAGATGGTGACTCCATCTGCACTATTATAGTCAATGGCCCCTTCGGCGCATACATCTAAGGCCATATGCGCACGTTGCGTTTTTTCATGCGTTTCAGCAGCGTTTTGAACTGCAACGTTTCAATGCCAAAATGCATGCGTTTTGATTACTAAGCAAAGTCTATGGGATTTTAGCAAAATTCGTCCACACGATGCTTTTTTAAATACAGCGTTTTGAGTGACAAAATTTTGTCAAAATCTCTGCGTTTAGAAAAGCAGCATGTCAATTCTTTTTTGCATTTTGGCAGCGTTTAGCTAACATTGAAGTCAATGACAGTTTTGAAAACGCATCCAAAATAAAAATCCTAGTGTTTTACATGCATTTTTGAGGCTAAACGCATGCTTTTTTTGTCAAAATTAAAGCATGCGTTTTTGACATTATAGTGAGGTCAAGAGGTTTCCTTTTGCCCTCACATACAGCCCGACTTAAAAAAAAAAGAGTCAAACAATAAGTTAAATATATATTTAACATAATTATTATATCTCAATAATAATTTTTGGAAAATTATCATTATAGTGTATGATTTAAAGGATTCATTTTTTTTCTCACTTTTTTCCAAGTGTTTGAATGTTCAAACTTTATTTAGTAGTGTCTTTGTATTGAAAACGCATCCCGTTTTAAGCACTGAAAATGCATGTAAAACTCGGTCAAAATGCGGGAAAAACGCATGCGTTAAAACTAGAGTTGAGAGCAGTTCGCGGTTCGAGGTTCTCCAGTTCGCGGCTCGAGTGATTTTGGGGGCTGTTCTAGATCAAACTAGAACTCGAGCTTTTTGCTAAAGCTCGATAGTTCTAGATACGTTCGAGAACGGTTCTAGCAGCAAAAAGACAAGCTAATTACTAGCTGGCTTTCCGCTGTAATAGTGTAAGTCACTCTGTGACTCACACTATTATGAAATTTCAGTGTATAGTGTGCGGGAACAGCGCATTCAGATCACTGCTGTTTGGATAATGGCGATCGCCATTTTTTTTTTTTTTTCCTTGTTTTCCTTCCCTAAGCGTGCGCGTGTAGTGGGGCGGGCCAGCATGTCAGCCAATCCCAGACACACACACAGCTTAGTGGACTTTTAGCCAGAGAAGCAACGGCATGTGTGATAGGATGTCCATGTCACATGTCCCTGCATTATAAAAATGGACATTTTCCTCCAGCACGCCATTATCTGCCTTCTGCGTCTTGGTGTCAGTCACCGCTGGCGTAGCTGCTGTCTCCAATACTGCTGTGTATGCTCTATACACAGCGCTATACAGAATAGGGATAGAAGTTTCTTTCAGCCCTTGTAAGGGCTCATACCGGCAGGGTCTAAGCCACAGGTCCGTGAAAACAGATTTTAACAGCTACACAAGATGACAGCGTCTGTGTAGCTAAGGTCAGGGATTTCCTCGCTGCATTTCCCCATTAGGAGGGATAGAAAGGGAGGCTTCCTTTCCTCTACCCAGACCCACAACCCTGCCACTGTACCCTCCTGCCCTTTGCACACTGAAACTCATTGTTACTAAGCCATTATACTAGCAAACACTGAGGAAACTTAGTGGCATCCTAAAAGTGGCTGTTGGACTTCATTATTGTCCCACTAGTGCAAAGATATTTGCAGCACGTCTGCCTGAATTGCACACTCAAACTCATTGTTACCAAGCCATTATACTAGCAAACACTGAGGAAACTTAGTGGCATCCTAAAAGTGGCTGTTGGACTTCATTATTGTCCCACTAGTGCAAAGATATTTGCAGCACGTCTGCCTGCATTGCACACTCAAACTCATTGTTACTAAGCCATTATACTAGCAAACTATGCTGCCAGTTTAAGGGCCGTAGTTGCATTGTCAGGGATAATTAGTGTTGTTTATTCTGCTGTTAATAAAGCTAGACCACCGCTGAAATCTACACCACCTCTCAATTTTTACTACCACATTTTAAGTGCACAATCTTGTCGCAATTAAAATGAGTGGCAAAATGACAGATGCTGGTGGAAAGGGGAAGAGGCGTGTTGTAAAAGGAAAAAAAGGGTTTGTCCATGGGGAAGGTAGCAAAGCTCCATTAACATCTGCTGAAGATAGACCATCTTCCAGCAAAAGTAAGATGTCTACTACTTACCGTTGACAATCCGATGTGCTCCCTATTTACGGACACGAACAACTGGAACAAAGGTAGATGATGGCCAAAAAAGGAAAATGCTTGAATGGATCTCAAGTGGTCCAACAAGTGCCCTCTCCGCCACCTCAACTACCGCATCCAAAAAACACCAGTCCTCTGAGTTGTCAGCCCAATCACACTTGCATTCTCCCAGCTCTGAAGTCTCCATCCGCCCTGCACAGTATGGTGGAACTGAGATGGCTGAGTCTGCAGAGCTGTTCAGTCACACTATAGCCTGGGAATCAGAAGTCTGCTCCCAAGCTACAGTGAGTACAGACCAGGAAATGGTCTGCAGTGATGCCCAGAACCTTTGTGACTCTGATTCAGGCCGTGAGGACCAAGTTTCTGAGCATAATGTTGACCCTTTTTCACAAACTGTAACACCTGTTGTTATAGACAATGAGGAACATACTGATGACGATGAGACGCAGATACCAGATTGGGATGACAACTTAAATATTCGGTCAGGGCAAGAAGAGGCTCGGTCTGAGGGTGAGGGGAGTGCAAACACAACAATTGATGAGGAAGTTCTAGATCCCACCTACTGTCAACCCACAGTCAGGCACTCGAGGAGGTCAATAGAGGCAGTGGAGGAGGATGCAACCGACGACGAAGTTACCTTGCGCCTTCCTGGACAGAGTCGGAGAACTGGTAGCAAGTCTACAACTGCATCCTCAGCCACCACTCTGCCTCTGAGCACTAGTCGGGGGGGCTCAGCAGGTCGCATGCCCTCTAAGCCTTGCCTAGCCTGGTCCTTTTCTGACATAGCAAAAGATCGGCCAAATTATGTGATCAGTAAAATTTGTCGTGATTCTGTTAGTAGAGGGCAAAACCTCAGCAGTTTGACAACTTCTTCCATGAATCGTCACATGAATAAATATCATATGTCCCAGTGGGAAGCTCACCAAGCTGCAATGCGGCCTAGCGGAGCGAACCATCCACCGCCTGCCCCTTCCAGTGCATCCGTGCGCTCTTCATCTTCTAGGACTGTGGGGACAGCTGTCACACCTGGTTTTCCACGCACAACTTCCACCACTGTAACCGCAACAGGTAGTTTGCTTGGTAGGTCGTCAGTTGGTTTGGAAGGGGAAACAAGTGCGTGTGTACAGCTCTCTCAGACATCGATAGCACCAACGTTGGATGAAGGCAACATCATGTCTCCGACTGCACTTTCCTCACAAACCTGCATTTTTCCAGGGACACCCTACTCCACACCGTCTACACACAGCAGCCAGATCTCTGTCCCTCAGATGTGGACAAATAAAAGGCCATTTCCTGCGACCCATGACAAAGCTAAGAGGTTGACTTTATCCCTCTGTAAGCTCTTGGCTACCGAAATGCTGCCTTTCCGCCTGGTAAACACACAGGATTTTAGAGACCTTATGTCTGTCGCTGTGCCCCAGTACCAGATGCCCAGTCGCCACTACTTCTCTAAGAAAGGTGTGCCCGCGCTACACCAGCTTGTCGCACACAACATCACCGCTTCCTTAAGAAACTCTGTGTGTCAACGGGTGCATTGCACCACCGATACTTGGACCAGTAAGCATGGACAGGGACGTTTCATGTCGCTGACTGGGCACTGGGTAACTATGGTGATAGATGGTGAAGGGTCTGCTGCACAAGTCTTGCCGTCCCCACGACTTGTGTGTCAATCCTCTGTCTGTCCAAGTTCCGCCACTGCTTCTGCCTCCTCCACCTCATCTGTGTCCTCCACCTCCGCCCCAAGCCTGCCTGGTCAGGCCACCAGCGTTCTCACTGCGCAGAAGGAATCACGCACCCCTCATTACTATGCTGGCAGCAGAGCGCAACGGCATCAGGCGGTCTTTAGCTTGACATGTCTTGGAAATAGGAATCACACAGCGGCTGAGTTGTGGGCAGCTCTGGACACTGAGTTTAATAAATGGTTGTCTCCACTCAACCTGCAGCCTGGTAAGGCCGTGTGCGACAATGCAACAAACCTGGGTGCGGCCCTTCGCCTGGGCAAGGTGACACACGTGCCTTGTATGGCTCACGTGTTGAACCTTGTTGTCCAGCAATTTTTAACACACTATCCCGGCCTAGATGGCCTTCTGACCAGGGCACGAAAACTGTCTGCTCACTTCCGCCGTTCAACCGCCGCAGCTGAGCAACTTGCATCGCTCCAGAAGTCTTTCGGCCTGCCGGTTCATCGCCTGAAATGCGATGTGGCGACACGCTGGAATTCAACTTTCCACATGTTACAGCGACTGTGGCAGCACCGACGAGCCCTGGTGCAATACGTCATGACGTATAGCCTGGGCCAACGAGATGCAGAGGTGGGGCAGATCACCCTGATGGAGTGGTCTCAGATCAAGGACCTATGCACCCTTCTGCACAGTTTCGACATGGCGACGAATATGTTTAGCGCTGGCAATGCCATTATCAGCATGACAATTCCAGTCATTTACATGCTGGAGCACACGCTAAACACTATTCGGAGTCAGGTGGTGGGACAACAGGAAGGGAAGGAACTACAGGAGGATTCATATGTGCAAGACACAACAACATCACCAAGGTCCAGACGTTCATCATCACCAGCGCGGCAGGCATGGGACCATGGGGGACAGGGATCAACAAGGGCACATGATAGCATGCGAAATGTTGAGGAAGGTGCAGGAGAACATGAAGAAATGGAGGACGAACTGTCCATGGACATGGAAGACTCAGCGGATGAGGGAGGGATGCAAATTTCAGTTGAAAGATGTTGGGGGGAGATGTCAGAGGAAGAAAGAACGGTTAGCACCTCTATGCCACAAACACAGCGTGGACTTGGTCCGCATGGCTGCGCAAGACGCATGAGCGCCTTCTTGCTGCACTACCTCCAACATGACCCTCGTATTGTCAAAATTAGAAGTGATGATGACTACTGGCTTGCCTCACTATTAGATCCCTGGTACAAGTCCAAATTTTGTGACATAATTCCAGCCATAGAAAGGGACGCACGTATGCAGGAGTATCAGCAGAAGCTGTTACTCGATCTTAGCTCGGCTTTTCCACCAAACAACCGTGCAGGTGCAGGGAGTGAATCTCCCAGTTGTAACTTGACAAACATGGGATGGTCTCGTCATCTTCAACAGTCTACCCGTACCAGTAGCACTGTATCTGGTGCTGGTAACAGCAATTTTATTGAATCTTGTCATAATTTTTTTAGACCGTCCTTTGCAAGGCCACCAGAGACAAAAAGTCTGACACATAGTCAACGGCTGGAGAGGATGATACAGGAGTATCTCCAAATGAACATCGATGCCATGACTTTGCAAATGGAGCCTTGCTCATTTTGGGCTTCAAATCTTGAAAAATGGCCAGAGCTCTCAACTTACGCCTTGGAGATTTTGTCGTGTCCAGCTGCCAGCGTTGTCTCTGAACGTGTCTTCAGTGCTGCTGGGTGTGTGCTGACAGATAAACGCACACGTCTGTCCAGTGACAATGTGGACAGACTAACGTTCATCAAAATGAACAAGTCATGGATCCAAAAGGAATTTACTACCCCTGTGTCATCCTGGGGAGAGTAAATGCTTGTGGATTTTGAATGTGCTTGATGCAAATCTAGCTGTGAAGTGTACAACTAGGGCACAAGTGCTGCCACTGAAGGGGTGGGTGTCTGTGTGGCCCAATTTTTGGAAAAAAGGGAGACTCCGCTTGGAGTAACCCTTGCTTACATTGTTTTTAAAAATGATCCAAGATGAACAGATCTGGGATGAGGAAAGACTTTGCTACCTACCCCGGTGTCCTCCTGAGGACGGTTAAGTATGGCGTATTTTTGAATGTGCTTGATGCAAATCTAGCTGTGAAGTGTACAACTGGGGCACAAGTGCTGCCACTGAAGAGGTGAGTGTCTGTGTGGCCCAATTTTTGGAAAAAAGGGAGACTCCGCTTGGAGTAACCCTTGCTTGCTGTGTTTTTTAAAAGGAGCCAAGATGAACAAGTCATGGTTCAGCAAAGACTTAGCTACCTACCCCGGTGTCCTCCTGGTGACGGTTAAGTATGGCGTATTTTTGAATGTGCTTGATGCAAATCTACCTGTGAAGTGTACAACTGGGGCACAAGTGCTGCCACTGAAGGGGTGAGTGTCTGTGTGGCCCCCAATTTTTGTAAAAAAGGGAGACTCCGCTTGGAGTAACCCTTGCTTGCTGTGTTTTTTAAAAGGAGCCAAGATGAACAAGTCATGGTTCAGCAAATACTTTGCTACCTACCCCGGTGCAATCCTGAGGATGGAAAAGTATGGTGTATTTTTCAATGTGCTTGATGCAAATCTAGCTGTGAAGTGTACAACTGGGGCACAAGTGCTGCCACTGAAGGGGTGGGTGTGTGTGTGGCCCAATTTTTGGAAAAAAGAGAGAACTCCGCTTGGAGTCACCTTGTGGTGTTTTACATGATTTTAGAAGGGCGTGCCATGCCTATATCTGTGTCTCCTCCTCTTTTTCCTTGTCCAGCTCTTTTGTTTTCGCATAAGTATATGTCCTTGTCACTTTCCCATGTGTTTGTGTTGTGTTGTGAGTTGTTTGTCACCTTTTGGACATCTTTGAGGGTGTTTTCTAGGTGTTTTTATGTGTTTGTGATTGCCTGCCATTGTTTCCTATGCGGTTCGTGTTCGGTTCGTCGAACGTTCGCCGAACCGAACTCGAACGGGACACCCGTTCGACGAACCGAACTCGAGCCGAACCACGGCCGGTTCGCTCATCTCTAGTTAAAACCAAATTTGACAATGACAAATTCTGCCAGAGGATGCATTCATTTCTGCAAGGTACAGAACGCAACGTGCGCACATAGCCTAAATCCCATTTTGACTGAACGTGGAGAAGAACGCAGAATGATAGGGGCCTTAGTGAGTTTCTGAAAAAAACAATTATGGGTCTACAACCCTTTTAACTAAAACAAAATATTTAAAAAAATGATATGTGCTGAAAACATACAGTGAATTCATTAAAAAGGGGTCAAATTTAGCCTGGAACTAAACGGTCATCAAAGACCTATAGCGTCTGCAATTCTGTTCTATTTTTGCTTTCCATACTTTTTTTAAATTATGAATCACTACTTCAGATTTGTAGTTTATTATAACCTTGTGTCATTATGTGGGTTATTTCTTTCGAAGCCTTTGCTGCTTTGTAAATGCTCATTGCTTTGTTTCAGATTAAATTATCCTCTCACAAGTGCCTATCCCTCCAGCCACTGTCAAATATACCAAATATAATTTTACCCCTTAGCATCACTCTTTGTTACTTTCATCTCACAGGTCCCCCAGCTTAGTCACAGAACAACGTTTTCCTTCAATAGAATAAATAGGATGGTAGATGTAGAATTTAAAGCTGTATGACATGAGTATATGTGTGTCATCAGATGACCTTTGTGACAGTGGGATACTTGCTACAGGTTATATATAGCTCCTCTGCTAACAAAAATCTTTATTTAATTTCTGACGAAAATGGCCTAAAACCTTTATTACAATGTGTTATATTAAAAATTTCCTGTAACATACATGGGATATATAAAGTCTACACAGCCCTTGTTAAAATTCCAGGTTTTGTCATGTAAATAAAATCAGAAGAATGATTTTAGAATTTTTTTTACCTTTTATTTCACCCATAATCTGTACAATTCAGTTGAAAAATAAACTAAAATTTTTTTTTAGTGGAAAAAGGAAAATAAACGACTAAAATAACGTGGATGCATAACTATGCACACACTTTAATGAATACTTTGTAAAAAAACAAAAACAAAACACACACAAAAAAGTTTTTGACACTGTTTCGGTGCGGTTTTCTGCCAGAAGATGCAAATTTGGTACAGAAATCTGGTGGAGATATTTCAACACCAGATTTGCATCTCCTGGCAGAAAACCACACCGAAACCTCGTAAAAACCATTCTTGTGCACTTTTTTGCCAAGAGATGCAGATTTGGCACTGAAATTTATACACCAAATTCCTGCACCACATCTTCTGGCAAAAATCGCATCACTATTGCATCAAAATTACATTGTGTTTAATGTGTATTTTTGTATTTTTGCTAGGAGGTGTAGATTGGGTGTAGGCATAAGATGTATAAATTTCAGCACCAAATCTGCATCACTTGCAAAAAAACAGTTTTCTGCCAGGAGATGCAAGTTTGTGAACTCAGTGTGACTGTAAATAAACTGAGTGAAATCACTGCTCATCGCTGCTGCTAAGTCAGTCTCTGCCTAAAGCCACAGTGTATAGACATGTTCTGTGCCCACGCGCTTTTACTTCAGTATGTATGTAGCAGAGCTGGAATCGTCATGAGACCTCATGTGGATTACGTCAGAACTGGATGTTTGGGGTTAATAAATGGGTCAAAGAGGGTGGGATATTTTTGTATTTTATTTAAAATAAAGGATTTTTTTGGGGTTTGGGTTTACTTATTTTCACATATAGATTAGTAATGTCTCATAAGGCCTCCCTATTACTAATCTATGGTTTGGTGGCAGCTGAGAACTGTCATTAACCTCTTATTACCCCAATTGCCACCACACCTGGTAATCGGGATGAGCCAGGAAAAGTGTCGGGATTATTGCATCCAATGGATGCTACAATTCTTTGCAGCTGCAGGTTGCTATTTTTCTGCTGGAGGGGGGGCCCAATAACCATGGGTTTTCCCCAGCCTGAAAATACTAACTGCCAGCTGTCGGATTTTTCATGTCTGGGTTTCAAAATTGGGCTCCTTCCCTTTTGATACATAGATAAGATAAGCATATGGCTGAGGGCGGCAGCCTGTAGCTATATGCTTTATTTGAGCTGGATATCACAATATGTGGGAACCTACATTAGTTTTTAAATTATTTTTTTATTTTTACACCATGATAGGGTCACACGCAGAGTGTGCGATTGCAATCAGTCAAACACAATGTCACACAGGGTGGGGGTGTGGTCTGACTGCAACCAATCACAGACACCAGGACTGCTGGTGGGTGGGGAAGCAGTGCATATGCATGAGGTTAATGAGTGGCCCCGGAAGTAGCATTACAGTCAGGAGACTGGTAAGTACGTTTAACTTACCTGCTCTAATCCCCCTATCCATGCTATCACCATTTTAAAGCACATGATCCGGGTCCCCATAGACATATATGGGGACCGGCGTCTGGTCAGATATTCGGGTTCCCAGGTATCTGCTTGTCTGCCCCTCACTAGTAGTAATGGCTGAGACTATAACAGATTTTTTCACAATAAAAGGCTTTAATGCTTATAAATGACCTAAGGATAGAGAATGTAGAACTGGTGGAGAAAGGTTGAACTTGATGGACCTGTTTATTTTTTTTAAAAAAACTATTAAAAGAAGAAACCAAGTTTATAAATAGATGGAGACACATATATTTAGATAGTTTTGCACAAATAAAGTCCTATCCTATCTTAAGTTGTAAATATTTAATATTTAATGTAATGAAACAATAAAAAATAATTAAAGTACATATACTTCAAGGGGTTGCGTGTACATTTTAAGGTAGTAACAATTGTTCTCATAGTAAGGGACAAAAAACAAATACCTAGTTTTTTTTAATGTAAAATCCAAATTTGGGGTTTTCCAGGAATGCATTTTTTTTAGTTTATAAATCCTATTGGGAGAAAAAAAACAGAGCTTTAATTGCTCTCCAATGCTTCACAGCTGGTTTTTCTCTTCTGCTTCAGTAAGGGCCGGAGCGGAAAATGAGCAGAGGCCCACATGACAGGGGTTGGTCCATGATGGAATGGAGGGGTAGCTTAAAGGGAAGGAGATGGGGGAGTGGCATGTTACACGGGGTGGGGGTAATACATAGGAAAAGTGCGGGAAGAGGAGCCATTTTAGGGTGCCTCAAAGATTGGAGTGTACCCACTCCCACAGTCACCTACCTTATGGCGAACATGGAGGCTCTGTTGGGGCAGCTGAGGGCAGCTGCCGGCGTCCGGGGTAAAGATTGGCTGCAGGAGCAGGTGTCCAGCCTGCTGGGTGATGTGGAGCTGCAGTGCAGCACTGAGGGGTCCGGACGGCGGCAATGGAGGACCAGGCCTCCTGAGAGATTGAGCCCAGAGACAACCCCTCGCTCCAGGCGTCGGCTACGGAGCCCCTCCGGGGACCCTCCCGACAGCGGGCGCCTGAACTCTCCATCAGGTCGGCACTCGTGGTCGGGGAGGAATCCGGCTAGCCAGCCTGGGGCTGCGGGAGGTGGCAGGCTGCAAAGCGTGGTCGGCGCGAGGCCTGTACCTCCTCAGCAGCATGGACAGATGAATTCTGCGGCAGGCCATGGTGGCGATGCTCCGGTTGCAGGGTCTGCTGGGCAACGTGAGGAGGAAGCGAGGAGTTCGGGTCCTGCAAGCTGGAGAAGCCGGGAGTCAGAGCAGAGGAGGTGGGGCCTGCACAGTGGCAGGCTGGGGCCTTCTGTGGGTCCTTCGGCTGGGGTGCCTTTTCAGGTGCCTGCAGCTGGGTCAGCTGAAGACACCCCTGCACCGAGGAGGATGAATGCAGGGGGAGACAGCATGCAAGGAGCAGGTGCCAGAGCATCAGAAGACAGAGCGGGTAATCATCTGTGCAACCTGACAACTTGGATGTAACTGGACTTTTGCCACCCCCAGCCTTCTTAGAGGTGAGGGGAGACAGCAGTGGGGCAGATGGAAGCAGTCAGGAACCCTCCAGGTCGGGATCGGCGCTGAGCGTACGGCAGGATTCAGGGATGGCGGCTGGCGGTGTCACAGCAACTGTGCAGCCTGGTGAGTATGGCCCTGTGTTGTGTACGTCCCAGAACTTTAATGTGTTAGGATTAGGATTGGGGGAGCAGTCTGCGTTGGGGGGGTCCGGCAGCAAAAGGTAGCGGGGTCAGGGAGCTATTACGTAGCATCCGGGAGATTTTGTTGCATCTGGAGCGCGGTTACGGGGGAGGGGCGCAGCGTCTCCGACGGCAGCCTGGGTGGGTACCCAGGATAGTGCAGCAGTATTAGGCGGTAGCCGAGGGAGTGTGTGTCAAGGCAGTGAGACAGTTAACAGTGAGGTTTCAGTGTCTGTTCAGACAGAGAAAGATAAGGTGGATGCGATAAAGTTAGATGATAGAGCAAAGGGTGAGGTTTACGTGTGTTTTGAGGGGCCTTTGGGGGCTCATTTAAAAAAGGAGACGAAGGAAAAAATCTGGAAGGACGAGTATGTGGAGATTTTTTCTCTGCTTCCATTGGAAAAATGTAATCTGGATAAAGGAAAAAAGGATGATAGTAAAAAGGAAGAAGAGGAAAAAAGGAGGTGGCGCCTGATACCGCAGACTTTTGTGAACTGGTTACAGGCTTTTGCTATACTGGCAAGTGTGGTGGGTGAGAAGGCGCCGGAGAATTGTTCACGATTGTTCTGTTATTTAGATTCAATAGGAGAGGCACATAGGACATACGGAGGTCAGGCATTGCTTCGTTATGATGAGCAATTCCATCAAAGAAAGGCAGTTCGTCCCAATATTACGTGGGATCAAAAGGATATTGGGCTTTGGTTGAAGGACATAGCCCCATCGCGTTATGGTCATTCCTTTCTTGGGGGGTGCAGGCAGAGGGTCTCAGGCAGGAAGCGGTGGCAGCGGTGGCCAGGGCGACAAGTCTGGGGCATGCTGGAAATTTAATGAGGGGCAATGTATCTATGGGACCAGTTGTAAGTTCAAACATATCTGTTCGCACTGTAGCGGGTCCTCATATGGGGCAGCAAGATGCTTTAAGAAAGGGAAAGGGAAGGCGAGCGCTGGTAATAGCCAAGGGGGAGACACCAGTTTGGCTTCACGCGATGGCCCCCTTTCTAAATAGATTCCCGGACAGGGATAGGGCAGTTCTTTTGTTTGAGGGTTTTCAAGATGGTTTCAGGATTCCTTCGCCAGTGCATCAGGTCACTTTCTCTTTAAAAATTTTGCGGTCAGCATCGTTGTACCCAGAGGTGGTGAGAGAACAAAATTCAAAAGGAGGTGGGGCTTGGCCAGATGGCTGGCCCATTTCAGTTTCCTCCAGTTGAGGGTTTGGTAGTTTCTCCCTTGGGTGTGGTGCCTAAAAAAGAGCCTAACAAATTCCGTCTTATTCACCACTTATCGTATCCGAAGGGTTAGTCAGTTAATGACGGCATAGATCCCGAATTGTGCTCGGTGGTGTACACGTCGTTTGATGAGGCGTTGCGGTGGGTACAACGGTATAGTCAGGGGGCATTACAAGCAAAGACGGATATTGAGGCAGCCTTTAGGCTACTACCTGTGCTTCCGGATAGCATACGGTTGCTGGGCTGCCACTGAGAGGGAGGTTTTTATTTGTATCGTTGTTTGCCGATGGGTTGTGCAATTTCTTGTTCGTTTTTTGAGGCATTCAGTTCATTCTTGGAATGGGTGGTGCGAAAAGTTTCTACCATTCAGTCAGTTATTCATTATTTAGACGATTTTCTTGTTATGGGCCCGCCTGACTTGGCGGTCTGTCAAAATTTTCTGGTAACGGTGGTTTGGGTTGCACGGCGATTCGGGTTCCTTTAGCACCGGAAAAGACTGAGGGTCCTTGTACACAGTTGAGTTTTTTGGGCATTTTAATTGATTCTGTGGCAATGGAATGTCGGTTGCTGGAGGACAAGTTGGTGTCCTTGCGACAGGAGGTGGAGAGGGCCTGACAATCTCGGAAGTTGACTTTGAAAGAGTTGCAATCATTGCTGGGCAAGTTGAACTTCGCTTGCAGAATCATGCCAATGGGCAGGGTATTTTGCAGGAGATTGGCTGCAGCGACGGCAGGAGTTGGGGCGCCGCATCATTTCTTGCGATTAAAAAAGGTGCATAGGGACGACTTGGTGGTCTGGGGGTCTTTTTTGTGGGAGTACAATGGTCGGTCCCTTATTCAGAGTGAGGCACAGACTAATTTTGACAGGGAGATTTACACAGTTGCGGCGGGGGGGGCTGGTTTTGGGGCTTATTGTAGGAGCCAATGGTGTGCTGGCAGTTGATCCAGAGGACTGGAAGCAACAGGGTTTTTTGAGGAACTTGACGTTGTTGGAGTTATTCTGGTGGTGGTGTCTATTTTGGGTGAGGAGTTTAGAGATCGCAAGCTCAGGTTTCACTGTGATAACATGGGGGTGGTAGCTGTTATTAATAACCTCACGGCTTCATCCCCTCCGGTGATAAGAGTGTTGAGGGAACTGGTTTTGCAATGCTTATGGCTGAATGCTTGTATTGTGGCGGTTCATGTGCCTGGGGTAGAGAATTCCATTGCTGATGCTCTGTCTCGGTTTCAGTGGGATCGCTTTCATGCCTTAGCCCCGGAGGCTCAGTCTTCAGGAGTGGAGTGCCCATCGGAGCTGTGGCGGCTGGTTGTCGGGGAGTGAGTCGTTTGATACGGGGCTTGGTCACGGAGAGGATGTGGGAGGCGTTTGAGTCAGTTTGGCAAGTATGGTGCAGCTGATTGCAGTTTTGGGGAGATATTTTTTCAGATAGGGATAGGATGCTAGCGGTATTGTTTTTTATTGGTCGAGCATCAGAATTGGGCTGGTCTGTGGCAAAGATGAATGGCTTTTTGGCGGGGTTGGCTTTTGGATTTAAACTTAGAGGACAGACGGACGTAACGAAGGGTTTTCTTGTTGGGAAGGCAATGAAGGGTTACAGGAGAGGGCATGTTAGGGTGGATAGGTGGAGGCAAGTGTCGTTTGATATGTTAGAGAAGGTTGGGGAGCGGCTGGTGGGAGTCTGCAGCTCTGAGTGGGAGACAGTTTTGTTCTGGTTGGCTTTTTCTCTGGCCTTTTTTGGGGCGTTAAGGGTGGGGGAGTTGGTCTCATCAAGCTAAGTAAGGGGGGGGCTTGTTGTGGACCGACGTTTTTTGTTCAGAGCGGGTGCTGGAATTCTGGATTAGTAGATCCAAGACGGACCAGGAGGGAGGGGAAAAGGGTGACGCTGAGAGCAGTGGATTGTTCCACAATGTATCCGGTACGTTGTTTTAGAGAGTATCAGTGATTGGGGGCAGGGGGTGGAGGCCCGCTGCTTTGTCATAGGGACAGTTCATTCCTCTCCAGATACCAGTTCACTGGTGTCATGCAGAAGTGTTTAGCAGGGATGGGTTTGGAAGCATCGTGTTTTGCTGCTCACTCATTCTGGATAGGGGCAGCAACGGAGGCGGTGTCTAGGGGATTAGGTACAGAAGATATACAAAAAATTGGTAGGTGGAGCTTGTTGCGTTATAAATCATACATTCGTCAATGAGTTCATTTGTTCAGGTTTTGGTGAGGTGGACGGGGGGTTTTGTTTCCTGTCAATTAGTTGGTACTTAGGTGTGTTTTTTTTTTTTTTCTCTCTCTATTATAGATAGTGGTCCGTACCTGGTGTGGATATTGGGGCATTCGTATGTGTACTGGGGAGCGAGACGTGTGGATGTCCGGCCAGATGGACGATAGTTAGGTTTTCATGGAGGGGTACTGAAGATTAGATGGCTGGGTTTAAGGGGGATGGTGTAGAGTTGAGTGTTACCAGAGGTTCATAAGGCGGCTCGGTTAGACAGGATGCCTGACATCCTGGTTTTGCATGTGGGGGGTAACGATCTTGGTTCTAGATCGGTGCGGGAGTTAATTAGGGACATTTGTTTTGACTTATTGAGGTTGTGGTCAACATTCCCGAAGGTTGTGATTGTGTGGTCAGACATCGTGCCTATTAAGAAGTTGCGGGTTGCAAGATTGGAGAGGGGTATCAATAGGGCCAGGGTGAAGGTGAATAATGTGGTAGCACATTTTGTAGCCCGTAATGGGGGTGTTGGAGTACGACATCACGAATTGGAGTCAGGTGAGGGAAATTTTTGGTTGGATGATGGCGTGCATCTGAACGCCATTGGAATTGACTTATGGTCTCTCGTGATCCAGGATGGGATCGAGCGAGCCCTGGAGTTGGTTGGGGGCACACGCACCTAAGGTTTCAGGGCGCGTGTGTGTTGGTGGTGGGGTGGGGTCCTTGGAGTTGGTAAAGTTGGGGGCGGAGTTATATGGATAATTCCCTCACGGATAGAATTGGGGTATTAGGTGATTTGGCACTTAATGGGACTCTGGACGGGGGCGTGCCCTGGGAACCGGTATTTATGGTATTTACACATTTTGGGCCACTTATTGTTGCATGGTGCCCTTGAGCTGGGGGTTCACGGCTGAGGGTAAAATAGAGATACCTTGCAATATGGTGGTATGTGCTAGATCTGGTAGATTCAAGGACCTCCCCCCAATTGTCAGTTATTTAATTGGTTATTGTTATTTATGTTAATAAAATGGCCGCTGTGGCCAAATTTATCCAAAAGAAGGTGTGTTGTGTTTATTTATATAGATAAGTAAAAGGGGAGGAGGGGTATGGAAAGAAATATGGAAGGAATGGAGGAATTGGGCCATACACTGTCATGGTCTCTGCAGAAAAGACGTCATGTCAACAGTGCTGCTGTCATTCCCTAGGCTCAGTGGCTCTGCTAATTTAGATGACAAGAGCCACAGAGTACACTTTTGATTAAGACTAGCATAAAAAACTTGAGTCTTGATTAATTCCATTCTACGTTTTGTACATATGTTAGAAAATATTCCTTCATGTATAATGTGTTCATATGTTGTCAATAGACAAATTTATGAGAGCCTATTTGGCATTTATTTTAACAGTATACATTGCTGTAATATAATTTGCCTAGTTTATTGCATGGAAATATGTGCTAAGTGGCATATTTCTGGTTACTATTGAGTCAGGGGCGTAATGATCATGGTCGCAGCAATTGTGACTGCAACCGGGCCGAGAATAACAGAGGGCCTGCCGGCCCTAGTGCCTGTTTCATTTGGTTCTTCGCCGAGGGAGCAATTCCAGCTGAAATACATCACAGCACAGAAACCCGTCGGGACCCTGCACTGTGATGTGGCGGCAGCAAATTAAAGCTATGAATATTTACTGCTCCAATGCCCATAATCCAGGGCATGGGGAGCAGAGAATATGCCAGAACCAGTCAGCTGACTGGGCTGTAAGTGAGCGCGCAGCATATGACAGTGACGTCATATGTGGCACCGCTTACATGCTAGTCAGTTGAGGAGGACACCGGCTGAGCGGGGGAAGTATAATCGTTTTTTTTGTGCGTTGCCTGGGGATATCATACATACCAGGTTGCGACCAGGGTGGGGATATAAATCTGCCTTGTGCCATTATGGGGACATGTATACCAGGATAATGCCATTATGAGGACATGTATACGAGAATGGGACCATTATGGGGACAAGTATACCAGGATGGGGCTATTATGGGGACATATATACAAGGATGTGGCCATTATGGGGACATATATACTAGGATGGGGCAAGGGTGTGGACATATACCAGGATGGGGCCTGGATGTTAACATATACCAGGATGGGCCATGATGGGGACATATGTACCAGGATATAGCCGTGATGGGGTCATACAGCAGGAGGTGGCCATGATAGAGACATATACCAGGATGGGGCAATGATAGAGACATTTATACAAGGATAAGTCCATATATACCAGGTTGGACCATTAAGAGGACACATATAACAGGATAGGGCAATATATGCCAGGATAAAGCCATGATGAGGTCATACACCAGGAATGGGGGACATATTTACAAAGAAGTGGCCCAGGATGGGGGTCAGTACTGCACAATGAAGTGTACGGGGGGCAATTTGTATGTCTTTATAGGATTTAGAATGCTACTGTGAAGCCCCTCACCTGCAGCAGTCACCTCCGGAACTTCTGGGACTTCTCTCCACCTCCAGAGATCTGGAGATCTTCTGGCAACAGGTATGTCAGGTTAACTTCAATAGGAATCATGACGCCACTCTATTTGCGGTCAAAGGGTGACCGCCACTGCAGTTTAACGAGCGTCTGGGGCTGATGGTGTCTGCAGTCTGGTTTTATGGCCTCCCGAGAGTGAGGCTGGCCCCAGGGGCTCAGGTGTATGTGCGTAGTACTACAGGTCGCAGAAGAACTCACACACAGTCCAGAAATGTCTTTCAGGGTTTTTACTCACGTTCAGTTGTTGCTGTGAGATAACCCGTGCGATACTGAGATAGACTGCAGGGGAACCAGGTGTCCTTCAGGCTGATATAGAGGTGACTGTCAGCTCGCCTTCCTAGCTCTTCTTGTTTCAGATGACCCCTGACTTGAAGTGCTGCGGGAATCACCCAGGGAAGTTGCAACTGCCTGTTCTCCCCTTTCTGGCCCGTTTGCTGGCAGCGTGGACCAAGTAAAAGATGGCTTCTTGCCCTACTTCACTTATGGGCCCCTCATTGCTGCTGATGCTGCAGACTCTGTGTTTGTTGGCGAGGTACATCCAGCACCCTCACCAGCAGGTTTAGCCGACCAAGTAAATGAGTTTCTGCTCTAGGGACCTGTTTCCCCGTGCGGGCCTGGACTCCTCAAAAGTCCCCATACTCAATCACCCCGCTCCTTCCTGAGGTGTCTTTCAGGCTGACTACTTGATAGCTGTTCTCCCCCGCTGACAGCCACTACACGTACAGTGTCTGACTAGTGACCCTGCGCACGTCCTCCTTCTGCGACTGCACACTGCGCTTCCTCACTTCAGACTGACATGTGTCCTCATCCACTGCTCCTCTCACTTGGACTGCCAATGCTCAACTCCTTCCAGCTTCTCCACCGCACCACTAGCTGAGATGTGGAGGCTACACCCCCTCCTGGGTCTGCCCAGGGGTCCCCTCTGAGCTGTGTGTATTCTGGGTACTATGTGTCTGTGCGTACACACCCTAGTCAGACTTTGGGATTACCTATCTGTACTCACCCCGGCATGGGTGTAGTACTCAGTGGTCACTGACCAGGTCAGGGGCGCCACACTACAACTGCCCATACATCTGATCAACTTGTGGGGGGGGCAGACTAAAACTTTGCACCGGGGCCCATCAGACTCTATTTATGCCACTGATTGAAGTCAATACCGAACAAATGCAACTGTCAGGAGCAAACAGACAGGAAAGTGTAGTAGAGTAGAAAAGAGATCCAATCAGCTGACTTGCAAGGTGCAAGCAATTTCACTCCAAGACACATGTATAATCCAGGTATAACAAGGGCTTTTCCCATGAACAAAGTTCACTTTAATCAATAGATCTTGGAATAATAATAATTTCCACAATTGAATGTGTTTTAAAAAAATGTTCCTGTGTTGATATAATTTTGTATATGTGTACTTGCCAGAGCCAGTGTCAATACCCGGCACACCCGAGCAAGTACCCAGGGCACTGGACAAACAGAGGGGTCCCACTCACTGTCACCAGGGGTGGTGACCTTTTCTGTAGCCCTGGGAAGATTTCTGGACACCACAGAGCTCGGGCCGGCAGCTGCATTTTGCTTGACCTTTAAACTCGCACTTGCACTGCGAGCATGCACATGCAGTGTTCACTGCTGAATGCTGCGTGCACATGCATTTCAGGATGGAGTTCATCTGTGGGCTGAGTTAGCATGCAATACACTCCTATCCCACAGTTGAAGAGAAGAGCAGCCCTAGCGCCCCCCCCAGTACTGTCTGTGCACTCAGTAATATGTATGCCCCCCAGCCCAGTAAAGTGTATGCCCCCCAGTAATGTATATGCCCCCTATGTAATGTTTATGCGCCCCAGTAATGTGTATGCACTCAATAATGTGTATGCCCCTCCAATAATATGTGTTCCCCCAGTAACATATATGACCCCCAGTAATGTGTATGCTCCCCAGTAACATGTATGCCCCCTAATAATGGTTACCTCCCCATTAAGATATATGTCCCCCAGTAATGTGTTTTCCCCCCACGATGTCTATGCCCCAGTGATGTCTATGCCAAAGCCCCTCCTGTGATGTATATACTGTAGCCCCCATGTATCCTGTAATGTATGTACAGCAGTCTCAGTGTGCATTGTGCAGACTTGTCTGCTAGCAAAAGATGCTGCAAGGCCAGCACACAAATAATTAAAGGCGCAGTGCCAGTTTAGCACCACCACTGCTAGCAAACATGGCCACACAGTGCACTGAGCATGGTCATGTCTGTTAGTGTCAGCCACCAAGGAGCGCATCCTGCAAAGCCACAGGCCTGGGACGAGCTCACAAGGAGACAAGCGGGGAAGATGAATGAGACTTGTTGCCGGCATCCCCATATTAAAAATATATCTAATGAGTGTGTGTGTGTGCGTGCGTGTGTGTGCGTGTGTGTGCTTGTGTGCATGTATGATGTGTATATTTATACACGTGGTCAAAATTCTTGGTACGCCTTGTTTAATAAAAGAAAAAAACCACTTTGGTCAGAGAAATAACTTGAATCTGACAAAAGTAATAATAAACAATAAATATTTGAAAAAGAACAAAGTCAGACATTGCTTTTCAACCAGGCTACCACAGAAGTTTTTTTTTAAATAAAAAACTCATGAAATAGGCCTGGACAGAAATGATGGTACCCCTGCAAATAATGTGACAAAAGGGACATGTTAAATCAAGGAGTGTCCATTAATTAGCATCACAGGTGTCCACAATCTTGTAATCAGTCAGTGGGCCTGTATATAGGGCTACAGATACTCACTGTGCTGTTTGGTGACATGGTGTGGACCAGAGGAAGCGAAGGAAAGAGTTATCTCAGGAGATTAGAAAGAAAATTATAGACAATCATGTTAAAGGTAAAGGTTATATGACCATCTGCAGCTTGATGTTCTTGTGACTACAATTGCACATATTATTCAGAAATTTAAGATCCATGGGACTGTAGCCAACCTCCCTGGACATGGCCGCAGGAGGAAAATTGATGACAAATCAAAGAGATGAATAATACAAATGGTAACAAAAAAACCTAGAAAAACTTGTAAAGAGATTAAAGTTGAACTTCAAGCTCAAGGAATATCAATGTCAGATTACACCATCCGTCATTGTTTGAGCCAAAGTGGACTTCATAGGAGACGACCAAGGAGGACACCATTGTTGAGAAAAAAACATAAAAAAGCAAGACTAGAATTTGACAAACTATGTTCACAGATGGAAAAATGAAGCATATCAAGAAAAGAACACTGTCCCTTCTGTGAAACATGGAGGAGGCTCTGTTATGTTCTGGGGCTGCTTTGCTGTATCTAGTACAGGGTGTCTTTAATCTGTGCAGGGTATAATGAAATCTCAAGACTATCAAGGGATTCTAGAAAGTAATGTGCTGCCCAGTGTCAGAAAGCTTGGTCTCAGTCACAGTTCATGGGTCTTGCAACAGGGTTATGACCCGAAACACACAGAAAAAAACACCCAAGAATGGCTAAGACGAAAACATTGGACTATTCTGAAGCGGCCTTCTATGATGCCTGACCTAAAGCATATTGAGCATCTTTGGGAAAAAAAATGAAACATGCCGTCTGAAAAAGGCAACCTTCAAACATGAGACAACTGGAGCAGTTTGCTCTTGAGGAGTGGGCCAAAATACCTGTCCAGAGGTGCAGTAGTCTCATTGACAGTTACAGGAATCTTTTGATTGCAGTGATTGACTCAAAAGGTTGTGCAACAATATATTAAGTTAAGAAGGAGGGAGCCATCATTTCTGTACAGGCCTATTTCATGAGTTTTATTTTTTAAAATATTCTGTGGAAGCAGAAAAGCAATGTCTGACTTTTATTTGTTCATTTTCATAGATATTTTTATTTATTATTACTTTTGTCAGATTCAAGTTATTTCGGTGACCATTGTGGGTTTTTCTTTCATTAAATGAGGTGTACCAACAATTTTGACCACGTGTGTATGTATGTCAGTGTATTTGGCTGTATATACCGTATATATTTAAGTCAGATTGTATGTAGTTTTATGACTTTGTCTTCAAATATGCATACCGTATTTTTTGGATTATAAGACGAACGTCTCCTCTTAAAAATTTGGGAGGAAAATGAGGGGTGCATCTTAAAATCCGAATGTAGTTTACCGGGCGTCTTATAAAACGAAAAATATGGTAATTATGCATCCCTGTATGTGTACATATTTGTGTATGTGCGTATCTGCGTGTACATGCGGCACACTGAGACTCTGTTGCCCAAGGCCAACAAAAACCTGGATCCGGCCCTGGTCCCTGCTATGTACTGTGCAATGGCCGTGGCTGACTGTACAGGAACATGGTCTGATCATACCACATCTCCTGAGCCGGGGAGGAAGTAAAGTATACAGACATTACAGCACAGACCTGCAAATTATTCTTTCTTTGAGGTTAAACATTTTTTAAGAACAGGCAAGGAACTGCTTTACTTCACAAAAACAATCAGCTTTGATCCCCTGCTGTAATGGCTGTATACTCTTTTTTTTGAGTCCTCCTCTGCCCAGGAGATGTGGTATGATCAGACCATGTCCCTGTACGGTCAGACACAGCCATTACACAGTATATAGCAGGAACACATAAATAAGATTATCTCAGCACAGGAACATTTTTTTAATCACATCCAATTGAGGAAATTAATATTATTCCAAGATCTATTGATTAAAATCAACATTAGAATGAACTTTGTTCATGGGAAAAACCCCATAAACTCTGTCCCGAAAAAGTTCAGACTGGCAAGATTACTTGAGTGAACTCTGTTGGTCTAGACACATTTGAAGAATTAGGTGCATCAGAATCAGTAGAATCTCTGACTTGTTCCCAACTTCTCTGTATTAATATCATAATAGTGTAACCAATACAAGTTAAATTGCATTCTCTGCACATCACACAATAGATTACATATGTGGAATTACAATTTATACATTTTATAAACATTGATATCATTGTATTATGAATTTCCGTGGTTTTTAGTATATACCAGTATTGAAAAAACAGACAAAAATGGGCACCACATCTATAAATACCAGTATTTTACCCAATTATGAATATATTAATTATATGAATATAAAGAGAGTTGAAAGACAAGGGAGGTTGGAAGACAGCTTTGCTCAATAGAGAAGTGTTTTGGATTTTAATGCCAAATACCTCCAAGCCTAATGGTCTAAATAAAAGAATAGACCTAATCATACAATATTACATGATTGATATCAATAGTATGTCATATGCTGGCATACTGATTTTGATCTGCACTCACATGCCTAGCATGCATGTATCCCCGCATATGATGGCTGTTAAATCCCACTGTCAATCTGTGACACTAGCATCTAATATTCATCACTGGGGGGGGTATCATTCTACACTCCCAGTGGCACGCCTCTGACATGATCGTGGGGCGTTGATGAGTTGTCATGGTCTGCTGATGACCTCCATGTCTGGCATTAAGAAGTTCCTGTGAAAACCATCCGATGGCTGGTGTTCATATGAGATTGTGATTTTAGCAATACATAGCAGGGCTGATGCACTGCTGTGTATAGCACAAGCGATCAGATGATTGCAGCTTCAAGTCCCCTGGGGAGAATATTACTTACAGTAAAAAGTAAAAAAAAGTTTTAAAAATCTGAAAAACAAAATAAACACAAGAGTTCAAATCCCCCCTTTTTGCCCCATTAAAAATAACACAATAAAAAAAATGGTATTACTGTGTTCATCAAAGGTCTTTTAAAATATAAAATAAAATAATCCAGTTGGTAAATGGCATAACGGGAAAAAAATTATACCACCAGAATTATATTATTTTAGCCTCTGCAACATTGCAAGAAAATGCAATAAGAAGCAATCAAGGTTATATCTACACCAAAATTGTATCAGTAAAATTGTCAACTCATGGCGCAAAAATAAGCCCTCATAGCACCCTCATAGAGCCTCATATGCTGAAAAATTAAAAAAGTTACGGTGTAGGAAAAAGGTAATAAAAGCAGAACATTTTTTTCTTACAAAATTCAGAATTTTTCTTTGCTACTTAAATAAAAAAAAATCTATACATGGTTGGTATCTCCTTACTCGTACTCATACTGATCTGCCTGGAAAATCATATTGCCAGGTCAGCATTACAGTATAGTGAACATGGTAAATAAAAAAAACGCACAATTGTAAAATGCCACTTTTTTGCATTTTAAACATACTTGGAATGTTTTTCCCATTTTCCAGTAAACTATGTGGTAGAATAAATGGTAATTCAAAGTATAAAATGTCTTACAAAAACAAGCCCCATACAGCTATTTTGACAGAAAAATAAAAAAGTTTTTTTTCTCTTGGGTAAAGGGGATGAAAAAATAAAAACGAAGAAATGCAAAATGGCCATGGCATAAAATGGTTAATCTTGAAAAGTTTTTTCATGTTTAAATAAACTTATTTATATACTGATTTCTTTACATACACCTGCAGGCGGGAAATACCATCCCTTCTTTTGGAGAGAACTCACTAGGCTTAGACTAAGGGCCCTTGTCCACTTGTGTTAAAAAAATCACAGCGATACTCGGCTACAAATGTGAGTCGAGTGTCCTGTGTGTGATCTGTGTACGGTGTTTGTTTTTTCTCACATAGCATCCATATGACATGCGAGCGTCATGCGAGTGCTATGTGAGTGTGTCGCGGGCGGAGGAGGGGATGCTGCGCTCTCCCACTGCTCGGGTCCGGCCGCTGCTGCTGCTGCGGCTGCCGCTGTTGCTCGGTGGTGGCTCGAGTGGTGGGCCGGATCCCGGGGACTCGAGTGGCGCTCCTCGCCCGTGAGTGAAAAGGGGATTTTTGATTGTGGGGGTTTTGATTATTGTCCGTGATGCCACCCACGGTTGTGGTGATATTGGTGACACCACCGCTGCTCTAGACGAGGATCCCGGGAGCGGTGACAGGGAGCAGCTTTGTTGTCAGTTCTCCCCTCCGTGGGTAGGGGGTTGGTTGTTCCGGGGCCCAGTGATGGGGGTAGGGATGGATTGCAGGCGGGCTACGGGGCCTGGTGAGGTGCAGGGTCGCGGGGGCAGCGCTGTGCCGCACGGCGGTACTCACTCAGCCAATGATGAGGACACAGTTCTCGGTAAAACAAACGGCTGGATGGACGGGTCCCACAGGCGGCTGCGGTGTTGTTTCTCCCGGCAGGTTGGTGGTGACTTCCTTTCCCTGCACCTATGTACGGTAGATGGTTCCAATGTGTTCCCACCGGTAACCCGCTCCCCAGCTTAGATATGGGCTGGAGGAGCCCCTTTTGCCCGCAGGCTCTGGCCCTGAGAAATGGTTGCCTTGGCGGTGGCGGTGTCTCCCTCTCTTGGTTGGACTGTTGCCTTCTGTCGGGACTTGGCTGTTGGGATACCCAGGAGGTTCCCTTCACTAACGAATTCGGCAAATTCACGGCGACTCCTAGCCTTGCCGGGGTCCGTAAGCCCCTACCAGATGGTGCTGGCTTCTCTTTGCGTACCGGTCCGGTACCGCCGGGCCACCGCCCGTCCACGGTCCTTACGGTAGACTCCAATCAGCCACTCCTGCAGACAGTCACCACTGTCTGCCAACCTTGCTGTACCGCCCGGGCCACACACCTGGACGCCGTCAGTTAGTTGCTCCACTCCTACTTCTCTTCCTTCCACCTTCACCTTCAAAACTAATCTGTTTGTTCTCCCGCCTCCAGGACTGTGAACTCCTCGGGGAGCGGGACCAACCGCCTGGCCCACCCCCTGGTGTGAACATCAGCCCCTGGAGGAAGGCAACAAGGGTTCTGTGTCTGACTTCGGTGTGCCTGCTGGGAGTGTGGGGTGTGTGGGTGTTGTGCTCTGTGGCCCCTGGCTTGTCCAGGGCGCCACAAGTGTTTATGCAAGCAGCGGTGGACTGGCTACCGGAGGAATCTCCAGTAATACCAGGCCTGGCCGTGGTTACCTGCACTGAACTCCGGAGGTGTCACCTGATCCAGAGTTCAGCCTGGCCTGTCTGCAGCTGTCATGAACTGAACAGCAATCGCCGGGGAATCAATCACTCAGCGCTCGCTGTTTAGTCCAGGCTGCACTCTGGAGCTCAGGTGACAGCTCCGGAGTTCAGTGCATGTAACCGCGGCCAGGACTGGTATTACTGGAGATTCCTCCGGTAGCCAGTCCAACGCTGTATGCACGTGTCAAGGATCTGTGTGACATGCGTATGCCATCTGTATGACACGCATATGCCACCCCTATTCTGATTTTTTCTCGCTCCTATAGGCTTGCATGGGGGTGCGAGAGCTGAGACTCGGTGCAAATTGCAGCAAGCTGCGATTTCACCGAGAGCACAAGTCGTGCTGTTAAAAATTTAGCAAGAGGACATGGCCTCATTGATTAACACTGGTGCGAGTGCAATCCAATTTTTTATCGGATCCCACTCACACATGGAAATCGCAAGTGGACAAGAGCCCTATGGGTCACAAATGGCAAACATGCTTTGCCTTTGTGTTTTTTTGGCTGCTTTTTTTTCATGTTATGTTTTAACCTGTTAATACACAGCCATGAAGACATATATGTTTTTAGCCATACTGAGTAAACACATGGATTTTTATTGAGCTGAGTGGCATGCTGGCCATCTTTTTTGGATACAAATTATTCTCTGAACAAAGTTTAACATTGTGTATATAACTTCAGCTAAACCTGAGCTACAGTGCCTTGAAAAAGAATTCATACTCTGAAATTTTCAACTTTTTTCACATTATACCCACAAACATAAAGGAAATCTGTCAGTATTCTGTCATGGCTCCACTCCAGGGTCTGAACCAGCAATGTCTGGTTGTTGTTCATTTCTTTTTTTTGTTAGACCACTTAATCTTTCCAAAAATATTATTGATGATAGAAGGGTACAGTTATTGGTTGTCTTTTGGTGTATTTTTTTCTCCAGATTGTGTATCAAGTTGTCATTTTCCTGAGAATATCAAAGTGAGACTAATGGACAGACTGAGAGGATGAACCAAGAGATAGAGCAATATGTGAGGTGTTTTGTTTCATCTAATCAGGAAGACTGAGTGGCGTTTTTGCCCCTTGTTGAATTTGCTTTAAATAATCGTACTTCCAAAGCTACCAGAACAACAATTTTCAAGTCTTGCCACAGATTCTCAATGAGATTTAGGTTTGGTTTTTGACTGTGTCATTCAAACATATGAATATGCTTTGGTCTAAACCATTCCATTGTAGCTCTGGTAATATATTTGGGGTTGTTGTCCAGAGGAAAGGGGAGTCTAGTCTCACATCTTTTGCAGCCTGTAACCCGTTTTTCCACAGGATTGCCCTGTATTTAGCTCCATTCATCTTCTCATTATCTCTGATAATCTTCCCCTTCCCTGCTGAAGAAAAGTATCCCCACAGCATGATGATGCCACCACCATGTTTGACATTGAGGATGGTGTTTTCGGAGTGATGTACAGTGTTAGTTTTTCACCACAAATATTATTTTGCATTTAGCTCAAAACCCTATGTTGGTCTCATGTGAACAGAGCACCTTCATACACATTCCATGTAGAGAACAAAGTTGGTATGTGGAGGACAAAGGTACTATGAATACTTTTTCAAGGCACTGTAACTCAATGCCCATCTATATGTTGCAGGGCGTAACATTTTGCCTAAAACTTTCACAGTCAAAATAAGTGTCCTTGTAATGACAGATGTTGACAAATATGTAATAGCTTTAGATTATAATTGTTTCACTTCCAAAGCAATTCCCAGAATCCTCTTATCTGTCTGGGTTGATGATACCTTATCTGGAACCTTTTGCTGAGAACTAATTACCGACTCATTAACTAATGAGTTATTCTCTGTGAAAACAGCCATCAAACATGAAAAATTTACAAACTTGGCATGTGACCTTAATTTTGTGGTTTGCTTAAATGAAATGCCCTTTAAACACCAGATATTATCTGACTAAAATGCATACAAGCTTTTCATTCTAACTTCTTAACCCCTTAAAAGGCATGTTTCATCAGAAAATCTAAAAAAATTCAACAATTATTCACACACCATGCATGTGAATATGGTTTCAGCAACTCCTTTCACATGCAAAGGAGACTTTTGCACAGGGTTTTGAAACTGGAGCAAAAATAATCAGAAGTTAAAATATATAGTATTCTACTTTCTGAAGATTTCAGATGGAAAATCTAAGGTATAGCACCATTGATTGAAAATGGGACTAATCAGTGGGAAAAAAATCCAAGGCTTTATTGACAGCCCTATTGTTGGAACCTCAGACATGGCAGGGTAACAGGACTATGTGCTATACACACAATGGAAAGGAGATAGAAAAAAAGAATCATAACATTTGTCACAAATGTACTCTACTCTCTGTTTGGGGTGATTTTTTTTTTGTGCCTAAAATTTTGGTCGAAAAAAGTTACAAAGCAGATTAAGGACAAAAATAAAGAACATTTTTCTTATTTTATAAAAAATTGATGAACTACTTGTGCTATGTTAATAAATTTGCTGCAAAAAATGTCACTGAATAGCAAAAGAAAAAAAGAAAAAAAAATGCAAATGATGAAATAAGCTCAATATACAGTACTATATTCTTAGGATACACACTATAGCCACATAGAATTGATGGATACAGCTGACTCTCTCCTAACACTGCATGAAAATATGTATTGAATGCATTACTGTTAGAAAACAGCAAATCTTTTCATATTCACATTTGCCAGACTCGCTGAATTTTCCCAATAAAATTATATTTGTGGCAAATCAAAAACACTCCAAACCCTGCGTTAGCTCTAAAAGATGACATCTTTTTCCTCACACACTAACTTATCAGATGCTTGCAAAATCTGTATACACAATGTGTGTATCTGGTCTTTTAGGTTATTCAATGTTTTATGGCTCTCTCACCCTATAGCCTTATGGCTTTCTCTCCCTATCTCTATGGCTAAGCTGTGAACTGTGAAGTTCTTTAACTTTACTGATTCACTATAAGATGGCTGCTGCATTTCCTGCTTCTGCTTTTATACAGGCTATGATAGTCCCTTCAGATTGGCTGTGCTATAGTATGTGATGTGATAGCTACAAGGCATTGTGGAGAAGTCTGAGGCCATGCGATCCTTCCCTGGTTGTTGCAATCTTTTGTGATGTGTAAAATGTACAATAAAACAATCAACCAAAAAACAAATTTGGTATATCAATCTTTCATTAATAGTTTACAGATATAGCAGCAAAATGATATTTAATAAAACAGAACTTTTCAGAATACATATGCAATATACATACAGATACAAAGTGATGAAAATAATCACATATGCCATATCCCTCTATTGCAATGCAACACAAATTATGGATGTTGTGATGTACAGTTGAAACCATAAGTTTACATACACTATGTAAAAAGACACATCTGCATGTTTTTCTCACTATCTAACATGAAATCATAATAAACCTTTCCCATCTTAGGTCAATTAGGAACCAAAATTATTTATATTTGCCAAAGGCGAAATCAAAGAGAGAGAGAGAATGTTTTAAGGCATTTTTATTACTTTCTGCTAAGTCAAAAGTTCACATACATTTCATTAGTATTTGGTACCATTGCTCTTAAACTGTATGACTTGGGTCAAACATTTTGGATTCCTTCCACAGGCTTCTCACATTAGTTGATAGCAATTTGGGTCCATTCCTCCTGACAGAACTGGTGTAACTGAGCCATGTTTGTAGGTTGCCTTGCTCACACCTGCCTTTTCAGCTTTGCTTATAAATTTTCAATAGGATTTAAATCAGGGTTTTTTGATGGCCACTCCAACACATTGACTTTGTTGTCCTTAAGCCACTTTGGAACCAGTTTGGCAGTATGTTTCGGGTCATTGTCCATTTGGAAGACCCATTTCCGTCCAAGCTTTAAGTTGCACGCTGATGTCTTGAGATGTTGCTTCAGTATTGCCACATAATCTTCTTTCCTCATGATGTCATCTATTTTCTGAAATGCACAAGTCCCTCCTGCAGCAAAACAACCCCCCAACATGATTCCACCACCCCTGTGTTTCACAATTGGGATGGTGTTCTTAGGCTTCAAAGCTTCTCCCTTTTTCCTCTAAACATAACGATGGTCATTATGGAAAAACAGTTCAATTTTAGTTTTCTTAGACCACAGGACATGTCTTCAAAAATGAAGGTCTTTGCTCCTGTGTGCATTTGCAAATATTAATGTGGCTTGTTTATGTTTCTTTTGGAGTAATGGCTTCTTCCTGGCAGAGTGGCCTTTTAGCCTATGTTGATACAGTACTCGTTTCACTGTCTATAATGACATAAACTTACCAGCTTCCGCCAGGATCTTCACAAAGTCTTTTGCTTTTGTTCTTGGGTTGATATGTACATGTCTGACCAAAGCGTACACAGAGCCCATCTACGTCCTGAGTGATATGACGGCTTGTTTGTACTTGCATATAATTGTTTGTACAAAAGAACAAGGCACCTTCAGGTATCTGGAAATTGCACCCAAGGATTAACCTGACATGTGCAAGTCAACTTCCTGAGATCTTGACTGATTTCATTTGACTTTCCCATGATGCTACACAAAGAAGCAGTGTGTTTCAGGTGTGCAATAAAATACATTTACAAGCGTGTCTCTAATTAATTCAGATGTTGCCAAGAAACTTATCAGAAGCCTCCCAAGACATTGCATCATTATATGGGTTGTCCCATATTGTTTAACGGCATAGTACTCTTAGGCCTGTCTCACACACAGAGATAAATCTGTGGCAGATCTGTGGTTGCAGTGAAATTGTGGACAATCAGTGCCAGGTTTGTGGCCGTGTACAAATGGAACAATATGTCCATGATTTCACTGCAACCACAGATCTGCCAAAGATTTATCTCTGTATGTGACGGGGCCTTTAGTGTATGTAAACATTTGACTTTGCAGTAATAAAAATGACTTTAAACATTCTCTCTGTCTCTTATTATTTTGGCATTTGGCAAATATAAATAATGTTTGTAATCCTAATTGCTCTAAAACATTAAACCGGTATTCTGGTTTCATGTCAGATAGTGAGAAAAACATGCATATGTGTCTTTCTAGATAGTGTATGTAAATTTCTGGTTTCAATTGTACATATCAGAAGACATTGTGGGGAAGATTTCAATCCACTCTAATTAAGCCTACCCACTGATCAAACATTGATTGCATACAAAGTTAGTAAACTTCAACATATGTCCTGACAATCTATAGCTTGGGAATACATACATTTATTGAACAGTGGTTACAACAAATGTAATCCCTTAGTTGGACAATAAATACATATAATGGGTGATAATAACAGTGGTGATGAATTTATATAAAATTCCAAAGGTGACATTATTAATAAAGATTAGAACAATCTCATGCATTCAAAAGGTTCAGAAATGGCAGAGTCAAAGGAAGGATGACAATACCATAATCCATCTGTCTTTACACTGCAGTAAGTGCTAACCCTGCAGTGACTACCAAACGCACCCTATAGCCCCAAAAGACTCCCGCCTTTAAAGGGCAGTCCACAACTGACTCTATGGGGACTGTAGCCCTATTAATCTCTATGTCTCTCTCAAGGCATTTCATCCACTAGGATTCATCAGGGGAATTGCTTCAAAGACTCAAAAAGTCCATAGGGTATCTGGGCCCGTGCCTAGACCCAGGTTACTTCATCCCTTAAGCTAGAGCCCTGTCCATCAAATGGGGCTGTTATTCATAGCTATTTTTTCACAAATCATGCAACCACACCCCAAACAATATGCCATGTGGTAATAAATAAATCCTGCATCTTAACTGCATGCACATGGACAATCATGTATCCAGTCCAATTTCATTTCATTGGATCCGTGTCCATTTCTCATTTTACATAATCAAACATGAATCCTAAATAAAAACAACAACAAGTCCAAAATGGTCACATTAATCCCAGACCGCACTAGGAGGTTAAGATTTATAACTCAAGGGATCAACCACAGTAAGGTTGAGAAAGAGTGACACAAGGTCCGACTAGATCAATTAAATTTTAATTTTATTGCAACTCAAAATATATTACAATAGATACAGCAATAAGGTGCTTCAAGGATGGTAAAGAAAGCCATGGACCCCATAGGGGGGAGGGGCGACATGACCAGAGGGAAGGAAGGGAGTGAGGGGGTTAATAAAGTTGAAATAGGGCATTATGGGAGGATATAAGGGGATTGGTGGAAAAGGGTCCCTATAGGGGAGGGGGGGGAAGTATATAAGTAATGGGGAGGGGTCTTACCTCCCCTTTTGACTCCGGACGGCGACAGATTCCCAGGACCAGGACGTCGGCAGCGTGGACGTGGCGGACCCTCAGAAGTGGGATCAGATGATACGAGCGGCGATGGCGGTGCACGGGGCCCAGGCAGTGCAGTCCCACGTCAGGGCTGCCTGGGTTTCCCCGTCGGCACCAGCCCCTCGCTCCCCCTCTAGCCGCGGGCGGCGTTCCAGGCCCCCGTTCAGGTATTCTCCGGGCGCAGGGGGGGGGGGGGCGAGGAGGCCCAGCGAGAGCCCCCCTCGGGACCCTCCGCGGCGGGGCGGGCGGCAGCAGCTTCCAGCGTCTGCCCCGGCCGCCGGGAGGAATCTCCGGCGAGGCCGCGGCGGCCGAGAAAGGGGCGTGGCCAGCCCGGGGCCTTCTTCCGATGTCAGGCCTCGGGCTGGAGTGCAGAGCCCAGCGGCGTCTCCCGGCCGGGAGCGAGCCCGGCGATGGACTGAGGCCAGCGGTGGCTTGGATGGAGGCGGGCCCGGCCTGGGGCCTACTTCCGGTCCCAGGCCTCGGGCTAGATTTGGCAGGCCAGCGGCAGCCCGGGATCCGGGCCGTGCCCAGCGTGGATCGGAGGCACGGAGAGGGGGCGTGTCCGGCCTGGGGCCTGCTGTGGATGCCGAGCACGTCCCGGCGGCTGCTCCTATATAGGTGCGGGCTCAGCGGATGATGGAGGCCAGCTGTACCCCCCCCCGAGGACAGTGGGGGGGGGGGCGGGCGCAGGCAGCCAGCCAGCGGGGGGACCGGGTGGGCAGGCACCACCAGGATACCTGAGAGGCTGCGGAGAGAAGGAGGGACGGCGGGAGCCCTGCTGCGACTGCCAGGTCCCTCAGGTCAGCAGCACTGCGTCCGGCGGCCGCGGTCTCCCTCGGGCGGGGGAGGACCCAGCGGGAGGTCCCGGTCGGAGGCCCCGGAGGGCAGGAAACGATGGTGGGGAGCCCCCCAAGCCCGGGGAGAGGCTCCTCCAGGAAGAGGATGCGGTTGGCGGCGGCCCAGGGGACAGGACGGTCTTGTGGGCTGTCGCCACACAGTGCCCACGCGGCGGCCCAGGAGGGCGGCTGTGGTGGAGGGGGCGCATCGGCTGCATCCTCTGGGGCTGGGACGGTGGAGGGCGACTACAGCAAGGAAGAAGAACGAGCCCTCAGGTCGGGGGGACGAACCAGAGGAGCAGATGGCAGAGGACGTCACAGTTTCGATTTCTATCTCTGCGTCACGGTCGGGTGAGCTAGCCGTGGATTCGGCATTGCTTGCGGCGCGGGGTGCTGGTGTTGGGGAGGTGGCTGCGGGTACGGCAGCGCCAGAGGGGTCAGCTTTACTCAGTCAGTTGCTGGGGGTTTTTGCAGGGTTTAGCGCGAGCGCTGGTGGCGGCGGCCTGGACGGGGTCAGCGGCGGATGGCGCAGCAGCGGCCAACGGCGAGAAGGCGCCGGTGGGGGCGGGTGCAGTTAGCGGAGTAGTGGAGTCCGTGGGCGACAAAACAGGTGAAGGAAAAGGAGGATGAGGTGGTGCGGCTGGATGATAGGGCAAAGAGCGAGGTGTAGGTGTGCTTTGAGGGACCGCTAGGGGCGCACCTCAAAAAAAAAAAAAAAAAAATTTGGAAAGGAGAGTAGGTGGAGATATTTTCCCTACTACCCCTGGAGAAATTTAACCTAGACAAGGTGAAGCCAAGCGATTCCAAGAAGGAAAAGGAGGAGGAAGAAAAACGCCGTTATAGGCTCATTCCTCGTTCCTTTTCCAATTGGTTGCAGGCGTTCGTATTTTGGCCAGCGTGATAGGGGAAAAGGAGCCGGAGCATTGCTCGGCTCTGTTTGGCTATACGGATGCAATCGGGGAGGCGTATCGCACGTATGGGGGCTTGGCATGGCTGCGGTATGCTGAGCAGTTTAGGCAGCGGAAGGCGTTGCGGCCCGGCTTGCGGTGGGACCATAAGGACATTTCGTTATGGATGCGTTTAATGGCGGCCCCGAGCCAGCCCTTTCGTGGGGGCGCCGGGGGAACGGGAGCCGGGCCCTCGGGTATGCAGAAAAAGGGATTGTGCTGGCAATTTAACGAAGGCCAGTAGAAATTTGGTGCAGCGGGTAGGTTACATCATGAGTGCTCCGGCTGCGGGGGGGGGGGACATAGTTTGTCCAAATGTTTTTAAGAAAGGGAGAGGCAAGGCCAGGGACGGGTCTGGTAAAAGGGAGGACGCCGGTGAAAATAGGGGCGATGGCGCCGTTTTAAGTAGGTATCCGGACGGGGCAGCGGCGTCGCTTTTGTGGTTTGGTTTTGTATGGTTTTCAGATTCCGTCGGCGGTTGAGGCATTGCCTCTGGTTTGTCGTAACTTACGGTCGGCACGGGCCACCCTATGGTTGTGGGTGAGATGTTGGGTAAATAGGCTGAGCTGGGCAGGATGGGGGGCCCATTTGAGAGCCCGCCGTGCAGTAATCTGGTGGTGTCCCCGCTGGGGGTGGTGCCAAAGTAGGAGCCGAACAAATTTCGGCTCATTCATCATCTTTCATTTCCGGAGGGGTCTTCGGTGAATGATGGCATCGCGCCGGAGTTGTCGGCGGTGTACTACGCCTCATTTGACGAAGCGCTGGATTTGGTACGGGCGGCGGGACGCGGTGCATTGATTGCAAAGGCGGATGTAGAAGCGGCGTTTCGTTTATTGCCGGTGCATCCGGAGAGTCAGCACCTTCTGGGTTGTGCTGGTGGGGTGGAAAGTTTTATGTTGATCGTTGTTTGCCTATGGGCTGTTCAATTTCTTGTTCGTATTTGGAGGTGTTTAGCTCCTTTGTTGAGTGGGTGGTGCAGGACGTGTCCGGCTTGTCCTCCATTATCCACTATTTGGATGATTTTCTGTGCGTTGGTCCGGCGGGTTCCATGGTGTGCGCTGGTTTGTTGTTCGCCTTGCAGAGAACGGCGGATCGTTTTGGGATCCCTTTGGCGCAAGAAAAAACGGAGGGGCCGGCGCCGGTTATGCGGTTCCTGGGGATTGCAATTGACTCTCTGGCTATGGAATGTAGGTTGCCGGAGGACAAGATTGTGGATTTGCGGAGCGCAGTTGCGGCGATGCTGGCAGCAAAAAAAAAAAAAAAAAGTGCGGCTTAAGGTGGTACAGTCTTGGCTCGGGAAGCTGCATTTTGCATGCAGGATTTGCAATGGGACGTGTTTTCGCCAGGAGGTTGGCGACGGCTACGGCAGGAGTGCAGTCCTAGGGGCATTTTGTGCGGGTCACGCGGGAGATCAAGGAAGATTTCTTCGTTTGGGATGTCTTCTTGAGGCGTTTTACCGGTCGAGCTTTGTGGTTGGAGAAGGCGGTGCCTAAGGGTGCGCTGGAGCTGTATACGGATGCGGCCGGGTCGGCGGGTTTCGGCGCTATTTTTCAGGGACATTGGTGCGTTGGGAGGTGGCCTGAGGAATGGCGGCAGAGTGGCCTGGTAAAAAATCTGGCCCTGCGGGAGTTGTTTCCAATCGTGGGGGCGGTGGTGTTGTGGGGGTCGCAATTTTCGGGACGTAAAGTGTGCTTTCATTGCGATAATCAGGCGGTTGTGCATGCAATAAACAGCTTGTCAGCGAAGTTTGAACTGGTAGTGGCATATCTGCGGCATTTGGTGCTCAAGTGTTTACTGTGGAATATTCATGTGGTTGCAAAACATGTGCCGGGGGTGGATAACGGGGTGGCTGACGCTTTATCTCGTTTTCAGTTCCACAGGTTTCGGGACTTAAGGCCGGGGGCGGACGAGATCGGAGCGGTGTGTCCAGAGGACTTGGGGAGCCTGGTGAGGCAGTGATTGTGGGCTTGATTAGAAATTTTGTAACCGAGGTGACTTGGTGCCGTTATGCAAAAGTGTGGGTTGAGTGGCAGGCAGTGCTGGGAGCGATGTTTGGCAACGGGCGAGTGGATTATTTATTGGCGCTCTTGGCATTAGTGAGTGAGGATTTTAAGGCTGGGAGGTCAGCATCGGCTGTGGCGCAGTGGCCTTCTGGTTAAAGGTTAGGGGTGAGCAAGACGTTTCGCGGGATTTCCGCATGCGGCAGGCCTTGAAGGGTTTTTCAGAAAGGGGTAAAGGTGCGGGACACTAGGCGTCCCATTTCGTTGGACTTGTTACGGCGATTGGTGGATGGTTTGCGGGTTCTTTGTGTCTCAGCATATGAGACGGTGCTGTTTGAAACCGCTCTTGTGTTAGCTTTTCCGGGGTTTTTGGATTGGGGAGTTGGTGAGCCCGTCTAGGGTTAATGGGGGCGGTTATTGCTATCCGAGGGTGTGTCGGTAGTGGGACAGAGAGTGGAGTGTCGGCTCCGGCGGTCCAAAATGGAACAGATGGGTCGAGGCATGTTGGTAGTGTTGTATGCGGTGCGAGGGGATGAGTTGTGCCCGGGGCAGGTGGTGAGTATGTTTTGTGGATTGCGGGGCGGTCTTCCGGGCCCGCTGTTGTGTCACGAAGACTGGGCTTGGTTGTCTCGTTACCAGTTTGTAGCAGTGCTGAGGAGTTGTCTGCGCTGGGCGGGGGAGCGCCCAGAGGATTACGGGTCTCATTCCTTTAGGATCAGGGCAGCGACGGAGGCTTCTCGTTGGGGCCTTGGAGATTACGTGGTGAGACGGATTGGTCGGTGGGAGTCCTATCGTTTTCGGGGTTATGTGCGCCCACAGTTGTTATCTCATTGAGGTTTCGGTTGGAGTTTTTTGTTTGTGTTGCTGTTGGGGTTGTTGTTCCTTGGGCAATTTGGAATGGTGCTGTTGTTTGTTAAAGTTGTTTCTTTTATCATGGGAGTGTGTCTGATCTGGATTTTGGGGCACTCTGTCGTTTTTCTGGGGGGGCCCGTTGGGCTGACGCTCGTCCAAAATGGTCGGCAGTTGGGTGTGGACGGATCGCTGGCGTCGGTCAAGTGGATTGGAGTGCGTGGCATGGAATGGAGCAGGGTCGTGCCGGAGTTCGAATATTATTGCAGGATGGTCAGACCTCCGAACGTGTTAGTTTTGCACGTGGGGGGGAATGACCTGGGTTCGCGGGCATCCCGCGATCTGATCGGGGACATTAAGATGGACCTCTTGCGTTTATGGACACGGTATCCGGGCTTGATAGTGGTGTGGTCGGATATTGTGGCCAGATTATGGTGGAGGGGGGCCCGGTCGGTGAAAAAAGCTTAACCGCGCCCGGGCTCAAGTGAACAGGGTGGTTGCGCGTTTTGTGCGGAAAAATGGCGGTGTTGTGGTGAGGCACGTGGACCTGGAGTCGCCGAAGTGGCAGTTTAGGAGGAGTGATGGGGTTCACCTTAATGATATTGGTTCCGATTTATGGGCCCTGGGTTTGCATGATGGCGTGGAGCAAGCCTTGGGTGTGTGGCGGGTCCAGGCCACGTAAGGTGTCACGTGTCCTGTCCTGTGGCGGGGGTAGGTCTGGTCCAGAAGCGGTTGTAAGGGATTGGTAGCTGGACGGATAAGCACTGTCTGGGTATGGTGTCTCCGAGTTCCGGTAAATTGCAGGCACGGGGTTCTGCAAAGTTTGGGGGGTATTAATCCGTGGGGTGATTAATACCTCATCTCTGGGTCGGAGTGTTGCGGCCAGGGATATTGGCGTAGGAATTGGTTTCTGGATCGGGCCTACATAAGGTTTTCATGTTTTGTTTATTATGTGTTACCTATTATTGTGTGTTTGGGGTCGCCCGTTGGACGGCGCCCCCTTATGTTAGTATGTTAATAATAGGTAATAAAGGCTGCTGTGGCCAATTTGTTTAACCAAGTCACATGCAGTCGGTGTGTTATTTTAGGTTAAGTTGGGTATTCTAACCATCACGACCGGAGAATCCTTCCTCAGTGGTCAAGAAAGCCATGGACCCCATAGGGGGGAGGGGCGACATGACCAGAGGGAAGGAAGGGAGTGAGGGGGTTAATAAAGTTGAAATAGGGCATTATGGGAGGATATAAGGGGATTGGTGGAAAAGGGTCCCTATAGGGGAGGGGGGGAAGTATATAAGTAATGGGGAGGGGTCTTACCTCCCCTTTTGACTCCGGACGGCGACAGATTCCCGCCCACCCTCCCTTTGTGGTTTGTGAAGGCGTTTTGTTTTTAGCTATGTTCAAAAAAAAAAAAAAAAAAAAAGGGGAAAAGTAATATTAATAAAAAAAAAACAAAAAAAAAACAAAAAAAAAAAACGAATGTTGAAAGGGATGTATGTTTGTCGCAGCAGCGGGGGTAGGTCTGGTCCAGAAGCGGTTGTAAGGGATTGGTAGCTGGACGGAGAGGCACTGTCTGGGTATGGTGTCTCCGGGTTCCGGTAAATTGCAGGCACGGGGTTCTGCAAAGTTTGGGGGGTATTAATCCGTGGGGTGATTAATACCTCATCTCTGGGTCGGAGTGTTGCGGCCAGGGATATTGGCGTAGGAATTGGTTTCTGGATCTGGCCTACATAAGGTTTTCATGTTTTGTTTATTATGTGTTACCTATTGTGTGTTTGGGGTCGCCCGTTGGACGGCGCCCCCTTATGTTAGTATGTTAATAATAGGTAATAAAGGCTGCTGTGGCCAATTTGTTTAACCAAGTCACATGCAGTCGGTGTGTTATTTTAGGTTAAGTTGGGTATTCTAACCATCACGACCGGAGAATCCTTCCTCAGTGGTCATAAATAAAACACTAGGGACAATTGGACAAGGGGTAGGACTGTAATAGGACAGCCTATGAATATAGATATTGTTATAATAAAGCCAGGTAGATAATAACAACTTCATACCATATGATCATAAATTATATCCTTCACAAAGTAAGTATATACAAATGTGATGAAAATATGTAATGCAATAGTATGAATAATGCAAGGTGATTGGAGCAAATAATATCAGCCAAGTGGAAGTAAGCAACATAGATTGCAGTCACCATAAAAGGGGAGCATGTATCCTGTACCTGGGTATATATGAAGTCCTGGTGCCACATCCACGTCCCAAGCCTAGTGTTTTATTTATTTATTACCATCCATGAAGCACTTTATTGCTGTATATATTTAAATATATTTTGAATTGCAATAAAATAAAATTTTAATTGATCTAGTTGGACCTTGTGTCACTCTTTTTCAACCTTACTGTGGTTGATCCCTTGGGTTGATCCCCTGATGAATCATATTGGAGGAAACGCATTGGGAGGCTTAAAGGAATTAATAGGACCATAGTCACTATAGAGTCAGTTGTGAATTGCCCTTGTAAGGGCAGGAGTCTTTTGTGGCCATACGGTCAGTTTGCTAGCCACTGCAGGGCGAGCACTTACAGTAATATAAAGATGGATTGATTTTGGTATTGTCATCCTTCCTTTGATTCCGCCACTTCTGAACCTTCTAAATGTGTGAGACTGTTCTAAATTTTATTAATAATGTCACCTTTGTGATTTTATGTACAGTACAGACCAAAAGTTTGGACACACCTTCTCATTCAAAGAGTTTTCTTTATTTTCATGACTCATGAAAATTGTAGATTCACATTGAAGGCATCAAAACTATGAATTAACACATGTGGAATGAAATACTTAGCAAACAAGTGCGAAACAACTGAAAATATGTCTTATATTCTAGGTTCTTCAAAGTAGCTACCTTTTGCTTTTATTACTGCTTTGCACACTCTTGGCATTCTCTTGATGAGCTTCAGGATGTAGTCACCGGAAATGCTTTTCCCTTCACAGGTGTGCCCTGTCAGGTTTAATAAGTGGGATTTCTTGCCTTATAAATGGGGTTTGGACCATCAGTTGTGTTGTGCAGAAGTCTGGTGGATACACAGCTGATAGTCCTACTGAATAGACTGTTAGCTGCTTTTTTCTTGCCATAATAGAAATTCTAAGTAAAGAAAAACAAGTGGCCATCATTACTTTAAGAAATGAAGGTCAGTCAATCGGAAAAATTGGGAAAACTTTGAAAGTGTCCCCAAGTGTAGGGGCAACAACCATCAAACGCTACAAAGAAAGTGGCTCACATGAGGACATTCCCAGGAAAGGAAGACCAAGAGTCACCTTTGCCACAGAGGATAAGTTTATCCAAGACACCAGCCTCAGGAATCGCAGGTTAACAGCAGCTCAGATTAGAGACCAGGTCAATGCCACACAGAGTTCTAGCAGCAGACACATATCTAGAACAACTGTTAAGAGGAGACTCTGTTCAGCAGGCCTTCATGGTAAAATAGCTGCTAGGAAACCACTGCTAAGGACAGACAACAAGCAGAAGAGACTTGTTTGGGCTAAAGAACACAAGGAATGGACATTAGACCAGTGGAAATCTGTGCTTTGGTCTGATGAGTCCAAATTTGAGATCTTTGGATCCAACCACCGTGTCTTTGTGCGACGCAGAAAAGGTGAACGGATGGACTCTACATGCCTGGTTCCCACCGTAGCTAAATTTCTCTTGATTCATATGTTCATGGCAGTAATGCAGATTCCATTTTTCACATTTTCACTCTTACATATAGCTATTGGATTTTTCAAGTCAGTATTCACACAGCAGTTTCTGCTATTTCATGTATTCCCCTTACATAGTCACTGGTGTGCATACCTTATCTCCCCATGGTTCCCACCGTGAAGCATGGAGGAGGAGGTGTGATGGTGTGGGAGTGCTTTGCTGGTGACACTGTTGGGGATTTATTCAAAATTGAAGGCATACTGAACCAGCATGACTACTACAGCATCTTGCAGCAGCATGCTATTCCATCCGGTTTGCGTTTAGTTGGACCATCATTTATTTTTCAACAGGACAATGACCCCAACCACACCTCCAGGCTGTGTAAGGGCTATTTGACTAAGAAGGAGAGTGATGGGGTGCTACGCCAGGTGACCTGGCTTCCACAGTCACCAGGCCTGAACCCAATCGAAATGGTTTGGGGTGAGCTGGACCGCATAGTGAAGGCAAAAGGGCCAACAAGTGCTAAGCATCTCTGGGAACTCCTTCAAGACTGTTGGAAGACCATTTCCGGTGACTACCTCTTGAAGCTCATCAAGAGAATGCTAAAAGTGTGCAAAGCAGTGATCAAAGCAAAAGGTGGCTACTTTGAAGAACCTTGAATATAAGGCACATTTTCAGTTGTTTGACATTTTTTTGGTAAGCATTTCATTCCACATGTGTTAATTCATAGTTTTGATCCCGTCAATGTGAATCTACAATTTTCAGAGCCATGCAAATAAATAAAACTCTTTGAATGAGAAGATGTGTCCAAACTATTGGTCTGTACTGTATATTCATCCCCACTGTGATTATCAGCCATTATATTTATTGATATTCCAGTTACATTTGTTGTAACCACTGTTCAATAAATGTATAAATTCCCAGGCTATAGATTGTCAGGACATACTGTATGTTGAATTTTACTAACTTTGTTTACAATCGATGTTGAAATTTATTATCTTTGTATACAATCGATGTTTGATCACTGGGGTAAGCTTAATTAGAGTGGATTGAAAATCTTCCCCACAATATCTTTTGATATGTATATCACAACATCCTTAACTTGTGTTGGGTTGCAATAGAGGGATATGACATAGGTGATTATTTTTAAGGACACTTTATCACCTTGCATTTGAATGTATATTTTATTTGTCGTTATGAAAAGTTAAGTTTTATTTAATACTAGCTGTAGTACCCGGGCGTTGCCCGGGATAGTAACAGTTTCTCTGTCTGTCTCCCAGTCTCTGTCTGTCTCTCTATCTCTCTGTCTGTCTCTCTATCTCTCTGTCTGTCTCTATCTCTGTCTGCATCTGTCTGTCTCTGTCTGTCTATCTCTTTCCCTGTCTGCTTCTGTCTCTCTCTGTCTGTCTGTCTCTCTCTCTCTGTCTATCTCTTAGCCTGTCAGTCTGTCTGTCTCTTCCTCTGTCTGCTTCTATCTGTCTCTGTCTGTTTGTCTCTGTCTGTCTGTCTGTGTGTCTGTCTGTGTCTTTATCTGTCTGTCTGTCTCTATCAGTGTCTAACGGTCTCTGTCGAGGTCTCTCTGTCTGTCTGTCTCTGTCTGTCTCTCTCTATCACTGTGTGTCTGTCTCTGTGTGTCTGTATCTTTCCCTGTCTGTCTATTTCTCTATCTCTCTGTCTATTTCTCTGTCTCAGTGTCTGTTTGTCTCTTTATCTGTCTGTCTCTGTCTATTTCCCTGTCTGTCTCTTTCCTTGTCTGCTTGTCTCTGTCTCTTTCCCTGTCTGTCTCTTTCCCTGCCTCTCTTTTGCTGACTGTTTCTTTCCCTGTCTGTCTCTTTCCTTGTCTGCCTCCGTGTTTTTCCTTGTCTGCTTCTGTCTCTTTCCCTGTCTGTTTGCCTTTTTTCTCCTGTCTGACTTTGTCTGTCACTTTCTGTCTGTCTCTTTCCCTGTCTGCCTCTGTCTCCTTCCCTGTTTGCCTCTGTCTGTCTCTTTCCCCGTGTGTCTTTCTGTCTGTCTCTTTCTGTCTGTCTGGCTTTTTTTTCCTATCTGTCTCTGTCTGTCTCTGTCTCTTTCCCTGTGTGCCTCTTTTTCTGTCTGTGCCTGTCTGTCTGTCTCTCAGTCTGTGTCTGTCTTCGTCTGTCTCTCCACCGACATCATATTACCTCACACATAAGCTTCTTATACTAAAAATGTCCTTTGTTCCTACAGCATCCAATCAACCAATTAATAGCCTGTAGTACGCAGCTCCATTCACTTTAATGTAGGCAGGTTTTTCGGAGAGTAACTAAAGCAAGGGGTTAAATTTTCCAGTGAAAACATAATCTATGATGTTCCCTGAGTCACATGGGGTGTCTGTGCAAAATTTTGTGATTGTAAATGTGATGGTGCGGATTCCTTTAGCGGACATACACACACACACACACACACACACATACACTCAGCTTTATATATTAAATTACTTTCATTCTCCTGCTAGATGTGTTAGGAGATTTGCTCAAAGTGAATATAATTTGTTCAAGTTTCCAGTGTTCATCGAATTCCTAAAAATTTCACTCAAATTCAATTCACATTGAATCAATTTGCTCATCTCTAATTAGTTTACATGTAATCACTGCTTTTGATGATGTTCTGTTTCAGGCAGAGCTTAATATTTGGTAAAGTTTTCTTAACATATTTTCACAATTTTATTTTTAGCGGCTGACTTCACTTGATTATATGGTGAAGAGAGGTTAAAGTATTCTAAGGCGGGATTTGCACACTACGACATCGCAGGTGCGATATCGGTGGGGTCAAATCGAAAGTGACGCACATCCGGCGTCGCAGTCGATATCGTAGTGTGCAAATCCTTTTTGATATGAATAACGAGCGCAAAAGCGTCATTATCGTATCATCGGTGTAGGGTTCGACATTTCCATAATGCCGGTGCAGCGACAAGTACGATGTAGTTCCTCGTTCCTGCGGCAGCACACATCGCTGTTACGAGGGGGACCCGGGGAAGCGTGCCAAGATGGGAAATGGACAGCTTCCGCCGGTCAAGGTCCACTGTGCGGTGTAAGGGACCGCTGCTATGGTCAGGAAAGAGTGAGCGGGTTGCTACTAGTGATCGTCTGGAATGTCACAGACGATCTATGTACACCGGTCCGCCCTAACCCGTGAGCGTTGTATAGCTCGGGGCTCCTCGTTCGGTGTACTTGTTGCACGGGGACGCACAGAGGTGCCTACGCATGTGTGCCAGCGGGAGTCACAGGAATATGGCACGAAGGTAGCACAGAGGTGCCCACGCACGTGTGCTTCAGTAATAGGTGAGTCCGACAGAGACTCTAGGAGCTCACCTGGGACAGGAACACAGCCTGCTAAACAGAATACTGCCAGAGCAGCAAGGCAGGGGCAAGACCTGCAAACCAGGTGCTGCCTAAGCAGCAAGGGCAAAGCCCACAAAAGACAATGACGTCTGTACAGTGGCGTGGCAGCACGCTGCCAGACATCCAAAGATAGAAGGACGGCCGCACGCCGCCATGAAGGCCCGGGGGAGCTTTTAAGGAGGCGTAGCTCCACCCAAGGGCGGGCGCGAGATGGACGTGACGCAATCAGGATTCGTGACGTCCTGGCCCATCCAGTCAGGATTCAGCACATCACCAGCCTCGTCATCGGACCGTGTGATATCAGTGAGCGAATCAGAAGACGTCACATGGGGCACATGCTCATCTTCCTGCCTCTGGGTCATAAAGGCGGGATCCTCGGTTTCACAATGTGCAGAGATAAGGGAAGTCCTGCTGCTTCCCTGAGCATCCATCCTTTGCACACTGCACAACCTCTCAGACCCTCTGTGATGCTGAGCAGGAGGGCACGTGGCAGGCAAGGAATGGGAGACAGCTTTATTCCTTGCAAAGGGAGAACCACTAGGTGTCACCCTTCTGCTGTGTCTGTGAGCAGGCATCTCCTGCAGACTGCGCAGTTTCCTAGACCTTTGGCGCTGCTGAACAGAAGGGTTCATGGGAGACTACCTCATTCCTTGCAACCGGAGAGCCACAAGGTGTAACACATCGCTGTGTGTGAAGCCACAGGAGCGAGGAACATCTCCTACCTGCGTCCCGGCTGCAATGCGGAAGGACGGAGGTGGGCAGGATGTTTACATCCTGCTCATCCCTGCCCCTCCGCTGCTATTGGCCGCCTGCTGTGTGACGCCGCACGACCCGCCCCCTTAGGAAGGAGGCGGATCGCCGGCCAGAGCGACGTCGCAGGACAGGTGAGTGCATGTGAAGCTGGCGTAGCGATAATGTTCACTACGCCAGCAATCACAAGATATCGCTGCTGGGGCGGGGACTATCGCGCTCGACATCACAGTATCGGCTTGCGATGTCGCAGCGTGCAAAGTACCCCTAACTGTTTTACAATACGTTTATTAGTAACTTTTGAATGAGCTAGGTCTGTTTGTTAAAGAGTAACTAGTCTTTTGACTATAGACTTTCTTTTGAATCCATACTCTGCTATTTCTACTCACTCAGACAGGAGCTGTGCAATTCTGCCTCCTGATATGTGCACTTCTGAGCATTCTTGGAGTGATCACAGGGGCACTCAAGACCTGAAACCCTACCAATCTGAAGGAAATTTAAAGGGAATCTGTAATAAGGGTGAACCAATTTAATCCATGTATAGGACCATGAAGGTCATAAAAGGCAATCTGGCGTCTTATTTCTTGCATCAATATTTTTCTTAACAGGTAAATGATCTGTTAAGATCTATGAGCAGGACATTGATCTCAATGAGAGTCTGCCTCCAGAGCCAATTTTAACATTACCAGTGTGAGTCATGTAATGACTGACAGTCTGCTCTCCTTATCTCACTGCAGAGCTGTGCGAAAATATAGCTAAGGCCTCTTTCACACGTACATGCCTCCGGTACGTGTTTGGCAGTTTTCTCACATACCAGAGACACGTACACATGTAGACCTATGGATTCCTATGGTTTTGGACACACGTACGTATTTTGGCACGGATCGTGTGTCCGTTCCGTACTTACATGTGTCCGTGTGCTCCACACGCCGACATGTCCGTTTTCTCTACGGCATCACGGGTGTCACACGGAACGCAAACATGTCACATGTAATGCACACGGACCACACAGAAGCGTTCCATGTGACACGCACCGGAGACAAAACATGTGTCTGTGTGAAAAAAAACAAAACATTACTTCTTCAGCCCTGCAGTCTCTGCTGCTAATGTCACTTGCTGCCGACTGCCGCTCATTATGCTCATTGAATAGTCACTTCACTGCGGCCGGAAGTAGCAGTAGCGGGGAGTCGGCAGGACCGGAGACCGAAGATCAGCACCACGGACAGCGACGCCAGGGACAGGTGAACAGAAAGTTCCATTGTCCGTGTGTTATCACAGATAGCACACGGAGAAAACATGTAGCCCATAAACAAGGTGTGACGCAGGGCAAAACGCACCTGACACATCTGTGAAAAACATGCGTGGTTTTTCACGGACATGTGAGAGAGGCCTAACACAGTACAACAGAGCTGAGTTTTCTCTCATTACAAACACATCTGCAGCTGCAGCTCACATCTCATAGAGCTGTCAGCTCTGCTGACAGCTGTGTGTGATTACAAACAACACTTTTTCAGCATCCATATCCTACCGTAGCATTCAGTGAGAGTGGAGGGTTAGTACAGTTGACAGCGCTATGAGAAGGGAACTGCAGCTGCAGATATGTTTGTAATAAGACAAAGCTCAGCTCTGCTGTATTGTGTGTTACGGGTCGTGGGTTGGCTGCCTCGTGTTCATATTCCTCCCTCTTTGCTTCCTTGCAGCGACGTTCTGGTCGTCTGTGAAACCCTTGCAAGTGAGGCTAAGTCCTGAAATGGGGCTTCTGCACATGTGAAAGCTTGCAAGTGGGTTTTGCTTTAAGTCCTCTTTTGCTCCTTCTGAGCATGCTCGCCATGTGGCAATCGTCGATTGGTCGTGATCTGAAATCACATGACTATGACGTGTCGCTTCCTGATTGGCCGTGGGTGATGTCATCGATGACACGGGATCACATGACCATGACATGTTGGCTGCTGATTGGTTGCAGCTGACGTCATTCATGACGAACTCGCTGGTAATTGGTGGATTGAGCCTGGAGCGCCTCCATCTTGTGGGAGGTGATTTGTCTATATAGGACCCTGCAGCACGCTTTTCGGTGCGCAGACGTTCTTGGTGCATGCATGGGGTAGACGCCTCATGTGTGATTTCCAATATTACACGCATCCATGTACTTTAGTGGATCAGGTTAGGCAGTGACTCTGTACTCACTAGCATAACACCATTACCCGTTTCCTGGCACCTTAGTGGAATGGGTTAGGCAGGGTCTCAGCATCTACTAGTTTACATGAGTGCTCGCCTGCATCCACCTTAGTGGAGCCGGATTAGGCAGGGACATCGCACGCACCGCCCTCAGTGTCTCTGATTTGTCTGTGCGGCTAGCATAGAGAGCTCACTGACTCCTTAGGTGTGGTTAGCATAAGGAGTTCAGACATGGGCTTCACTGAGCCTAGACAATACGGATAGTACTGTCTGCACCTCCATACTCCCTATTCGCTGCTATCTCTAAGAACTGTATAGAGGCTAGCAATAAGGGATCTCCGTGACCTGTAACGGTTTCCCCATCTGCATTCACAGGGTTTTTACATCTATACTCCTGTGACATTATTAACTACCTTATCAGTGCGAAGTAACACTGGTGTTGGTTAGTGGACTGCGGTTGGGGCAACCATCCGCTTATGTCTTGTAGTTCCTGTAATTGGGCAGGCACTACATGTCCACCTACCATATTATTTGCATTAATACACTAACTACAATCTTATTCTACACATTTCTGTGAGGTAACAGAGGTGTTAGTCTGTGGATCACGGTTGGGGTACCCATCCGCTTACGTTTTGTAGTCCCTGTAATTGAGCAGGAGCTACAGGTCCATCCTTATCTCTCTGTTAGCATTTCTCCTTAAGGTTGCCCTAAACCGGTTTCGCTGTGACTTAACAGTGAGCACCGCTTTAGGTTCTAGTGCCACTGTGAAGCAACAGTGACAGTACCGCTGAGGTGGTATGGTACCCCTATCCTTTGCTCTCGCCAGCAGCAGATTATTTTGCACAGTGGGCCCTGACTGCTAGGTAGCTTACTATCCCCTATCAGTGGGCAGTCCTGTAACATTGTGTTAGTAGTAATCACTAATCAGGCCCAGCTCTGCAGTGAGATCAAGAAAGTAGATTAACAGTCATTATATGTCTCAAACTGGTTACTTACCCTTTCATTTAAAATAAGCTCTGGTGACAGATTCTAGCGGATATAGATCTAAGTCCTATTCTTAGGGGTACTTTGCACGTTGCGACATCGCTACTGCGATCTCGTCAGGGTCAAATCGAAAGTGACGCACATCTGGCGCCGGTAATGATGTCGCAACGTGTAAAGCCTAGAAACACTGATAAACAATTGCAAAAGCGTCAAAAATCGGTGATCTGTGTAGTGTCGGTCATTTCCATATTTTTGCTGCAGCGACAGGTACGATGTTGTTCCTCGTTCCTGCGGCAGCACACATCGCTGTGTGTGAAGCCGCTGGAGCGAGGAACATCTCCTTACCGGCGTCCTGCCTGCAATGAGGAAGGAAGCAGGTGGGAGGGATGTTTACGTCCCGCTCATCTCCGCCCCTCTGCTTCTATTGAACGCCTGCCGTGTGATGTCGCTGTGACGCCGCACGACCTGCCCCCTTAGGAAGGAGGCGGGTCGCCGGCCAGAGCAACGTCGCAGGGCAGATAAGTGCGTGTGAAGCTGCCGTAGCGATAATGTTCGCCACGGCAGCTATCACAAGAGATCGCATGTGCGACGGGGGAGGGTACTATTGCGCTCGGCATCGCTACAATTGGCTAGCGATGTCGCAGCGTAACAAATTGCTATGGTTTAGTTATTCTTTAAAAACAATCTTTTGTCTATGCATAAAAAGTATGCAAGGTTTTTACACTGCAACATCATAACATAGAGGAGTCCGTAATGAAAGTAATCGAGTCCCCAGAGTTCAGAGTCCTTATGGATTTCAGAGCCAGTGATGGACTGTCATTTGTTCTACCCACATTACATAATAGCTGCAATTCTAATGGTACAGCCACATGGGTCTAATATTGCCAAACAGATTTTCTGCAACAAAAATCAAAAGCAGGAAAAACTACATCACCTCTTGCAAATTTTGTAGCAGGGATACTCTGAATATATAGCACATTTTACCCTTTACATGTGAAAAGATGAAATCTGAAGTGAAAACTTACAGCATCAATTTAACTCCTGTAGATTTTGAATCCACAGAACAGATCATTTTCCAATACAGGTTTGTTTCTGCGACATGAGGATGAGACTTTGTAAAATCTACAGCATATCTGACCCATGTGGATGTACTGAAGAATAATTTCCCATTTAAAACTGGAAGATCTACAATTGATGATGAAATAAACTATTTCAGAATGAATGGATTACAATCTTACATTTACAGTATATTAACACAGTCTCTGATTAATGGAGTATAAGGCTATATGCCCACGCTGCGGAAAATGGGCGGATTTTGCCGCGGATTTCTCGCGGAAAAGCCGCGGATTTTCCAGAAATCTGAAGCACGGCTACTCCCCAGCCATTTCTATGGCATTTGGGAAATGCTGTGCCCACGCTGCAGATTTTTCTGCAGCGGAAATCGTGCGGATTTTCTTGCGGAAAAATCTGCAGCATGTCAATTATTGTTGCGGATTTCTCCGCAGGGTCCCATATACTTACCTGCCTCACCGGAGTCACTTTCTCCGTCCAGTGTACAGGAGCGCGGTGAATCCAGGTACAGGAAGGAAGAGGTGGGCGGAGCCTGCATGAGCTCCGGTCATGTGACAGCCGGAGCTAGTTCAGGCCCGCCCACCTTCTCCTGCAGACGCTGAGAGAGTGACCCGGCTGCCGGAAAGCGAGGTGCTGCATGATGGAGGTAAGTATGAACTCCCCCGATCACTGCAGCACTTGTTCTGCATTGAGGATGTAGTGCCAACGCCATGGTACTGTATCCTCAATGCAGAATGCCCGCACCATATCCGGAGGACATTCCGCAGCATGGAAACAGACAAAAGTTGTGGTGCTGTTTCCTGGGAGCACCTGCGGAATGTCCTGCGGTAATATCTGCAGGACACTGTCCCCGTGGGCACATAGCCTAAATGTCACACTCACTACTCAGCCATAGATAGGATGGGGAATTTCGCAAAACTGACGCATCTTTTGAGCATTCCATGTGTGACGGCCCTGCGGTAACCAGGTGCCACAAAAATATGGTAGCAGCCCAAGTCCAACATAACTGTGCCAGCCACTACACACACACTAGCACACCAGGACATTTACACTCGCTGTACTCGGCTGGGAGCCTCACCTAGCCAGATGACAGGGCTGGGCACTGTCAGATAACAGGCCGCCAACTGGGAGAAAGAGACCAGACCTGGGGGGAGGAGATAGTGACCTGGGGAGTGTGGGTAGATAGTGGGACAGTCAGTTGAGTTTAGGAAGTGAAAGAGGATGGTTGTGAGGAGAGGAGTAGTAAGAAAGGTGTCAAAACAGACCAGAGACTCTTGAGACACAGAGAGAAAGTGGAAGGAACCAAAAAGGAAAGTGAGGAGTAAGAAAGTCAGAGGAGTGGTAGTAAAGACACTGCAAAGACCTGAGTAGAAAGAACAGCCACTCAGAGGAGGAAAGTAGCTGCAGAGCGAGAGAGCAAGCTCCAAGGACAGAGGGATCCTGTGAGGTGGACATCCAGGGCTCACAGTACTTTGCACGCATGGGTTGCAGATCCCAGAACAGACCAGGCCTTCAAGCCATCTGTTAACTCTGCCAAGCGGGTAAGTTTTCAGGACTCATCTGCCACCACTAACGTCCGATGCATCAGCAGCAGAGAGGGGAACGGGACATATTCCCTTAAATAGTCCAAGCTGCCTGCGGCAGGACCCAGGCACCAGGAAGACTTCCAAGTGCTCCACGCCAGGGAGGACCCACATACACCAGAGTGCAAAGGTGGAGAGTGGCACCAGGTCGGCAGGCACAGCCATCAGGGACACGGGCGCACCTGGGATCCAGTACGTCCCCAGGGTGTGAATGCAGTAAATAAAAACCATCAAAATGCCCTCTTTGTTAACCCTTCACCTACCCCTGGGTATAAGCCCTGCTCGCGGAGGGCTTCACCATCCACGCTGTCCCCATCCATCATCGCCAGTGGGAACCCACAGCGGCGGCCCTACTTTCCCTGGCCGCAAACCGCGAGTGGCGTAGTCGGACTTTATTTTTATTTTTATTTTTGATTTAAAACTGTTTAACGGTGCCCCCGGGGCAAGACACTTGCACCAGCAAATAAAATCTACACCACTAACATAGATTGTATTAGCAACATACCTCAATATTCTGGCGTGCATTAAAGTAACACTTTTTGCATGGCAGATTGTCCTTTTGCTATGCCCCACCTATTCTAGAAAAGCATTGCATCAATTCCACTTTTTGCTTTTTTATTTCAGAACACTGAGTTAGAAAGAAATACTAGTTTCTCCAAAGGATTATCCTGAAAACAGAGTAGATATAAAAATTCTACACACCTGATAAAATGATAGGTTTTCATCATGCAACAAAAACATACCAAGAAGAATTATTACAGAACTTTTTTTCACAATTAATGTCACCCATAATCTGTGCAAAATCCATTGAAAAATAAACTGAATTTTTTTTCAGGTGGAAAAAGAATATTAACCAACTAAAATTATGTGGATGCATAAATATGCACACCCTTTAAATAATAGTTTGTTGAAGTACCCTTTGAATTTGTGACAGCCTTCATTGTTTTGGATTGAAGTTAGCATGGCACATCTAGTATTGGCAATCTTTGCCCAGACTTCCGTGAACCTCCTGTGTACTGTCCTCTACAGGACATCCCCCAGATTTTCAATTAGTCTCAGGTCTGGGCTCTGACTGGGCCATTCCAAATCATTGATCTTCTCCTGATGAAGCCATTCTTTTGTTGATTTGCACATATACTTAGTGTTGTGGTGGTGCTGAAATGAGAAATTTCCCTTCATCTTCAGCTTTTTAACACAGACCTAAATGGTTTTGATGCAAAAATCAGTTTTAGAACTGTTTAAAATTTCCTCCTCTTGAATTTCCTTCCCTAGTTTTAGCTGTTGAAAAACAGCCCCAAAACATAATGCTGCCTCTACCATGCTTCACAGTGAGTAGGGTGTTCTTTTGATTATATAGTGTTGTTTTGATAATGAACCAAACATATACGGATGAGCAAAAGGGTATGAATCTTTTGAACGTTTGACTTTCACGCTCCATATTTCACAATACACTACAGATTTAAATGTGAGACTGCCTTAACTTTATAGACAATCATATTGGCTATATCATACAAAATTTGACTTGAAACTATTTATCATATGATTAGTTATGCAGATTCCTGACATGTCACTGCATTGTTAGTGTTTTATTCCTGGTGGTGGAAAAAACTTTTTCTTCCTGTACACTACAAATAACAACCTGTTCTCACATTCCATAATAGCTTAGTGAGTTATTAGGTTGAATCCCAAGCAAAAGATCAGAGGTTCGCATTAAGGAGCAGTCATGAAGAATTCCCAAAAAAAAGAGAATCAGCGTCATCCAGCTCATCGATAGCAGTTTCTTGCTCAAGAATATTGCCAAACTGCAGGCTCTGAGTGCCATGACAGTTGGAAGAATACGAAATGAAGTCCACCCATCCATTTGAAAGCCAAAAAGTGGACGTCCGGGCAAACTATCAGAATCAACAAGTCGTCTCATCATAAGGTCTAGGTCTTATAGTTCTGGAGCAACACACACAGAAGTGCAAGTGGCTCGTATGCTTTGTAGTAATGAGATTACAGACGTCCTTGCAAATACCTTGTGTTGCACATGACATAGGTCATAGAGTAGTGACCAGCAAAAAGGTGAAGAAGCTGTCACTTCAATATTGTCATAAGAAGCTTCTGCTCGAGTTTACATAAAAGTATGAAAAGTGGACAGTAGAAGATTGGAAACGGGTGATTTGGAGTGATGAGATGTAAGTCAATAGACTAGGCTCTGATGGGTGCAAATAGGTATGAAAGAAACAAGGATAAAAGGGGCTAATGGATTGAGAAATTGAAGGAACTGTCAAGTTCAGAAAGGAAGCCTGATGATATGGGGTTGTTTCACAGTCAAAGGCATTGGATACTTGACCAGAATTGATGGTGTTCCCAATGCTGAGCTATATGTGAATATTCTACAAGATGGGTTACTACTGCATACACTCGAGTACTATGATTATGAAAAGGACTATGCAGGACAACGGCCCAAAGCATACATTAAGAATGGCAAACAAATGGTTCAATGACAATGAAGTAGATGTGCTGGATTGGCCCCCACAGTCCCCAGACCTCAACTCAATTGAACACTTTTGGGTAGAGTTGAAGAAAAAGCTATATAAATACGAAACTAAGTCAACCAGTATGCAATAACATTGGGAACATGAAAAAGCGACTTGGTGTCAGATTTCAGTTGAGATATGCTTGAATCTGGTTAAAAACAAGACCAGAAGGAATCAGGCAGTGTTGAAAGCCAAAGGTGGCATTACAGAATAATAAATATTAACATATAGATTTTAGGGAGCAAAACAGTAACAATGCAGTGACATGATATGAATCTGCGTAGCTAATCATTTTGCCATGTATATTGAGGATGTAGACAGCCTTTTATTCTGACTGTGCTCTCCGCCAATCAGCCACGGGGTGGTTTTAATTAGCACAATATCCTATCTGCCCATATATTATATATATGGGCAGATAGGATATATTTTAATATATATATATACCGTATTGTTCGCTTTATAAGACGCACCTGATTATAAGACGCACCCCCAAATTTGGTGAAGGAATAGAGAATTTTTTAATAAATGGGGTCCGTCTTATAATGCCAGTGTCCGTCTGACAAATCATATAGGGTATATGTCCCTCATAGCCCCCCCCATCCTAAAATTAGCCCTCTGAATCTGGATATGGCCCAGTGATGCCACATGTCCCCTATGCCTGGCACACATCCTCTATGGCTGGCACACAGCCCACTGTGGCTGGCACACGGCCCACTGTGGCTGGCACACGGCCCACTGTGGCGGCACACGGCCCACTGTGGCGGCACACGGCCCACTGTGGCGGCACACGGCCCACTGTGGCGGCACACGGCCCCATGTGGCTGCACACGGCCCCATGTGGCTGCACACGGCCCCATGTGGCTGCACACGGCCCCATGTGGCTGCACACGGCCCACTATTGCTGGCACATGGCCCCATGTGGCGGCACATGGCCCACTATTGCTGGCACATGGCCTCATGTGGCTGCACACGGCCCACTATTGCTGGCACATGGCCCCATGTGGCTGCACACGGCCCCATGTGGCTGCACACAGCCCACTATTGCTGGCACATGGCCTCATGTGGCTGCACACGGCCCACTATTGCTGGCACATGGCCCCATGTGGCTGCACACGGCCCCATGTGGCTGCACACAGCCCACTATTGCTGGCACATGGCCCCATGTGGCGGCACACGGCCCCATGTGGCTGCACACAGCCCACTATTGCTGGCACATGGCCCCATGTGGCGGCACCCGGCCCCATGTGGCGGCACACGGCCCCATGTGGCGGCACACGGCCCCATGTGGCTGCACACGGCCCCATGTGGCTGCACACAGCCCACTATTGCTGGCACATGGCCCCATGTGGCGGCACATGGCCCCATGTGGTGGCACACGGCCCCATGTGGCTGCACACAGCCCACTATTGCTGGCACATGGCCCCATGTGGCGGCACATGGCCCCATGTGGCTGCACACAGCCCACTATTGCTGGCACATGGCCCCATGTGGCGGCACCCGGCCCCATGTGGCGGCACACGGCCCCATGTGGCTGCACACGGCCCACTATTGCTGGCACATGGCCCCATGTGGCGGCACACGGCCCACTATTGCTGGCACATGGCCCCATGTGGCGGCACACGGCCCCATGTAGCGGCACATGGCCCACTATTGCTGGCACACAGCTCCCTGTGTTATATATCGCCCCATGCTGCTGCTTTTAGGAAAATAAACTTTCCTTACCTTCTCCAGCATTGTCCTGTCTGTGTCCCCTCCTCGGGGTTGATCTCCAGCCTCCTGCATTTCCTGGTTCTCGGCCGGTCATGTGATCGGCACGGCAGAGTGAAATCTCTTGTGCCTTATCACAGCAGCAGGAGGGAGGCCTGGCAGACACGCTGGAGGAGGTGAGTAAAAAGTTTATTATTTTACTGTTTGCAGCAGCATAGGGGACATAGCTAACACGGGGGAGGGGGCATGTGCAATCAAAGAAGGGGCAGGCAGATATAATATACACTGCTGCCCCAGCCTATCGCCGCGGTGCACTTTCAGCACCATGGTGGTGGACAGCAGCTGTGCATATTATATGAGCGGGTGCAGGAGATCAAAGGCTTCTGCTCCCAGCTTTCATAAGTCCCCCAGCAGAGCTCCAGAGCTGCCCGCACCTCCCCTGGACTCTGTAGTGTGTGTATATATATATATATACACCCCCCCCCCCCCCGTATATTCGGATTATAAGACGCACCCCCTACTTTCCCCCAAAATTTGGGGGAACAAAAGTGCGTCTTATAAAGCGAAAAATACGGTATATATATATATATATATATATATATATGGTCACCTTGCAGAGGGTGATGGGCACACATGAATTGTTGAATTTTTGCACTAAGAATCTTAATTTTTTAAAGTATATTCTATATGTAATGCTCATTGAGTTGAGTGAAGGGATAGTGGATCCTTTGGACAAAGATACTGATCTCTAACTTGGGGGAACCGTAACTACAGTTCAAAAGTTTAGGTTCACTTATATATTTCCTTATTTTTGAATTATTTTTTTTTAATGAAGCTAACATTAAATTAAACAGAAATACACTCTATGCATTGTTAATGTGGTAAATGACTATTCTAGCTTCAAACTATGGTCTTTAATGCCATATCTACATAGGTGTATAGAGGCCCATTTCCAACAATCACCACTCCAGAATTCTAATGGTACATTGTGTTTGCTAACTGCGTTAGAAGGCTAATGGATGTTTAGAAACCCCTTGAAACCCCTTGTGCAAGTACGTTAGCACAGCTGAAAACAATTTTGCTGATTAGAGAAGCTATAAAACTGAACTTCCTTTAAGCTAGTTGAGAATCTGGAGAATTACATTTGTTGGTTTCATTAAACTCTCAAAATGGCCAGAAAAAGAGAACTTTTATCTGAAACTTGACAGTCTATTCTTGTTCTTAGAAATTACGGATATTCCATGTGAGAAATTGCCAAGAAACTGAAGATTTCCTACAACGGTGAGTACTACTCCCTTCAGAGGAGAGCACAAACTGGCTCTAACCAGAGTAGTAAAAGAAGTGTGAGGCCCTGCTACACAACTGAGCAACAAGACTAGTACATTAGAATCACTAGTTTGAGAAATGACGCCTCACAGGTCCTCAACTAGCAGCTTCATTAAATAGTACCCGTAAAACACCAGTGTCAACATCTACAGTGAAGAGGCGACTCCGGGATGCTGGCCATCAGGTAAGAATGGCAAAGAAAAACCCATATCTAAGACTGGCTAATAAAAGGAAAAGATTAATATGGGCAAAAGAACACAGATATTGGACAGCGGAAGATTGGAAAAAAGTGTTATGGACAGACAAATCAAAGCTTGAGGTGTTTGGATCATACAGAAGAACATTTCTGAGATGCAGAACTACTGAAAAGATGCTGGAAGAGTGATGGAAGAGTGCCTGACGCCATCTGTCAAGCATGGTGGAAGTAATGTGATGGTCTGGGGTTGCTTTGGTGCTGGTAAAGTTTGAGATTTTTTCAAGGTAAAAGGGATTTTGAATAAGGAAGGCTATCACTCCATTTTGCAATTCGATGCCATACCCTGTGGATAGCGTTTGATTGGAGCCAATTTTATCGTACAACAGGACAATGACCGAAAGCACACCTCCAAATTATGCATGAACCATATAGGGAAGAAGCAGGCAGCTGGTATTCTATCTGTAATGGAGTGGCCAGCCCAGTCACCAGATCTCAACCCTATTGAGCTGTTGTGGGTGCAGCTTGACCGTATGGTACACAAAAAGTGCCCATCAAGCCAATCCAACTTGTGGGAGGGGCTTCTGGAAGCATGGGGTAAAATATCTCCAGATTACCTTCGCAAATTAACAGCTAGCATGCCAAAGGTCTGCAAAGCTGTAATTGCTGCAAAGTGAGCATTCTTTGACGAAAGCAAAGTTTGAAAGAGAAAATTATTATTTCAAGTAAAAATCATTATTTCTAACCTAGTCAATGTCTGGCCTATATTTTATATTCATTATGCAACTCATTTGATATATAAAAGTATGATTTTACATGGAAAAGACAAAATTGTGTGGGTGACCCCAAACTTTTGAACTGTAGTGTACCTGTATGGCTACCAAGTCTTCGCTAAAACCACAGGATATGTAGATAGGCTAGAGCTAGTAGGTAATCGCAAAGGGCACAGCCAGGGGATCTTAGTGCCTAAGCAGCTGGCACACAGACAGTATCTGATAGTAGATGCTGCAACAGTGACCAATATCGTAGGTACAGCTGAGTTGGATGGATACAGCAGCAGCGGCCCATATCGTAGGTGCAACCCGTAATTACAGGTGCAAAAGCAGCGGATACATAGTGCACTGGAACACAGATAAGTATCAGCAATTCAGCACACCACACAGGGACATGTCAACTTCAATTGTATAGATCCCGTTGCCCTGGCAACTCCCTTAAGAGGAGGATGCCTTAGTGCCTTTCAGCCTACCGTTGAGAAGCACTTCAGGTTTAGGGCTTACTAGCTCTTTAACTAAAGGTGCGCGCAAGCTCCTGTGAGGCCTGTATGATGTGCGCTGGTCCCGGGAGTTGGCAGCAGGGGCTGGGGATGGAGCAGCCCCACAGGGCAGCCGAGAAGGTGAGAGTGCCGGCATCCCCGCCAAGGTGCAGGACAGTGCGGGGATGCCGGTGCCTGTATTATACTATATAGCATTAATGCAGTTTCAATTTCATATATTCTATGTTTGCATACTGTATGTCTTAGCGCTTACAGAATGCTGTTGTACCCTTTTGTTTATGTTACATAGTTATTGCAGCTGGCACCTATTCACACTTGCTATGCTTTATTTAGACAGTTGTTTGTTTTTTTTTTGTCATTTGCTAAATAGTTGCAAGTTGCATTTATGTATCAGATAGCCAAGTAGATTGTCTATTAAATGAAGGTAGTCTCATGTTCGAAGCTGTAGAGGATGGTGAGACAAGGAGCCTGAAAGTCAAAAGTTCAAAACATTGTTACCCTTTTGTTTGTCAGTATACCTTTTATGATTTTGTACAAAAAGTTCAAGCTTGGACCCATCAGACCATAATTCATTTTTCCACATGCTTTTTGAAGACTTGATTTAGGTTTTTCAAATTAAAGCCGAACTTGGATGTTTTCATTGGTAAGAAAAGGCTTCCAAAGTACTGTGAACCTATCCCACAGGCCAAACATATTGAAGAATATGGGAGATTGTTGTCACAAGCAGTACACAACTAGCCAGAAATTCTTGCAGCTCCTTTAATGTTGTTGTAGAGCTCATTGCAGCCTCTTGCACTAAATGTCCAGTTCCATGTAATGTCACTGTTGTGCTAAATTTAAGCCACTTCTTGATGACCATCTTCACAGTGTTCCATGCTACATCTAATATCTTGGAAATAATCTTTTACTCTTCTTCTGACTGATACCTTTCAACAATGAGATGCCTTTGCTGCATTGTAAGCTTTTTACAGACCATGACTTTTGTTGTAAAATGCAACTAAGAAAATGTCAGCAAAATCCTATTAGAACAACTACCCTTTATATGGGGTTAATTAGAATCACTTTAAATTATGGCAACTATGTACTGACTTACATGAGTTTAACTGTGAATAACTAATTCTATACATAACCACATTGCCAATCATAAGAGGGTATTTACACTTATGCAACCAAATTATTTCAGTAAGGTTATTTATATTTTCCCATTCAAAATTATTTCAATTTGTTTCTCAAAGTATTTGTATAGCATATGTGTAAGCTGGAAAAAGTTCTGAAATGCAATTTCTTGATAAGAATTTTTACATGACAAAATCCTGGCATGTTAACAGGAGCGTATAGACTTTTGTATCTATTGCAGACACAATATATAGTTCACCTTCACTGTGGTATTTAGACAGTTCTCTGAAATATTTAGCAAACAAATTGTATAATTCATTGTACATTGAAGGATAATATGATGTTTATGAGAGATGATCCCAGTGTCAACAGAGTATACTTTCTGAAGAGAAGATAATGCAGACTTACTGTTATGCCATCCGGTTTTCTGTTTATACTAAGACTGAAGGACATGATTTGTTCACAGCCATGATAAGTCATTGACATAAAGAACACATATCAAGTTTTCAGAACATTGCAATCATTTCAACTCATTGTGCTCCATTGGCTTTGTTCACAGAAAATTCTTCTCTTGATGATAACATCTAAATGAAATATATGTTTTTGAAACCTTTGGTCGCTTTGTACAACTTGTGAATCAGAAAAAGCGCCCATTGTTTAGTGTCTGCACCTTACGTTTGCTATTGCCAGGTAGACACACCAAATGTTGATGGAGTAACGGTTTAGAAATAAAGTGATCATTCAGATTATGCTTTGCAAAGAAACATTTGATTGACAGTCCAATTACTGATGGATTTGTGCTACATTGTACGCACGTACCTTTCCCAGAGCACAGAATGCCATCTGATGATTCACATTGGCTCTTGCTCTCTTCCTCTGTCACATTGCATTTTCGTGCATTTTGGCACAGTTTTCCAAACCAGCCAGCCTCACAAATACATCGACCACAGGAACAAGTACCATGTTCTATTAAAAAGTTAATAACACACAGAGTTTAGAATTTGCTGCTTCCTTTACACTAACAGTGGTAATACTTTAAAAAATATTTGTCAATCAATACTAATATATATATAATATATATATATAATATATATATGTATATATATATATATATATATATATATATATATATATATATATATATGTATATATATATATATATATATATATATATATATATATATATATATATATATATATATATATATATATATATATATATATATTGTGAATGACTATGCTATGAATCGTTTGTCCAGATAAGATGATCTGTGTATTGGTTTAAACACATACCTGACTGAAATGTTGAAGGAATGTATAAGCAAACAAACTTTGTTTTAGGGCTAAATAGAACAGATACTTTGAAAACCTGTTAGACTCATGAATAAGTAACATTCTTGAGTAGACTGTCATCCACGCCCAGGCACACCTGAATAACTTACTATGGAATGTTACTGTACAGGAAGGACTGTCCAAAAAGCTGTATAAAATGTTATCCTTTTGAAAACAAGGGTCAGAAGACCACAACTGTGTTTCTCCCAAATAGAGATACGTCTCTGAGTTGTCATTTTCCTGATTCATAAACATCTGTGCAGATCTGATTTGAAATCCTCCTCTGAGACCCTGAGAGATCCGGAGGTCTCCCCCAACAATATAAATCATCGAAGGTTTATTCATTAAGGGTAAGTTCACACAGTGCGTTTTTCGCAGCGTTTTTGCGCAGTTTTCGGGTGCATTTTTGCTCAGAAAACTGCATGACTTTGCTTCCCCAGCAAAGTCTATGAGTTTTCATTTTTAGTACGATAGATGCAGGACCTGGCGATGGATCACCTGATGCAGTCACCTGACGCATCAGGTGATCGTAAGTCTCGGGCTGACACCAGCGGCCGGCCGGCTTCCCCTATCAGTGGATGCATCAGGAGACTTCATCCCTGATTACCCGCAGCTCCTGCAGCGATCGGACGGGATCAGACTCCGCTGCAGGAGCTGCCGGTAATCAGCACATGAGTATTTTTTTTTTTTTGCACCGATGCATCAGCTGATTGTATAAACGGCTTTTATACAATCAGCTGATGTGTGATGTGATTCAGCCCCTAGAACCTGACACATCATCTGACCGCTTTGCCTTCCAGCAAACCGATCAGATGATATTGGATCCGGATTGGACGGCGCGGGACCCTTGACCCAGAATTACTGCGGAGGGGGGTTCTTTATTTCAATAAAGATGGAGTCACTAATTGTGTTGTGTTTTATTTCTAATAAAAATATTTTTCTGTGTGTTGTGTTTTTTTTTTATCTTTACTAGAAATTCATGGTGGCCATGTCTAATATTGGCGTGACACCATGAATTTCGGGCTTAGGGCCAGCTATACAGCTAACCCTAACCCCATTATTACCCAGCGAGCCACCCGGCATCAGGGCAGCTGGAAGAGTTGGATACAGCGCGACAGAAGATGGCGCTTCTATGAAAGCGCCATTTTCTGGGGTGGCTGCGGGACTGCAATTCACATCGGGGGTGCCCAGAAAGCATGGGCACCCTGCACTGTGGATTCCAATCCCCAGCTGCCTAGTTGTACCCGGCTGGACTCAAAAATTGGGCGAAGCTCACGTCATTTTTTTAAAAAATTATTTCATGAAATTCATGAAATAATTAAAAAAAAAGGGCTTCCCTATATTTTTGGTTCCCAGCCGGGTACAAATAGGCAGCTGGGGGTTGGGGGCAGCCCGTACCTGCCTGCTGTACCCGGCTAGCATACAAAAATATGGCGAAGCCCACGTCATTTTTTTTTTGGGGGGGGGGAAGAAATCTTGCATACAGTCCTGGAAGGAGGATGCTGAGCCTTGTAGTTCGACAGCTGTTGTCTGCTCTCCTGCATACACTATTGGATGGAGGATGCTGAGCCTTGTAGTTCGACAGCTGCTGTCTGCTCTCCTGCATACACTATTGGATGGAGGATGCTGAGCCTTGTAAGTCTGCTCCCCCTGACTCTCCCTCAAGCATACAGTCCTGGATGGAGCATGCTGAGCCTTGTAGTTCTGCAGCTGTCTGCTCTTCTGCATACACTAGTGGAGAATGAAGAACACATTGAAGAAGGAAATGACATCAGACCTATTTTTTTGTTCACTGATAAAAAACGCATAAAGACGCAGTGAGCAAAAACGCAGCAAAACGCAGCAAAAAACGCACCAAATCGCGGCAAAACGCGTGCGTTTTTTTTTATGCGGGTGCGTTTTTGTGCGGTTTTTGCCGCAAAAAACGCACAAAAACGCAGCGTCAAAAAAACGCAGTGTGTGAACCTAGCCTAACAGTATGTCTATAATTTTAAGGGTAGGTTAATTTTAGCAATGCGAGATAGAATATCTAAAATAAAATCCAGAAAATCACATTGTATAAATTTATATACATTTATTTGCATTTTGCAGAGAGAAAAAAGTATTTGATCCCCTTCAAACCATTAAGAGTTCTGGCTCTACAGACCACTTGAACATTCCTAATCAACTTTTTACCTACATTAAAGACAGATGTGTTAAATTGTCACCTGTATAAAAGACTCCTGTCCACAGACTCAATTAATCAGTCAGACTCTAACCTCTACAACATGGGCAGGACTAAAAAGCTTTCTACGGATTTCAGGAACAAGATCAAAGACCTACACAAGGCTGGAATGGGCTACAAAACCATAAGTAAGACGCTAGGTGAGAAGGGGACAACTGTTGGTCCAATAGTAAGAAAATGGAAGAAATACAAAATGAGTGTTAATCAACATCCATCTGGGGCTCCACGCAAAATCTCACCTCGTGGGGTATCCAAGATCATGAGGAAGGTGAGGGATCAGCCTAAAACTACACGGAGGGAATTTGTTAATGATCTCAAGGCATTTGGGACCACTGTCACCAAGAAAACCATTGGTAACACATTACGCCGTGCCCGTGTTCCTGCAGTGCCCGCAAGTGGGCAAACTTACAAAATCAGCAAGGGATCAAATACTTATTTCCCCCACTGTAGTCACTATGTAGTAATAAAACAGAAGTCATGGTGTAGAGGTAATATTGGTTCCTTGAAAAATGGTAAATAGTAATGATGGTCTTTGTACTATCCAATGTATCTTATTCAGCCATAGTTTGAAGATAACCAATCAGTACTGCACATTGATATTATTTGTTTCTCATATAGTGAGGTTTTTGAATAACTATATATTTGTGTATTTGATAGCGTATAGTAGGATTCTCTTTCTATATCATAAGGCTTCATTGTTTTTGATGTACAGTACATGGCTGTATAATAAATCTGCATTATTTTTGATATATACTGTATTTTTCGAACTATAAGACGCACTTTTTTCCCCCCAAATGTTGGGGAAAAGTGGCGGGTGCATCTTATAGTCTGAATGTAGGGCATGGCTGCGGGGAATGAGGGGGCTGCGGTGGAGTGGATCATCGGCGGCATGAGCAGGCTGTAGCAGCACCTGTTGTGACCATGTGGGCCAGCTCATTTTATATGCATGCATCCTCCCGCCCATCATCTCTCAGCGCTGAAGCCGGCACTGACAGGTGGGCGGGATGATGGGCGGGGGATGCGCGCATAATTAGCAGCCAGCCTGCGTGATCACCCCTGGCAATGACAGCCTGGAGTGAGCATGTGTGGCTGTATTCACTGCCCCCTGCGCATCATCATCAGAGCGGGGGGCAGTGAATAAGTAAGGTATACTCACCGGTCCCTGCAGCATCGGAATTTTCTCCTGTCTGCCAGCTGCTGATGTGTGTGGAGATCAGTGAGCACAGTGATGACGTCATCGCACTGATCTCCACAAACATCAGCATGCCAGCAGATAGGAAACATTGTGATGCTGCAGGGATCGATGCTGCTGCTGGCACAGAGAGGAAGACGAGCGATGCTGCTGGAGTGAGGAAAGGTGAGTATAAACATTTATTTTTTTTTGTGTGCCACAGGATGCAGGCCATATATATCAGGATTGGGGTATAAAGCAGGATGGGGGAATTATCAGGATAGAGGTATATAGCAGGATGGGGGTATATAGCATGATGGGGGTATTTATCAGGATGGGGCTATACCAGGATGACGGACATATATACAAGGATGGGGATCATATACAAGGCAGAAGGATCATTACCAGGATGGGGTACCTTAATAGAGAATTTGGGGACATTACCCCCATAACAGTGTCAGCAGCAGATCCTCGCCCCATAACAGTGTGTCATGGCCACACTTATTGCTTAAAATTTTATTTTCCTATTTTCATCCTCTAAAACCAGGGTGCGTCTTATGGTCCGGTGCGTCTTATAGTCCGAAAAATACGGTACATAGTTGGTTAAAAAAAAAAAGATTTCGTTATAGGTGGAAAGGAGGAGAAACTAACCTTTGGCTCTGGGACAAAGCACAATTGCTTTCAGTGGTTACCATGAACTAGTTCTATTAATGATTATAGCGTATATTTGTGTCATTCTTTTTCTGAATACTGCAATGCCTTCCTGCTCTGCATTCTGGTATTGTGGATATTACATTATAGTGAATACAGTCCTTTTGAAGTGTACCATATTCTTAGAGGAACAAACAGAAAGGATCCAGAGTGGGACAAGTCATCCCAGGTGAGTATAAATAAGACTTAACTTTTAAGAGGTACAAGTGAAAACTCCAGAGCAAATAACTAGCAAACATTAAGATTTTTTTATTAGCATCTGGAATTTATTTTAAAACATAATTATTCAGATTTTGACAGTAGATTTTTCTTGCAGAGTAAAAGTGATAGTTTGGGTGCGAAATCTTCTGTATCATTAGCAAATATTGTGATGTCTAGATGGGAGTAATTGTTTTTATATAGCAGTTTTTTTTCATCCCGAAATTGCATGGTATGGCCATTTTTAGACGATCTTCATATTGTCTGGAAAGGCACGTAGCATAAAATTAATGACTTTTTGCATTATATAAAAAATAACCAATGTAGTTTTGAATTTCCCAGCTTTTTTTCCATGAAACTAACAATTTTTAAGACACTAATTTGGCAGCAAATTACATAAAAATAAAGCAGCTCTATTCTTACTGCCAACTCCTGCCATCCTTCACACATTAAAAAGAATATTCCCTTAGAAGAATTAATCAGAACGAAATGCAATACTTCAGACAACAACACTTTTTTAATAGAATCTAATAAAACATGCAATAGACTACGACAAACCGGAGTCTGAACAGAGGCAAATCTATAATGAATAACATGGATAGCAGTGAACTAGAATACAGAGACAAACAAATTACGGTAACCTTTAAATGGTAGTCATATACATATTAAAGTCCACAATACAACCACCGTTTCCGTAAAAAAACCCTTCCTATTCTCAACCAGGATCAAAAATTAAATACCATTTTATGTGATAATATTAGGTACGTAGAGAAAAAAACAGCAACTCTAGGCTCTTTGCTTTCACCTGGTTGTTTAAGAGCGATAGCTATAGACATAAAAAAATGGCTTAGCCTAAAGGACTTTTTCAAGTGTGTGCCACTAAATGTAAAGAATGTGATTATGTCTAATAAACAAGTTATTTTTCTTCAAGCGCAAACAAATATAACTTTGCAATACATGACTACATTAGTTGTAATAGTAGATATGCCATCTATACTGGTGGACCCAGACATAAAGGGGCCCCTGTGCAAAAACAGTACATGGGCCTTTTGCACCCCAAGAGCTTATCAAAATACTTCTTTGGAGGTCGAAATGGACCACCTAACCTCTTGATTGCACAGATTGCATTAATGGTATGTCTGCCCCTGGTCATCTAGCTTTTTGAGTGTATAATTTGTCCAATATGTAGGATGCACAACAGGACCCATTAAAATACGTATACATAGACATCTTTGTGATGCAGTTAACCTTTTGGCTATTTCACCATCAGCATTTTCTAGACATTTTGCACAGGTGCTAAAGGTAATCTTAACAGATTTAAATTTATGGGGATTCAGACCATAGATGAAAACTGTTAAAAGGGAAATCAAATTGGATTTTTACTTTGGAAACCCATGCAGCTAGTAGTCTTACCACTAGACAAGATCTAATTTTACAATATTTCTGATTCTTATTTATTTATTACTTTGATTCCAGGTTATGTTATTTTTGTCATGATATTGCTTTGGTTGTTCATCACATATACCGGATTTAGTCATTTTAATTGTTTTTTAAATTTAAGGTGCCAGTTTACACTCTTCTTAGCTCTCCCTCTGCATGCTAAATAGAAATGGGGAATGCACTACTAGGCTATGTGCGCACAGTGCATTTTTCACGGCGTTTTTGCGCGTTTTTCGGGTGCATTTTTGGCCTCAAAACTGCAGGACTTTGCTTCCCCAGCAAAGTCTATGAGTTTTCATTTTTGCTGTCCGCACACATCTGTTTTTTTTCAGCTGCGTTTTTGGCTATGTGCGCACAGTGCGTTTTTCGCGGCGTTTTTGCGCGTTTTTCGGGTGCGTTTTTGGCCTCAAAACTGCAGGACTTTGCTTCCCCAGCAAAGTCTATGAGTTTTCATTTTTGCTGTCCGCACACATCTGTTTTTTTTCAGCTGCGTTTTTGTGGTGCCACAAAAACGCAGCATGTCAATTATTCCCGCGTTTTTCACTGCGCTTTTCATCCATTGAGTTCAATGGGATGTTGAAAGACGCAATGAGAAACGCAAATAGCTGCGTTTTGGTGCGTTTTGGTGCGTTTCTAAGACCAAAAACGCAGCTATAAACGCTGGTGGTGGGTAGTAAAGTGACGTGTACAGGAAGAGGATTCCTTCTGTCAGTATATACAGAAGCGTGAATCCTCCCGGTACCGTCACCGCCGCTTCCACCTCCCGTCCTGTGCATGTATGCTGCCGTGCGGCGCCATGTCTGGGCGGGAGGTGGAAGCGGCTGCGAAAACAAATGTTAACAGTAGAAAAAAAAAAAAAAAAGTTATACTCACCTGTCTGCAGACTCCCGGTACCATGCCCGCTCCCATCTCCTCTCACGGTATCGCCACCCCCGCTCCGGCTGTGTGCAGACGGCCGGGAAACCTCCGATGGATGCAGGACCTGGCGATGGATCACCTGATGCAGTCACCTGACGCATCAGGTGATCGTAAGTATCGCGGGGACGCGGGCGCCCAGCCGGTATCATCGGATGCGTCAGAGACTTCATCCCTGATTACCGGCAGCTGCTGCAGCGATCGGACAGGATCAGACTCCCGCCCCATCATTCCAGGAGCTGCCGGTAATCAGCACATAAGTGAGTATTATTTTTTTTTTTTTTTTGCACCGATGCATCAGCTGATATCGGCTGATATATAATGTATATATAATGATGTATAATCGGCTTTTATACAATCAGCTGATGTGTGATGTGATTCAGGCACTTGATCCTGACACATCATCTGATCGCTTTGCCTTCCAGCAAACCGATCAGATGATATTGGATCCGGATTGGACGGCGCGGGACCCTGACCCAGGATTACTGCGGAGGGGGGGTTCTTTATTTCAATAAAGATGGAGTCACTAATTGTGTTGTGTTTTATTTCTAATAAAAATATTTTTCTGTGTGTTGTGTTTTTTTTTATCTTTACTAGAAATTCATGGTGGCCATGTCTAATATTGGCGTGACACCATGAATTTCGGGCTTAGGGCCAGCTATACAGCTAGCCCTAACCCCATTATTACCCGGCGAGCCACCCGGCATCAGGGCAGCTAGAAGAGTTGGATACAGCGCCAGAAGATGGCGCTTCTATGAAAGCGCCATTCTTTGGGGTGGCTGCGGGACTGCAATTCACAGCGGGGGTGCCCAGAAAGCATGGGCACCCTGCACTGTGGATTCCAATCCCCAGCTGCCTAGTTGTACCCGGCTGGACTCAAAAATTGGGCGAAGCTCACGTCATTTTTTTTTAAATTATTTCATGAAATTCATGAAATAATTTAAAAAAAGGGCTTCCCTATATTTTTGGTTCCCAGCCGGGTACAAATAGGCAGCTGGGGGTTGGGGGCAGTCCGTACCTGCCTGCTGTACCTGGCTAGCATACAAAAATATGGCGAAGCCCACGTCATTTTTTTTGTTTGGGGGGGCAAAGAAATCCTGCATACAGTCCTGGAAGGAGGATGCTGAGCCTTGTAGTCCGACAGCTGCTGTCTGCTCTCCTGCATACACTATTGGATGGAGGATGCTGAGCCTTGTAGGTCTGCTCCCCCTGACTCTCCCTCAAGCATACAGTCCTGGATGGAGCATGCTGAGCCTTGTAGTTCTGCAGCTGCTGTCTGCTCTCCTGCATACACTATTGGATGGAGTATGCTGAGCCTTGTAGTTCTGCAGCTGTCTGCTCTTCTGCATACACTAGTGGAGAATGAAGAACACATTGAAGAAGGAAATGACATCAGACCTTTTTTTTTTTGTTCACTGATAAAAAACGCATAAGGACGCAATGAGCAAAAACGCAGCAAAACGCAGCAAAAAAACGCACCAAATCGCGGCAAAACGTGTGCATTTTTTGCCACGTTTTTTCGACGCAGGTGCGTTTTTGTGCGTTTTTAGCGGCCAAAAACGCACACAAACGCAGCATCAAAAAGACGCAGTGTGCGAACCTAGCCCTATAGGACAACTTCAGAGTTTAAATCAGCAGGTTTTTGCTATGTAAGGGGTGCTTCACACACAGCGAGCTCACTGCCGAGATCGCTGCTGAGTCACGCTTTTTGTGACGCAGCAGTGACCTCATTAGCGATCTCACTGTGTGTGACAATGAGCAGCGATCTGGCCCCTGCTGCGAGATCGCTGCTCGTTACACACAGCCCTGGTTCGTTTTCTTCAAAGGCGCTCTCCCACTGTGACACACAGATCGCTGTGTGTGACAGCGAGAGAGCAACAAATGAAGCGAGCAGGGAGCAGGAGCTGGCGTCTGACAGCTGAGGTAAGCTTGTAACCAAGATAAACATCGGGTAACCAAGGTGGTTACCCGATATTTACCTTAGTTACCAGCCTCTGCAGCTCTCACGCTGCCTGTGCTGCCGGCTCCGGCTCTCTGCACATGTAGCTGCTGTACACATCGGGTTAATTAACCCGATGTGTACAGCAGCTAGGAGAGCAAGGAGCCAGCGCTAAGCAGTGTGCGCGGCACCCTGCTCTCTGCACATGTAGCTGCATTACACATCGGGTTAATTAACCCGATGTGTACTGTAGCTAGGAGAGCAAGGAGCCAGCGCTCAGTGTGCGCGGCTCCCTGCTCCCTGCACACACAGCTAAGCGGTGTGCGCTGGTAACTAATGTAAACATCGGGTAACCATACCCGATGTTTACCTTAGTTACCAGTCTCCGCAGCTTCTAGACGGCGGCTCCGTGCAAGCGCAGCGTCGCTTGCACGTCGCTGCTGGCTGGGGGCTGTTCACTGGTCGCTGGTGAGATCTGCCTGTTTGACAGCTCACCAGCGACCATGTAGCGATGCAGCAGCGATCCTGACCAGGTCAGATCGCTGGTCGGATCGCTGCTGCATCGCTAAGTGTGAAGGTACCCTAATTCAAGGACAGAATGCTGTAAGGATTAAAAAACAAAAAGCAACAATGATTCTCTTATCAGTGTCTGTGCAATTGTCTATGTTAATGAAAGGATTTATTGCCCTGTGATTATCATTACAGGACTAGAAGCTCATGTACAGGGCAGTCCAACATGCCCTCTTGCTGTGATTGATATGTCACATTCAATGCACAATCTCTTTGACTTTTTCAGAATGGCTTCAGACAGTAATCTATGTGATACACTGTTGCATTCAGAATCTCTTTAACTACATTATGTTGCTGTCATATGAGGTAGCAAAAACCTGCTGACATATTCCCTTTAAGGACGCTAGCTTTAATTGTTCAACCTATTAATAAAGGTCTTTAGCCAAAACTAGTAGGTCCGACTGGACACCTTTTCTTATACCTGATTCACTATATTTTTTTGGTCAGTTATTTGCTCTAGAATTTTTACTTGTACCAATTCAAAGTTGTCTTATTATATTCAACTTGGTTGACTTATTCCATGCTTGATCCCGTCAGTTTATTCCTTATTGTTGCTGCAGCTCCAACTTGATCCGTGCAAAGTGTCCCACTGCTCCTGAGCCTGTGTTTCCAGTTTGGTGAGCTGATGCCTTTCTATATACTATATTGTTTTAGGACTCAATTCATTAAAGCTTTTACGTCAATATTCTGGAAAAAAAAGTTTCAAAAAGTAGAATAAAATAGGCTGTACTAAGATGGAGTAACATTTGGCATTTTCATGTTATTTTCACCCAGTTCTGAGAACTTGGGTGGAGCTGAGCTGGGATGGCGGTGAGGCGACAGCTGCTTGTCAAATTTATAATGAGCGGAGGCATTCGCTGTGCTACAAATCAATTTCCAGAAGGGTACAGTAATACACGCCACTCGTCCAGCGCTTCTGATTCATGATGAGGCATACTATATACTTTACTCCTAAAACCTCAGTATATAGACGTGTTAATTCATTTTCTAATGACCTTCACATATTAGTATTATGTATGTGATTACAACACATTCAGACATAGTTCTATGACAGCCTTCAATGTGCGAAATTTACTTGCCAATGCAAAGAAATGAGTTTGTTTTCACAAGCTGAGTACAAGAATTCTTACCTCCGCAGACTTTGCCTTCGAGGTCTTCACACTGCCGATCGTCACATTCACAATGTTTTCCATACACCCTGCTGTCTCCAGGCGGGAAACAAGTGCACTGGCCACATTCACATTTCCCTGAGGTGGAAAATATCCACATTAGTCATATCTCTTTATGTCATACAGAATAAGTTACATTCTCTGATGAAAGTTCACAAGCCACATCTTACTACCATCATCATAGGAAATATGCAGGAGGCTAAAGGTGAGCAAGATGTTCTACAAGGTATTGTGTAGTCTGTGAAAAAATATCAGTCATATACAGTGCATGTGGTTGATCTATATTATGCAAAAGGACCTAATAAATAGCATCATCCTATCTGGTCACGCTTACACCTGTACCAATATACATACTGTGATATGGTTATAGTTACACTGAAACTATCACAAGAAGTGTATATGATCAGAAACATAACTAAATACTTATGGGTCCTGGTGCAACAGGTCAACATGGCCTTTCTATACACATACACACATGGCAATGGTTTGGCTCGGAACCTGGAGGAAATTACATCAATATGAATGTTACATGAGATCCATTAAATTAAACAAGTTAGTCTCAAGTTTGATCTGTATGGTCCATAGCTATATTGTCCATCTCTAAAATGAAAAGGGACTATTATACAACCTCTGATGCCAATTCTTAGGATATTAGGGCTATGCAACTGGGTATTCAGCTTTCAAAGTCACCAGCTTATGAAGTCTTTCATATTTAAAAGGAACCTGTCAGGTTGTACTTGTATTCCAATCTGTCGGCAGCATGATATAGAGAAGGAGAAGCTGAGGAGAACAATATATAGGTTTGTAGGATAAGATTCAGTATAACTTGTATCTTATTAGGTGAAATACCTTGTGCTATTATGCATATGGCTCCTGTGGGTGGTCTTATTCAGTGATTGACAGCTGTCTCTGCACGCACAGTAATCCAGGGAAGACGGTCAATGACTGAAATCATAGGCGTACAAACTCCTGGGAATTCAATGAATAAAGTGCAAGTTTTACAAAAACTTTTCCCACAAAAATGTATAGGAAGCTGACAGCTCTTCCTGCTCTATACCATCCTGCCTGCAAACCAGATACCATTTCAGCATGAAAGGTTACATTTAACAATGCTGAGGTCTATGCTCTGGGATCACGGAAGATTTTTTGTGGTTGTAAGTAACTGAACCACACAAACCCATTATGATTTAAGAAGGGCCACTGAGAATGACTGATTTGTACCAAGAAAGAAAACAGGTGGAGTAGCTTTACGGTCCTACTAGATTGTCACACCTAATAGTTTGTCACCAGTAGTTTTACATACTCTACAGTTGTGCCATTAGTGAATTCCATAGAGTGCACAACAGTGACCTGATTGCTTCCATATAGCAGGTTCACATTGGAAGTTCATGTTTTTCCTGTGGAAGAAAAAATTGCTGCAGCAAGCTCCTTGGTTGTGCCTGACTCACTTAGCATCATAGCTTCAGCTCCATTCACCTAACACATAGGACACCAAGGATTCTGAGACATGTCAGATGGGAAAAAAATCGGAGAAGGAGGACTGTTTTGGTGAGCACACAACTCATGCGCCCGTCATTTTAGAAGCTGAGGAGGCGTCTAGGGGGGATTTTGGCCATGCCAAGGGACTGGGGGAAGACTAGGGGAGGTCATGTTTTTATTGTTACTGGCACTTTACATGATCGCAGTTATGAGGTGTATACCGGCAATCATATGACCAGGGACTAGAAAAGCGGCCCAGATTGTGATCCCCAGGATCTCAGCTACCCCTGGTAGCTGAAACCACAGAGATTTTCCAATGCTGGGGGCGCTATACCCTTATAACCGAGTGCCATTACAAAGCAGCACTGTGGAATAAGGCCCGTTAACTGCAGCTGTAAAAGGGGCCTTATTCCACAGTGCTGCTTTGTCGGTAAAGGGCTAAAACTAAATACAGAGTATAAACTGATCCAAAATAGTGATGCCACTGCTACCGTTTATTCACATACTTGTTTAAATATGGATGTGTAAATATCTTAAGTAAAGGACAACATTTAGAGTGATGTGTCCTTTTCAATTATTGTTTAGGTGCATAAAGAACACACATCAGGTTACTTATATCAGCAAACATCTTGTTTTCCTTATTTTTTCAGATTTCTTTGGTCAGTCCTTTTTTACATTCTAGTCTGCATCATATTTCATAGTTTATAAATAGCGATGAGCGAACCCGAGAAAAAGTGTGGCCACTCTGCACCAGACTCTGTGGGGATAATCTTAAAATAGGCTCCATGGCTGCACTCTTAAAACATTAGCTCTGTGGGTGAACTCTGAAATAAGCCTCTGTAGGGGCACTCTTAAAATTTTGGTTCTGTTGGGGAACTCAAATTTTTTCATTTTATTAATAGACTTTCTATTTAGCCATGATTGCTATGGTGCTAGAACACCTTTAAGTTATTTCCTTATATCCAGATTTGTTTGCAGAGCATTTGTTCTGCTCTTATTTGGCACCCCAGGGTCTGGGAGCCACAGTAGTGCTGCCCTCTTCACCGGGGGTGATGCTATGCCTGGAGGCAAGGAGGGGGTTTCTCATGTTAGGTATACCAACATTCAACATTTCCTAACTCTAGGCCAGTTGGGGGAGCTCAAGGACTCGTTTTGAGGGAAGCTTCCCTAGGATATTGGCCTGGAAGAAGGGTTACACAGACACACACACAGGACCACTAAGAGAAACACTTCATTCGAGTAGAGGCAAAGAACAAGCATGGTCGCTGAAAGAGAGCTGTCTCCCAAACTCTCCCAGGACCAGGTGTAGTAGCAGGACTCCAGGGTCCTCGACTGGTGAGTGCTAAAGCCCCATCAATGAAGCCCGGAGGGTCGGAGATTTTAAGGCCCCATGACCCAAGGAAAGCCCAAAGGTAAAGCAGCATAATAGAGCCCAGGGCCGCAGCTACACAGGCGGTGCCCAGGACCGGCTCGCGCTGCCTGCTATAAGGGAAAGTACAAACAACAGCTAGGAAGAGGGTCACTGTGCAGCTCCAAGTCACAGAGACTCACACACATAGCACCACAAGGAAGGCCTCCAACCCACCTGGCAGGGTGAATCCCCTCATTGCTTCCAGGCTGACCGGATCCCCATCATCTTCTGGAACAGACTCTCGGGCCTGTATTAACAACTGCTAAGTAAAGTTAAAGGAAACCACAGCCCCCTGTGTTGTCCAGTTATTACCAGCATCCCCAGTCCTGCACCCAACGTTATATCACAGAGACTACCACTCCCACCCTTCCTGGGGCCTTGCTCTACCTGTGGAGAGCTGCAACATCCAAGATGCGTCACAATCTGCCCCAGTAGAGAGACTTCCAGCAGCGGCGGCTAACAACTGGCCACATACCACAGGTGACGTCACATAACTACTCCATCATCACCATCCCCATCTTTGACACCGCCGGGGTCACGAAACCGGGCCAGGCCACTGTGACATCCCCAAACCGACACCGGCTTGGTGACGAGTAATCCCCAAGACCCCATGGGTATGTGATTCACCCCTATTTTGCTTCATTTTCCAGCCCCCTAGACCTTTTTATGTCCATTTCACAGCACATAAGTTCACCTTCCCCAGTGACTTCTATGTGATTTGGGGTCAAGTTTGGGTACTTTTAACAACAGATCTGCCAAACTCGGCAAACCCAAATATCCACTCATCTTTATTTATAAATACTAAATCTGCTATAGTTCATTATTTCAGCTTATGTGGATCGTTTGTGTTTTTCAAAGTGCTATAAATTATCTCAATTACATATGTCACCAAAGTTTCTTTTTAATATCATAACTTTTAAGATGCTAAAAGCACAGTAGTCCTGAGCTATGAGTGTAGTTCTATCAAAGAGACACCATTATATGTTTTCAGTATTGATACAATAATTTGTTACATTTATGCTGCTAGGAAAAGTTCATGATCTTCCATTTTCATTGTGCTTGTGCTTTGTTTTATCAGAACAAGCACTATTTCCTACTACAATAATATGATCCACGGATCATCATTTTGCATATTTTGAAAAGCTTGGCTATGGTCAATAAAATCATTATAGAGTTCTTTGGAGAGATTTTGGAGTTTGTGGGAATTTGTTCTCATTCAGCCAAAAGAGCAATTGTGAGGTCAGGCACTAATTTCGGATGAAAAGGCCTGGCTCCCAATTGACGTTCCACTTTATTTTGACTTATTTCAATGGGGTTTAGGTACGTCTCAGTGGAGGCTAGACTGCCAGAGAGTGAAAACGAATTCATTACTACAGAGAACATGTTTCCAGTGCTCTAGAGTCCAAATGACGCTTGAAATTGCACAGCTGCTCGGACATGAAAACCTATACGTAGATTGCTCTATTCTTCATAAATGTTTATTAGCCAAATGGCACAATATTATTTTGTGCTGTTTGGGCTAATAATAGTGTGATGACAAATTTGTTTTAATATAAGCAAACCACAACTTAAAGGGAATCTGTCAGCAGGTTTTTTCTATTTAATCTGAGAACAGCATAAGATATGGAATAAAACACAGAATTCAGCGATATGTAACATGTTGTGATGAGTAAGCAATAGCACGCTCAGGTACTCGGTACTCGAAACTTGCAAATCAGATGCTCAGATGGGCTTCACTCGAGTACCAAGTATAATGGAAGTAAATGGGAAACTTGTGCATTTTTCCAAAAGATCTTCTCATTGATTTCCATTAGGTTTGGTACTCAAATTGAGCCCATCCAAGTGTCTGACCTGCTCGTTTCTAGTACCAAGCACCCGAGCGTGGTAGTGCTCCCTCATCACTAGTCACGTGTCAAGCTCCTGTCTTTTCTGTTCTTTACTTAAGCTGAGTGTTTTATCACTAGGACATTATCATTGCTGTGATTATCTGGCTCATGCCAGATAGTTGTCAACTTTGATCCCTCTTGTGATTAGCTCCTCACAGTCTACAGAAATGTACATGCAGTGCCTGTTGAGGGTGTGTTTAGCTTTTTCAGCTCTGCTGCATGCCTAAATCTAAAAACTATGATTGTGTCAGAACTCTTATACACACTAATCTAAGTGATATATTGCTGGATTCAGGGTCTATTTGCCTACATCATGCTGTGCTCAGATGAGGTAGCAAAAACTTGCCGACAGATTGCCTTTAACATCACAACTGTAAATAGTTTGCGATTTTTGAGCATCTGACAGTCATTTTTGCATAGATCATTTATATTTTTTTATATGATTTTCATGATAATTTTTTCAATTGTTAACCAGACCAAAGTGTAGAGTGGAACTAAACGCTTTCTTTTTTATTTTTTTCATTCTGTTTCCCATTGTGCGGATATTAGCAATCAAAATATTTGGCACCTAATGCATTAAATTTTAAGTCCAAGTTGGTTTAATTAGATAGTATTCGCTTGGAGCTTCTACTTTTACTCCCTGTATGATGCTTACCAATCACAAACAGGCAGCAGCACAGTGGCTAAAGAACAGGCCCCCATAATAGTTGAGCACTGCAGCAGAGATGACAGTGCTATGAGAGGAGAACTACTAAAAAGACTTGTAATGTGACACAGACAAATTTGGCTGTACTGCTACTTCCTCCACGGGGACCTTATCTGAAAGGTGTGAGTCAATAGCATATTGTAGCTACTGGGGGGGCAGAGGGTGCAGTATCCCCGGGTCCCACACTCAGAGGGGCCCACCCGGAGTTACTGCCACTGTTAACCATCAGTGTGCACAGCTCATTCTAAGTCGTCTCACTCCCTTTAATGCAGACTTGCACAGCGAAACTTTATTATTCCCCGCACATGCCTGCTGATCTGATCAACAGACATGTGCAGCAAAGAGGTGAGGGTGGATCGGAGATCCCCCCATGCCTCTTAGCCCCTTAGATCACTCTGTCAAAGGTGAGGATCGCACCATTCCCCACTGCCATCGACGGTCCCCTGATGCCATCACGGGTTGCAAATCAGTTGTCATAACAGTAAAGGATCAGCTGATGACCCCTGTCGCTGTCACAACCCACTTCCTGTGAATGCCGAAAGAGCACGGGATTCACAGGAGAACAGTATATCTTCAGCATCACTCTAAACAACAGAAGCAATATGCGCCTCAAGTCACCTAAGGGGACTACTAAAAACAAGTAAAAAAAAAAGTTTCTTAAAATATGAGAAAATAAAATAAAACTTAACGTTCAAACAGTAATAAAAAAAATACACATAATTGATATCGCCGAATTCAGAAATGTCTGATCTATCAAAATATAAAATCAATTAATCTCATCTGTAAAGGGCGTAGCAATAAAAAAATCAAAACGCCAGAAAAACAGGCAATCAAAATACCCCATCAACCCAAAAAAGGTATAACTAAAACATCAGCTCAAAACACAAAAAATAAGCTTTCACACAGCCCTAGATATCAAAAATTAAGAACGCTACAGGTCTCAGAATATGGCGACAAGAGCACAACGATTTTTATTTTTTTTTTTTTACAAACTTCTGAACTTTTTCACCAATTAGATAAAAGTAAAACTGTGCATGTTTGGTGTCTACAAACTCGTACTGACCTGGGGTATCTTATTGTCATGTCAGTTTTGACTTACAGTAAAAATGGTAAAACATTTGTGGAATTGCACTTTTTATGCAATTTTATCGCACCTGGACTTTTTTTTTCCATTTTGCAGTATAACATGAGGCATAATGAAGGCGTCATTCAAAAGTACTGCACAAAACAAGCCCTCATACGGCTATAGTGATGGAAAAATAAAAAAGTTTTACCTCTTGGAAGAAGGGGAGGAAAAAAATAAAACAAAAAATGGAAAATCGCCGGATGGGAAAGGGGATAAGTTTATGTCTGCTATTATCTGTGAGGATTGACTACAGAAATATGTAACATTAGGAAAGTGGCTCAATATATCATTTTACTGGTATATATTAAAAGAAGCAGATGGTGTAACCTCTCATCACATATAGAGTACAAGTTCCTAAAAAATACATAGAACACGACAAATTATCATGCGCTCAACACATCTTTGCATATATAAATAGATGATGAATAAACCTACCAGGAAATTAGCATTCAGTATTCATTGTGCTGGCATCAAATTATAAGGTTTCTTAAAGGGAATGAGTAATGAGAAAATAACTTATTGTTTGAAATGTTTTTAGTTTTATTTTATTCACTGTATTAAAAAATAAAAAAAATTGCAATTTTCACAATGGATATAAGTATCAATAGACTTGTTCAAAAACTATTTTTGAGCATATGATTTGGGAAAGGCCATTGTAAATGGAGTGGGAGAAGAGGAGCTAGTCCATTCTGTGCTATTTACTGGGTATAGAGATGTTACCTGTTATTGTAATCCTATCTGTGATGAAAATGAAACTGCAGAAAACACTTTCACGAATAACAGGAAGTGTGAATTTAGTATTAGGCTTAGTGGCCAATGTGAAAATTGCAAGATCTCATTTTTTTCATTAAGTGACCATTCTAAAATATTTACAAAATAAACTTATCATAAAAACTGACTTAGAGAATAGATAACTTTCTGATTACACATTACCAGCATGCTATGTCCCTATACCGACTCGAGATATAGCAATATATTTGTACAGTGACAAGCAAAACAGTAACAATGTTTTGAAGTTTTGACTTTCAGGCTCCATATCTCACCATCCACTACAGCTTTGAGCTTGAGACTACCTTCATTTTATAGACAATCATCTTGGCTATCTCATACATAAATTTAACTTACAACTTTTAATCATATGATTAGTTATGTAGATTATCATATTGTCATATCACTGCATTGTTACTGTTTTGCTTCTAATATTTTGCTTTTGATCTGTATACTACAAATGACAACCTATGAAAGGTGCCAGAGGGTGATAGTCATGAGAGAGGCCATTTTTTGCACCGTAGCACCTCACGTTGAAAATGCTAATACAAGAAACTCCCAGGTTTCTGGCATTTTGCTGCCATCTTCCAAGTTTTGGCACTCAGGGTCAGCAACGCATGAATCATGGAACACCCAAAGTTCTTCTTCAAAACTTACTTTACTGAACAGTCTTTTTCAACAAATGGTGGTACATCACAAGTGCTAAGACATTTTCTTGCCTTCCTTCCTTGGTTACAACTCATTTCAGGACTTTCTTTTGGTTCCTCGCTGATCTATCTCCATTTAAGTCTGTCCTTAATACTCCAAACCCCCTGGCTTAGGCCAATGGTTTTTAACAGGCTTTTTACGTACTCCCATAGCCAAACTCCACGTTTGTATCCCCTATTTGAGGAAAAATGGATGCTTACTCTGGTACCAAACTCAAGCGGTTGACTCCAGACTTTCAGGCGTTAACAATGAGATATCTGGTAACACCTTGCACCTATGCCAGAACTCCACTATCTTCTCAGTCAGAAACCCTATCTGTATTATAAGATGGAGGCTGTCTTTTTACCCAGCACTAGCTCCTCCCCCAAAGGATAATCCAGTCGGTTGCTGATACACGTACTGTATATTACATTATACATTATACCATCTTATTATACAATGCTATGCAGAAACATATTACACTTTACATCACATTACATTACACATTTTATCAACATTCTGTACTGCAGGGATTTTAACATGTCTTACACAAGCACCATGCAATGCACGTTACACAAGTCTGGGATGATGACCCTAAAAAAGGAGAAGAAGCCTCAACTTCAATATCATCATAAGAATCGTCATCTCAAGTTTGCAAAGAAGCACAAAAATTGGATAGTGGAAGACTGAAAATTGGTAATTTGGACCAATGAGACAAAAGTCATTAGACTAGGATCTGATGGTGTCACAAGTGTCTCTCATGGTTGAGTGATGTGTGATGGTTCTGTGATCTGAGCTTCACTCACTATTAGGTGGCTCAGCATATTAAACGTATTTGCTTTCAGTTGGCACTTCAGGAGTTAGTGGTACTTTGCACGTTGCGACATCGCTACTGCGATGTCGTCGGGGTCAAATCAAAAGTGACGCACATCCGGCGCCAGTAACGACGTCGCAACGTGTAAAGCCTAGATGCACCGATAAACAATCGCAAAAGCGTTGAAAATCGGTGATCTGTGTAGTGTCAGTCATTTTCATAATTTCGCTCCAGCGGCAGGTACGATGTTGTTCCTCGTTCCTGTGGCAGCACACATCGCTGTGTGTGAAGCCGCAGGAGCGAGGAACTTCTCCTTACCTGCGTCCACCAGCTATGCGGAAGGAGGTGGGCGGGATGTTTACGTCCCGCTCATCTCTGCCCCTCCGCTTCTATTGGCCGCCTGCCGTGTGACGTCGCTGTAATGCCACATGACACGCCCCCTTAGGAAGGAGGCGGATCGCTGGCCAGAGTGACGCCGCAGGGCAGGTAAGTGCGTGTGAAGCTGCCATAGCGATAATGTTCGCTGCGGCAGCTATCACAAGATATCACATGTGAGACGGGGGCGGGTACTATCGCACTCGGCATCGCTACCATTGGCTAGCGATGTCGCAGCATGCAAAGTACCCCTATATGTCAGCATTTTCCTGCTAGAAGGTTCTAGCTAATCACCTCATGTGCATCTGGTTTGTGACCCCTCTCATCTCCTTTAAAAAGTCTCCCCCTACTTCTACTTCTGCCGGACATACAACATTTTGTTCCTGACCACCTAGGTGACTGCACGTCTCTAGGAGCTGCTGGATTTCTGCTGCTTATCTAGTTGTAGGGGCCATGTTGTTTCAGCTTTCAAGTTTATGTTATGTAGTTTTTGCTCTGTCTGTATACCTTTCCCTACCTGTTGATTAGTACAGCAGTAGGGCAAGTGTTTCTCACTTGCCATCTCACTAGCCAGTGCGTTTGCAGGACTAGCGAGGGATTAGGTATCAAGCTTGACGAAGGGTTGAAACACCCCATATAGGGACAGGAGACAGCAAACAGCTTGACGTGAGTTTTTCAGGTTTTCCTTCACCCCTCTCCCTAACTGCAGAGCCCAGAGTTGTACAAGTGTCCCCATTGACCCCCTTATTTGTTGTGTGTTGTGTAGTGCACCAGACATCTGTAGGTCTGAGAGCAGCTGTCACGCAATGTATTTGGACACTCACTACTCTGAGCATGACAGATGGGTGCAAATGGGTCTGGAAGAAACAAGAGAAAAGGGGGCTAACAGAGAAATAGAGGGAACTGTCAAGTTCGGTAGTGGAAGCCTTGTATGGCATGTTTCACAGCCAAAGGCTTTGTATACTTGACTAGGATCAATGGGGGTTTCAATGCTGAGCTATATTTGAGTATCGTATGAGACGACATACTTCATACACTCAAGTATTATTGGCATAAAAAGGACAACATAATGATCCAGCAGGACATCGAACTGAAGAAGAAATAGTTCAATAATAATGAAGTAGAGGTGCTGGATTGGTCCCACACAGTCCACTAACCTCAACCCAATTGAACACTTAAGGCCGCTTTACACGCTACGACATCGCTAAAGCAATGTCGTTGGGGTCACGGAATTTGTGACGCACATCCGGCCGCGATAGCGATGTCGTTGCGTGTGACACCTATGAGCGATTTTGAATCGTCGCAAAAACGTTCAAAATCGCTAATTGGTGACATGCCCCCATATTCCCAATTATCGTTGCTGCTGCAGGTACAATGTTGTTCGTCGTTCCTGCGGCAGCACACATTGCTATGTGTGACACCGCAGGAACGAGGAACCTCACCTTACCTGCGTCCGCCGGCAATGAGGAAGGAAGGACGTGGGTGGGATGTTAAGTCCCGCTTATTTCCGCCCCTCCGCTTTTATTGGGCGGCCGCTTAGTGACGACCCTGTGACGCCGCACGAACCGCCCCCTTAGAAAGGAGGCGGTTCGCCGGTCACAGTGATGTTGCTAGGCAGGTAAGTAGTGTGATGGGTCCGAGTGATGTTGTGCGCCACAGGCAGCGATTTGCCCGTGACACAAAAACGATGGGGGCAGGTAAGCATGCTAGCAAGACAGCAGCGTGTAAATCGGTCTTTAGTTGATATTTTGGCCAAAATATGTATGCTCCCAACCCAATGTCAAGTGTTCTCATGTCTTGCGAGTCCCTACACTAAATTTAAAAGTTAAAACACAAAAAGAGGAATTACATTTTCCCCAAAAAATTCACAGAAAGAAAGGGCAACAGTGTTTTGTGGTTTAGCTTTTAAATTTAGTGTAGGGACTTGCAAGACATGAGGACCAATCAAACACTTGTGGGTACAGTTGAAGAAAGAGCTGTATAGATACCCATGTGAGTCAACCACAAATAAATAAAAATTAAAATTTATATTTTTAGGAGCAAAACAGTAACAATGCAGTGGCATGACAAAAATCTGCATAACTAATCCTGTGTTAAATAGTTGCAAGTCAAATTTAGAGATGAGATAGCCAAGATGATTTTCTATAGGATGACGATGATCTCATGCTCAAAGATGTAGTGGCTGGTGAAATAAAGAGCCTGAAAGTCAAAACGTCAAAAAATTGTTACTGTTTGTTACAGTATATATATATACTGTATGCATACTGTTTTCAGATCCCCTGCTGTTACCGTCATTTCTACAATTGCTGCTGAGCCCAAAAACCCTTGAATACTACTTTCTGACCTCTGATTTTCTGTAAAACCCCTGTATCAGCGCTAAGGGGATTAGTTTGTTAGCTTTATCTGATCTCAACAGATGTATTCCCACTGCTTCACCTCAGGAGCTTCTATGAAACTAAATGACATTTACAGTTGAGGCTGCTTTATAATGTTGATTTTTTTAGCAAAAGTAAAGTATAGTAAGTCATTTTCCGACTACTGGACAGAAGAATTATGTATCTATTATACTAGTTATATTGTGGATAAGAGTTTCAGATGCCTTCTCAAGAACAATGCAAGGTAGTCAAAGCATATAGTAAGAGATAACCTGACACAATATGGTAACATGGGAAATTGCAAATATGTATAAAATAATGCCAATTGAATTGGTGCTCTTGAGGGACCGTATGACAGCACATTTGTTAAAACTACTGTAATGTGGAATCCACTACACTTAAGAAAGGTATGAGAGGGTCAGGACAAGGACACTGCCTACATCTTCAATAGTTTGCACACTTACAGTGATAGAATGTGGATCAAGGCAAAGCTAGTATTACTATAAGTTATATACAGTGGCATGCAAACAATTGGGCACCCCTGGTCAACATTACTGTTATTGTGAACAGTTGAAGATGAAATGATCTCTAAAATGCATAAAGTTAAAGATGACACATGTCCTTTGTATTTTGGGCAAAAAAAATGTTTCATCTTTAGCATTTTTAAATTAACAAAAAAGGAAAATGGGTCGATGCAAATGTTTAGGCATGTATGGTTAGTACTTAGTAGTAGTAGTAGTAGTAGTAGTAGTAGTAATTAGTAGCACCCCCTTTTGCAAGTATCACAGCTTGAAAACCCTTTTTGTAGCCAGCCAAGAGTTTTTCAATTTTTGTTCAAGGGATTTTCATCCATCCTTTCTTGGAAAAATCTTCCAGTTCTGTGAGATTCCTGGGTCCCTGTCCACAGGAGTGCAAGACAGCAGAGCATCAAGGTAAAATGCTCTGCATGGAGAAACAGGCGAACACTGGCTCCGCAGGAGAGCATAACAGACCATCACAGCACAAAAGATGCACTGCAAATCAGAACCGTGACATTGCCCAATCCTTTTAGTAAGTATGAAAATTTGAATATTATTCTTAATATGTACATGAAAAGCACACTAACATTATGGAGTAAACCTAAAAAATGAAGAGGACTAGTGTGGAGAGGAATCAGTGGGTGCTCTAGTCCGCTGGCCCGGCCTCCTTTAGAAAGATAGCATGGCCCAGGGCTCATCCCAACTGAACGCCCGACCTCCTTAACCATGGGCGGAACACTACTCAGAGAACACTGGGTGAGGGAATCACAATATTAAGACTTTATTGGATCCCCAAACAATTAACGGCACATAGCACATAACTAGCAAAACCACAAAATGTAGCCGGCAACAGTTTCTCACCCTTCCACTGGCTCACCAGAGATTAGAATATCCGTGTCTCAGAGCTTCCAGGGCTACTTACTCCAAACCAGCAGCACCCCGCTTTCAGCGGGTACCCACCAAGAATGGAATAACGCCAGATTTAGGAAGCTGTATGAGGACCGCACAGCCTGTAGTCAGGTGACTGGATTGTCCCAAGCTGGATTCCTTCCTTAGGTAGTCTTTGATATCTCAGCCGAATCCTTGCATTCAATGTTGAAGTCCATATGGTATTATAATCCAGGTTCGGTTATGGCTTGCCAATCGGATCCGCAGGTCCTAGATTGGTAGCATGTAACAAGAGTCTACCCGGACAATGGACAGTCCTCCTTCTTATACCCCTGAGCTCTTTATTCAGACCATTGGGGTCTTCACAATTGGTGGATAAGACCTTGCTCTTATTGGGTAGATTTCAAGCCGTATACAAAATATCCAGAGACGAGGGAGAGACAGCAGTTACATCATATCTAGCAAAACATATCGTAATACAATGGGAGGTTTGTATAATTGATTTATCTGGGTGTCTGGCCTTCATTGGCCAAGGCAATTACATGACTCAAAAAGAACTGTAACATTAGACTCCTAAGAGTCTTGTAGAAACAGTGAGGGCTTATTACTTGTCTATAAACAAACTATCTTCATGTCTGGCTGCATTTTAAGAAATTTAACCCATGCTAGGCACTGAAAGAGTCCATGTCATCACAACTAGAATAAAAATGACACAAAAAGTCATAATGATTTTGGCTCAAAAATAAAAATGTCTGAAATTCAAATTTTTACTCCAAACAAAAAAGGCTTAAAAAGAATGCTGAACTATTGTAAATGCATATTGCAATATTTGATGATTAGCCTTTATTTCCAAAGAACTGTGAATCCCATGCATAAATAACATCACTTCAATGCCATTGCCTAGAGCTAGATGATAATTTGGGATCTAGAAAGTCCAGTTTTCAATTAGGTTATGAATGGCTAATGTTCCATTTATGAAGTGTGATAGGATTTGAAAGAAATTAATATAATGTGAAACTGTTGTCCAATTATCTGGTTGGGAAGTGTCGCCTAAGGGTGCGTGCCCACGATCAGTATTTTCAGTGTTTTGGACACTGCATGCTTCAGCTGCGTCCAAACTGCTGCATTGTACAGTACAAGCATAGTGGACGGGATTTCTGGAAATCCCGTGCCCACTGTGCTTTTTCATTCCGCAGCAAACACTGACCTGCGGTGCGTCTTTACAGACTGCAGCATGTCAGACCAGAGCGCACTGCACCCTGATTGTGGGTACAAGCAGCTGCGGTCTTCTGCGTTCTCCTGCGGAGGAGACATGCAGCCCCGCCTGTCAGGACTCACTGCGTACTGAACGCAGCGAGTCTTGATCGTGGACACATACCCTTAAATTTTATAAAATGATTGATGATATTACAATAGTAACCAAATGTAGCGTGCACACAGTAATTATTTGTTTTAATTGAAACCATTATAACATAACCTTAAATGAAGTAAATTTAGTTGTATTTTGCTTGAAGAATGTTTCAGTCATTAAATGAAAAAACAGCAGCAGGGTCAGTCTCTTTGCTGCAGACATGTAGCAATGACACGTAATGCGTATCATGATGCTTATACAGTGCCCTTATTGATTTGTGACCGGCATCTATTATTTTATATTTATGAGTAATCATCATACTAAAAAAAAAAATAGTCCAAGTTTATTTTTATCATGAGGCCCACACATCCCTATCGTCCCAGAGTGACGTCGGAACACATTCTCACAGTTTCAGTGCCAGTGGCATTACAAGGATCCCTCTGGTACGCGCTCATGCTCTGCTATCCCAGTGTGTCAAGGACATAACCTTGCTTTGAAGTTAAACCAGAAGTGTCCTTACAGCGCCAGTGGCATTGGAGTAAGGGACAGCTTGTAGTTCTGAAAACTCTTCATGGCGAATGATTTAGAATTTTTTACAATGATGAACCTTTACTATATGTGATTGAGAGACCTTTAGTGTTCATTAAGATTTAAACACAACTATATAACACAAAAAAATGAAATCAGCAAATAATGAATAGCAATTATTCAATAAGATTACCAGCAATACAAATGCTAGAACGCAGCAATGAGTACTTTAAGTTCTTGAATGTACATGATTCCTAGTGAAAAAGCACCTTTTATCACATTTTTAATGCTGAACTAGACACAATGAATTTTAGTGGAAAAAAATGTCATTTCAGTCATTTCATTTTGCGTTAATTTCTGTGAGTCATTTGAAGAGTTAAAATGCTAATGAACAGCAGTTTTTAGAATGGTATTACATTTGTTAAATTTTGTTAAATTTGTTTTATTATTAGGGATGATCGAATATCACAAATATTCGGCAATATTCGGCTTCGCGAATATCCGACGAATAGGTTGCCGCTATGCAAATATTCGATGCGCAATGTAAGTCTATGGGAAGCCCGAATAGTTGCTATTCGGCAACTATTCGGGTTTCCCATAGACTTACATTGCAAATGGAATATTTTCAAATAGTCAAATAGCGGCGACCTATTCGGCGAATATGGGCGTTGCCGAATATTTGCGGTATTCCATCATCCCTATTTATTATGTAATATAGCTCAAGTTTTATTACATTTGAAAAATGTGTAAGTTTGAGTTTATACAATGGCTCACTTAAATAGAATTGGTCAACAGGTTTTTGCTATATAATCTGATATAAGCATAATATAGGGCAACAAAGCCTGATTCCAGGGATGTATCATTTACTGGACTGCTTGGTGTCGTTTTCATACAATATATGTTTTGAGAACAGGCAAGGAGGAGGTGTTGGTCTGCTTCCTTCAACTAAATGTGCTTTTCAGGTCATCCCCTAGTACCCGCTCATATCTTCCCTTCTTTTGAGTTCACACTGTCAGACTTTTCTGGCTGTTCACCCTCCAAATGGTGATAATGTAAAGCCCTTGGGGCCCCTCTCAAAGTTCCTAGATCAATATGCCTCCTGGCTTCCACACTTTCTACCCTGTGACATTCCCACTGTCATCTTGAGGGATTATAGCATCTTCATTAATAATCCTCTAACCTTATCTGCCACTTGTCTTTTATCTTATACTTCCCCTCTTGGTTTTTCACAATTTACCAACTCTCCTATACATGAAGATGAGAATATCCTGGACCTAATCTTGTCCCAGACCTGCTCATTGCATGAGATTACCGACTCCCCTATCCCGCTCTCTGACCACAACCTTTTTTCATTCTCTATAAAGAACTGTTACCCCGCTTACCATACTTATAGAAATATACATGTCATTAATACCCAGAAAGTTATGATGAATTTGCAGTCATCATTGACCCCAATCTCCTCCCTCTCATTTCTTGGCTCTGTTCTGAAATATTATAATGAAATCCTTGAAAGAACCCTGGATGAAGCTCCACCTCTTACAATTCAGCAAAAATGGCGGAAATTCTGGCACATTCGGCAAACATGTTTTCTACAGTGGCGTACCAGGTGCGCCGAACGCCTGTGGAGAAAGTTCCTTTTAGCTGAAGATTTTATTCATTATAAGTTTATGGTTAAAACAAACAACTCTGCACTTCAGCTTTCCTAACATGCCTACTTCAACACCCTCACCACCTCTCTGTCCAACAATCCTAAACAACTCTGACACTTTTCATTCCCTCCTCAGTCCAAGAGGGAAAGCCCCAACAACCAACCTCAGCGCTGACAGTCTGGCCAATTATATCAAAGAAAAAAAATCACCATATCCAACAGGAATATATTTTTTTCCCATCTGCTAATATCAAGCATTCTCTTCCCTCCTGTACTTCATCTATCTCACTTTCTTAGAACCGATCATGGAATTTTAAGTTACGAGGCTCCTCATATCTTCTCACCTTACTACCTACAAAATTGACCCTATTGCCTCACATTTCCTTTAGTCCCTCTCCCTGGCTATAACCTCTCTCTTATCTGGTATATTTCCCTCTTCTTTCAAAAACAACAGCATACAACCATTACTTAAACAAAATATCTTGACCAGAACTGCGCAGCTAAGTACAAGAACGTTTTAATCTTCCCTTCATCTCTAAACTTCTGTAATGTTTGGTTTACTCCTGTGTAATCTGCTATCTCTAAGATAACACTGTTCTTGACCCTTTATAATCTACTTTCTGCTCCTTACGATCTACAGATATTGCCCTTCTTAAGCTGGTGTCACACACAGCGACAACGACAACGACGTCGCTGCTACGTCACCATGTTCTGTGACGTTGCAGCGACGTCCCGTCGCTGTCGCTGTGTGTGACATCCAGCAACGACCTGGCCCCTGCTGTGAGGTCGCCGGTCGTTGCTGAATGTCCAGCTTCATTTTTTGGTCGTCACTCTCCCGCTGTGACACACACATCGCTGTGTGTGACAGCGAGAGAGCGACGAAATGAAGCGAGCAGGAGCCGGCACTGGCAGCTGCGGTAAGCTGTAACCAGCGTAAACATCGGGTAACCAAGGGAAGACCTTTCCCTGGTTACCCGATGTTTACGCTGGTTACCAGCCTCCGCTCTTGCTGCCAGTGCCGGCTCCTGCACTGTGACATGTGGCTGCAGTACACATCGGGTAATTAACCCGATGTATACTGTAGCAAGGAGAGCAAGGAGCCAGCGCTAAGCAGTGCGCGCGGCTCCCTGCTCTCTGAACTGTGACATGTAGCTGCAGCACACATCGGGTTAATTAACCCGATGTGTACTGTAGGAGAGCAAGGAGCCAGCGCTAAGCGCGGTTCCCTGCTCTCTGAACATGTAGCAAAGCGACGTTATGATCGCTGCTTCTGCTGTGTTTGACAGCTAAGCAGCGATCATAACAGCGACTTACAAGGTCGCTGTTACGTCACCGAAAATGGTGACGTAACAGCAACGTCGTTGTCGCTGTCGTTTAGTGTGAACCCAGCTTTACTAAAGTGTCTTGTGATCTACATGCTAACAGGTAAAGCTCATGGTCACTACTCCCTGATGATTCTGCTGGATCTCTATGCAGCATTTGGCACTGTGGATCACCAGATCTTCTTAGGCTACTTTCCCACTTCAGTCGTTTTAAATCCGCCAGGTCTGTCCTTTTTTAGTTGTCAACAGACACAACGGATGAGTTATTTCACAAGATTCCGTTCACTGGAATCCTGTCAAAAAACGGATCCGTCATGTCCATTGCATCCGATGTGCATCCGTTTTATGATGGATCCGTCATGATCCGTTTGCTTTTGGGACAGCCCAATGGGAGTGCTAGACATGCTGGGCATGCTCAGTAGAACATGACGGAATCCAGCACTGGATTCCGTCATGTGATGGATTATGATGGAATCCTGCACTATAGACAACCATTAGGCTAGGTTCACATTTCCGTTGTTTTGTATCAGTCACATGCGTCGCTTGACACATGTGACTGATGAGCTGTACAACGGATGACAAAGAACAGAATTCTTTGTCGGACTCCGTTATGTGCGGGGGGGGCGGAGCGCGAGGGGGCGGAGTTCAGGGTGGGTGGAGCCAAGTGGGGCCGTGGCACTGAGGATGTCAGTGCCGCGGGGACTGCAGGACAGGTGAGTGTCTGTGTGTGTGTATATGTGTGTGTGTATGTGTATACATGCTGAGTGTGGGAGGGGGCGGAGCCGAGCGGTGAAGTGTCTGGCTCCGTGCACAGCCAGGGTAAATATCGGGTAAAAGCAAAGCACTTTTTGCTTGGTTACCCGATATTTATCTTGGTTACCAGCAGACACCGCTTAGCGCTGGCTCCCTGCACACGTAACCAGTGTAAATATCGGGTAACTAACCAAAGCGCGTTGCTTAGTAACCCGATGTGTATCCTGGTTACGGGTACAGGCAGCCAGAGAGCGCATGCGCAGCGAAATCCTACGGATCGCGCTGCTCAAAAACCGTTACATGCTGCGTTGCTCCCACCTGGCGGTCAGTCAAAAAACGACTGACCGCGATGCAGCGGATGCAACGCAGCATCATCAGTCACAATCTGTCGCTAATAGAAGTCTATGAGGAAAAACTGGATTCCTGCAAAATATTTTGCAGGATACCGTAATTCCTCAAGGCGACGGATTGTGACTGATGCAAAACAACGGAAGTGTGAACCTAGCCTTATACTTCTTAATGGATTGCGACGGAATCCTGTACAGTTTGTTTTTTTGACGCTACAAAAAATGTTACAGTGTCAGTTCCTTCTGCCCGGTGGTTAGTCATTCCACGACTGATCCTTCGCGCAGTGGATGCAACGCAAGGCCATCAGTCGCAATCCGTTGTAAATACAAGTCTATGGGGAAAAAAACTGAATCCTGCAAAATATTTTGCAGGATACCGTATTTTCTCAAGGCAACGGATTGTGACTGATGGATAAAGACTGAAGTGTGAAAGTAGCCCTATTGTTGGGTTTTTTCAAGGTTTTGTCCTAGGCCCCCTCCTGTTCTCTGTATACACTGTCTCTATTAGAAAAACTTCGGTTTTCAGTACCATCTCTATGACATCCAATTATACACATTGTCACATGGCATCACCCCAACCTTAATACAAAATACCAGTGATTGTCTGTCCACTGTCTCTAACATCGTGTCCTCTCTCTATCTAAAGCTGAATCTGTCAAAAACTTAATTCCTTGTGTGTCCTCTCTCTATTTAACTACATATACCCTATATTACTATTTCCATGTGTGGTTCCACCATATTTCCAGAAAGCTGCATGCCCGCTGACTTGGGGTTATATTTGACTCAGATCTTTCCTTTACTACATAAATCTAATCTTTTGCATGCCTCTGTCATTTGCATCTCAAAATCAACTTTAGAATTCAACATTTTCTTACCTTTGACTCAGCAAAAACTCTTATGCCGGCATCACACGGTACGATATATCGAGCGATATGTTGACGGGGTCACGGATTCTGTGACGCACATCCGGCATCGTTAGAGATATCGTACCGTGTGACACCTCCGAATGACTGTGAACAAGCAAAAATACTCACCTTATCGTTGCTCGTTGACACGTCGCTCATTTTCAAAATGTTGTTCCTCCTTCTGTGCTCCAGTTGTTCTTCGTTCTCGAGGCAGCACACATTGCTCCGTGTGGCACCCCGGGAACGACGAACACAGCTTACCTGCGTCCCGCCTGCAATGCGGAAGGAATGGGTGGGCGGGATGTTTACGTCCCGCTCATCTCCGCCCCTCCGCTTCTATTAGCCGGCTGCTGTGTGACGTCGCAGTGACGCCGAACGTCCCTCCCCCTTCAGGATGTTCACCGCCCACAGCGAGGTCGTTTCGGGAGGTAAGTATGTGTGACGGGGTTTAACGACTTTGTGCGACACGAGCAACAAATTGCCCGTGATGCACAAACGATGGGGGCGGGTGCGATCGCTCATGCGATCGTACGATATATCGTCCCGTGTGATGCCGGAATTATTGTCGCTCTTATTCATTCTAATCTGGACTACTGTCTCTTTCTTACTAAATGCTTTCCTCTCCAGTCCACCCTGAATGCAGCAGCCAGAATCATATTCCTCTCAAACCACTACACTGATGCCTCCACCTTGTGCCAGTCACTGCACTGGGTTGCCAATTTGCTTTAGAATCTAATATATAAAGCTGAGTGTATGTATGTGTGTATGTATGTATGTGCGCCGCCCCCACTTCTGTAGCAGCCGGGCTGCTCGGATCTGGATCCGCAGTGGCTCGAGGGATCTCCGGACCTGGGGGTCGCACGGACACTCAAATAAAAGGGGACATATATATACGGGGATTGCTGTAGATACTTCGTGACGTCACCCATGGTGTGTAGTAAGATATGGTACCATGGGGAGCATCAAGGGGGAGATGGGATAGCAGCTGGATGTTAACCCCTCCGTTGGTAGGCATGGATGCCCTGGGGCTCTGTGTCCAGAACACGGGGAGTGATGTAGGCTGGAGGTGGCGCGCCGGGCCGGACCAGGGAGTGTTGTTGTACTCACTGAGGAAGAATTACACACAAGTCCGTTGGTAAACCAAGGTGTCAGTGGCCGGCTGCCGCGTCCGGGTGTACTCGGGTCCCACACCCGGCTGGTGTACCGATGTCCCTTCCTCCAGAACTCTGTAATTTTCTTCACTTTTGAACGACTCCGTCTGGAACGGGGAAGTCCACTCCCGGTATGTTGGTTGGGAGATGTGCCCGCGAAAACTGATCTTTGGGATTTCAGTGGGTGTTTGCGGATATCCTATGCCCCGCGGTGGGCTGCCATTTTGCTCTATCTGGGCTAAACGTCTGGAGCTAGGCCTGAAACCTGCTCCCGGCCTGGTGAATTAGAGAAGGAGCTTGCAACCGTCTTCTAACTAGGGTCCAGGTACCCCGCCTGTGCACAGTTTCCGGACCGGATCTCCGCTGTCGCTACCAGCTTCCATTAAAGTCAATGGAGCTGCGAGCTAAAGGTTATTAATACCTAGGAGCTGTGATTAGTTGCTACAGGAACAAAGGACATTCATAGTATAAGAAGCTTATGTGAGGTAATAACATATTGGTGGAGAGACGGATAAAGAGAGACAGTAAGAGACAGAAATAGGCACAGACAGAGTAAGAGGCAGACAGGGAAAGAGACAGACAGAGACAGACAGGGAAAGAGACAGAGAGCGAGACAGACAGAGACAGACAGAGAAAGAGAGACAGACAATCAAAGAGACAGACAGAGACAGACAGGCACAGACAGGGAAAGAGTCAGACACAGACAGACACAGACAGGCACAGACAGACAGGCACAGACAGGGAAAGAGACAGGCACAGACAGGGAAAGAGACAGACAGAGACAAACTTGGAAAGAGACAGGGAAAGAGACAGAGACAGGGAAAGAGACACAGGGAAAGAGACAGACCTGGAAAGAGACAGCCGGGGAAATAGACAGCCGGGCAAAGAGACAGCCGAGGAAAGAGACAGCCAGGGAAAGAGACACCCGGGGAAACAGACTGACAGACACAGAGATAGAGAGAGAGACAGACACAGAGATAGAGAGAGAGAGACAGACACAGACAGACACAGAGATAGAGAGACAGACATACACAGAGATAGAGAGAGAGACAGACACAGACAGACATAGAGATAGAGAGAGACAGAAAGACAGCGATAGAGAGAGACAGATAGACACAGAGATAGACAGAAAGACAGACACAGACAGACACAGAGATAGAGAGAGACTGAAAGAAAGACACAGATAGAGAGACAGACAGACAGAGACAGACACAGACAGACAGAGAGACAGACACAGACAGGCAGACATGGAGAGAGACACAGACACACATGGATAGAGTCAGACACACAGACAGACAGGGAAAGAGACAGACAGAGAGACAGACACACAGAGACAGACAGGAACTGACAGACACACAGACACACAGAGACAGGAACACAGAGAGAGACAGAAAGAGACAGACAGAAAAAGACAGAGACAGACAGAAAGAGACAGAATGAAAGAGACAGACAGAAAGAGACAGACAGAAAGGGACACAGTCAGACAGACACAGACAGACAGAGACTAGGAGAGAGACAGAGAGACAGTTACTATTCCAGGCAATGTCCAGGTACTACAGCTAGTATAATATAAACTTATCTCTCTCACCCACAAAGCTCTCGACAGTTCTTCAACACCATACATTAGCTCCCTCATCTCTGTCTAATGACCTAACATTAACATCCTCAATAATCAGAACCTTCCACTCCCATCTCCAAGACGTCTTGCAAGCTGTGCCAATTCCTTGGAATGGACTCCACCGGACAATTTGATTAATTCCCAATGCATACAGTTTTAAGCATGCCCTAAAATCACATTTCTTTAGCTTGGCCTATCACTAATCTAACAGTTCCTGTTTTGCCCTTCCAAAGCTTTACACTGAATCTAGTACTTTGTACCATTTGTTTTCACGCTCTCCATGCACTTAAAACTTTGTATCTGTACATCTGTACTTGTACATATACTGGCAGGTGACCGCTTCATGTAGCGATATGTGAATCCCTTATTTATTATATTGATGGCTAGACCATACAATACAAGCACTTTTACCATTTACCTTTTGTGTCTCCCTTAATTGTTCACAGATTATAAGCTTGCAAGCAAGGCCCCCACTCCTCTTGAAATGTGTTGAATAATTTGTTACGCTGTCTTATATTGTCTGTAGAAGTATCCTCTGAACTGGAAAATGCAGCAGAATCTGTTGGCACTATAGAAATACAATTATTATTATGTAAGAGAGCTAACTCTTCTGCTCTGTGTATAACCCCATCCACACCTCTGACTAGGCAGCTTCTTATGTACACTTTGCAATGTGAGAAAGCTGCTACTCAGTGGTGGCAGTGGAAATAGATGATCATGTGAATGGAAGTATATCAATTGATGCAACCGTGCGGTACCTGTGATCAGGATCTGATATACAGTAGGTGATCATGTGATGCCCTTCCAATTAAATTACCTTAACACAAGTATATACACTGATAAAGTCTGTTGGACCTGTGAACAGAATCTGACATATGTTATTGGGTCATGTGACCTAAGATCTTTATGGGATATTAATGAATACATGGTTCCGGATTCAGCTGGACTGTCACGATTTGAGGTCTTAGTCCCGCTGTCCCAACACTTCAGGGCTTTGTCATGACTTCCTCTCACTCTCTTTTCAGGCTCCATAGCTCCTCCTCCTCAGGGAAAGAGGGTGGGGGTACAGCTGAATCTCTCTGCACACATACAGACTTTAAATAAACAGTTTTCTCTGGCCTCCCCAAGACTCAAACTTGAAACTCAATGTTTGCAGGCAACAGCTCTAGCAATGGGCCACAGCCCTGAGGAATATAGGAGAACTTGCTATACTTGAACTGGATTACAGAACCCAGAATTAGATTATACTGGACAACTGAGATTCCCTGTTGAGCAAAAGGGTAACAATGTTTTGAAGTTTTGACTTGCAGGCTCCAAATCTCAACATCCACTGCAGTGTTGATCGTGAAACTGCCTTTATTTTATAGATAATCATCTTGGCTATCTCATACATAAATTTGACTTGCAACTATTTAGCATATGATTGGTTATGCAGTTTTTTGTCATGTCACTGAATTGTTACGTGTTTATCTCCTAGAATTCTAAATTTTAACTTTTATTACTTTGTAAATCTATGCAATCATAGAATTGGAAAGGACCTCAAGAGCCATCGAGTTCAACCCCTGCGATTGCAGGCTTTCCTAAATTATTCCAGCTAAATGTTTATCCAGTTTACGCTTGAAGATTTCCATTGATGGAGAGCTCACCACCTCCCGTGGTAGCCTGTTCCACTCTCTGACTAACCTCACTGTCAAAAAGTTTTTCCTAATGTCTATTCAGTATCTCTTTCCTTTTAGATTCATCCCATTGCTTCTTGTTCTTCATTGTGCTAATATATGACAATATTGAAGTCAAGGTTTATTTACTTGGGTATGTATACAGCTTTTTATTCAACTCTGCCCATAAATGTATGATTGGGTTGAGGTCTGGGGGCAGTGGGGGCCAATCCAGCACCTCTTCTTCATTGTCATTGAAACAATTCTTCACCAATCTCCACATATGGTTTGAGTCGTTGTCCGGCTGGAATACTATATCGTCTTTTTCATACCCATAGAACTTGAGTGTAAGATGTAACTCACCTTGTAAGATACTCACATACAGCCCAGCATTGAGATCACCATCGATCCTGGTCAAGTATCCAATGTAATTGGCTGTGTAACAACCCCATATCATCAAGCTTCCTCTACCGAATTTTACAGTTCTTTCAACTTCTTAGCCCCTTTTTCCCTTGTTTTTTCAAGACCGATTTGCAGCCATCAGTGCCCAGTTTATTGACTTTTTGTCTCATTGCTCCAAATCAAACATTTCCAATATTCTACTGAACACTTTTCATACTTTTTTTGCAAATTCCATCTAACACTTCTTATAACAATATTGAAATCAAGGCATATTCACTTTTTTTTGGGTCACCAATCCAGGCTGTGTGTCATGGTGCTTGCATGGATATCTGTGATCTCCCTATTATGAGGCACACGAGCCACCTCCACTGCCATTTTTGTAGCGCCAAAACTGATAGATCTTGTGATGAGCCAACTTGTTGACTCCGATATTTTGCCATGATGTGCACCTCTTGGCTTTTGAATGGATGGACAGACTTCATCCTTCCAACTATCATGGCAGTCACATAATGCAGTTTGGAAATTTTCCTGGCCAATAGACCTCTATCGATGAGCTGGATGATACTATTTCTCTTTTCTTGTGAAATCTTCATGGCTGCTCCTCACTGATTTGAACCAGTGACCTTTCGCTTAAGAATCAACCTAAAGGGGGCTTTACACGCTACGATATCGTTAATGTTTTATCGTCGGGGTCATGTTGTTAGTGACGCACATCTGGCATCATTAACGATATTGCAGCGTGTGACACTTACCAGCGACCTTAAGCGACCTCAAAAATGGTGAAAATCTTCACCATGGAGAGGTCGTCCCAAAACCAAAAATCGGTAATGGTTGATGATCGATGTTGTTCGTCGCTCCTGCGGCAGCACACATCACTATGTGTGACACCGCAGGAGTGAGGAACGTCTCCTTACTTGCCACCGGCCGCAATGCGGAAGGAAGGAGGTGGGCGGGATGTTACGTCCTCCTCATCTCCGCCCCTCCGCTTTGATTGGCCGGCCGCTTAGTGACGTCGCGGTGACGTTGCTGTGATGTCGAACGTCCCTCCCCCTTGAGGGAGGGATTGTTCGGCAGTCACAGCGCCAACGCCGACCAGGTAAGTTCATGTGATGCTGCCGTAGCGATAATGTTTGCTGCGGCAGTGATCACATGAAATCGCACACACGACGGGGGCGGGTGCTTTAGCGTACGATATCGCTCGCAATTGCTAGCAATATCGTAGCGTGTAAAGCCCGCTTAAGAACACACTGAGCTATTAGGGATTGTGAGAGCAGGTTGTAATTTATAGTATTCTGGAAGAAATAGATTTTTCAACCACCAGGAGCAAAACAGTAACAATGCAGTGACATGACAAGAATTTGCATAAATAATCATTTACTAAATAGTTGTAAGGCAAATTTATGTATGAGATAGCCAAGATGATTATCTATAAAATGATGAGAGCCTCATGTTTGAAGCAGTAGTGGATGGTGAGATATGGAGTCTGAAAGTCAAGAGTTCAAAACATTGTTACTCTTTTGCTTGTCAGCGTACATATGTGGAATGCAGTGTATCTCTATGTCTCTGTACACTAGAGGTAAAGAAATAGTAAAATTGTTTTTTTTCTACTTTTTTTCTGCATGTTTTCTTCTGGTGTCCCCACCACACCATGCAATAAATATCGTCTCTGATTATTACGTGTTTGCTGGGTTTCTTTTGTGCATTTTCCCCCTCTTTTTATGACTTTTTGGTGCAGAAGTGAATCCAAGGTTTAAAAACTATAAAAAAAAAAAAAAAGTTTGATTCTGTGCTTAAACATTGCGGCTTTCTTTTACCTGCCTTTTTTCAGGTTCCACATAGAAGCCTATAGAGAAAAAAAGCACCAAAATCGTACAGTTCAGCAGCATCTTTAGATTTCATGAATTTTCATCTAATTTGCTTAGAAATTTATGCCGTATTTACATATAGTGTAAATGCTGCATTTTTTCTACTGCTTTTCTTTTACACATACTGTTTATTCTGCTGTGTTTAACTATCCAAACAAAGTAGATGTGATTTAATGAAAACTTCATGTGTGTGTCTAAAGACGCCGCTGAGCTGTGCAGTTTGGGTGTTTTTTAATCTCTAGAGTCTAGTATGTAAAGCCTAAAAAAAATGCATGTAAAAAACTGCACTTCCTTTTTCTAGTGCAGAAAAAAAGCTTTTCTGTACTAAAAAAACCCCTTAAAAATGTGGCTTCACATCTACACCAAAAATGCATCTAATAAATGGGAAAAGGCATAAAAAATGCATAACCCCAACAACAGACTGGGAGACTGCCTAGCAACAGGTAAAAGGGATGGGCACTGATTGGATAGTTGCCACCCAATCTGTAGGGAGAGACCCAGCAAGAGGGAGGGGTGAGTGGTCATTTAGGAAGTTGGTGGGAGGAAGTGAAGTGTGTGTAGAATAGGAGTGTGGTCTGAGATAGTGCAGAGTAGAGACGGAAGAGAAGCAATGGGGAGGAAGAAGTAAAGGAGAGGAGAGTGGAGGTACAGAAAGAAGGAAAAAGATCTGAAGTAACAATGGAACGCTATAACAGGAGTGAGGGACTGTGGAGTAAGGAACCAGGACTCCAGGAACCGTGGGTTACCTGTGGAAGTGTAATACTCCAGGAACCGCGGGACGCCTGTGGAAGTCTGGAACCAAGGCTCACAGGACTCAGCACAAGGTGGGGTGCAGACCCTAGGACAGTGGGACACTTTATGGTAAACTGTTAATTCTGACAGGTGAGGGGATTTCCAGAATCCCTCACCACCCAAAGAATCTGAAGCATCAGCAGCAAAGAGGGGACCAGGGACTGAACCCCTTAAATAGTCCAGGCTGCCTGCAATAGGACCAAGACCGAAATGGAGGGGTTCCCTAGAAGCTCTAGGCCATGGGAACCCAATACAAACAAGTGTGCATGAAGGACAGCTAACCCAGGTCACAGCTGGCACGGAGAACAAGGGGAGCGGGAGCACCTGTAACCGGCACCAGAGGGTGTAGGTACCAGCCACAAGTAAAAGGCAAGTTGAAACTGCAATACCGGTCTGGACTGTTTCCTTCTTGCCTCCGTACCCATACACTGACTGTCCCTTACCATTGCCCCCTCATCATCCACTGTTGGGGCCTGGCCCTGCTTGCGGAGGGCCCAAAACACCTAAGCTGCACTACTCCGTCAGCTCCAGCAGGACCCTGCAGCAGCGGCCTCAATAACCCTGGCCACACACCGCAAGTGGCATAGTCGAGAACTCCTTTATTTTTATTTCCTTTTTATTTATCCCCCTTTTTTCATCGGACCGACCCCCAGCATCACGAAACCGGGCATCGGCCGCGACCACGACTGTTCCCCCCTGCGCACCGCACTCCCGGGACCGAGTTCCCTACAGCCCTGGGGTGTCACGCTCAGTGATCTGAAGATGCAGGGAGACAAGTATCTGCAGGGGAGAGGAGCCACATAAGATGGGAACTACTGTATATAGGAAAAGGAGCCACATGGGACTAGATCTGCAGGGGAGAGGAGGCTGCATAAGATGGGAACTAAATGGGAAAAGGAGCCTCATGGGACGAGATCTGCAGGGGAAAGGAGCACATGGGATGAGATCTGCAGGGGAAAGAGGCTATGATGGGATCTGCAGGGGAAAGAGGTCATAATGGGATGGGATCTGCAGGGGAAAAAGGTCATAATAGGATGGGATCTGCAGGGGAAAAGGCCATAATAGGATGGGATCTGCAGGGGAAATAGACCATAATGGGATGGGATCTGCAGGGGAAAAAGACCATAATGTGATGGGATCTGCAGGGGGGAAAGGCCATAAGGGGATGGGATCTGCAGAGGAAAGAGGTCATAATGGGATGGGATCTGCAGGGGAAAGAGGCCATAATGGGATGGGATCTGCAGGAGAAAGAGACCATAATGGGATGGGATCTGCAGGGGAAGGAGGCCATAATGGGATGGGATCTGCAGGGGAAAGAGGCCATAATGGGATGGGATCTGCATGGGAAAGAGGCCATAATAGGATGGGATTTGAAGGGGAAAGAGGTCATAATGGGATGGGATCTGCAAGGGAACGAGACCGCATGAGATGGGATCTGTATGGGGAAAGGAGCCACACCCTTGTGGATCTGCAGAGGAAAGAGACCACATGGGATGGGATCTGTAAGGGGAAAGGAACCACATGGGATGGCATCTGCACTGGAAAAGCAGCCACATGCGATGAGATCTGTATGGGGAAGGTCGTCCATTCCAATTTTAGCAGGGCTCCTTTAGTAATAATTTTTAAAAATTGTAGAAAAACCATTTAATACAATAAGACTGACAGTGACTGGAACAACTGGTGCTGGACAGGACAGTGAAGGTATAGGAGGGTAAAAAGAGGAAAGAGATTTTACTTTAAATTACATGTATTTTTTGGTTGAGGAAAGTGTGTGAACATGGGTGTGGCTAACAAAATGGGTGTGGTTACATAATGGGTGTGGTTTTCAAATGGGCGGGGTTTACAGAGAACCTGTTGTTAAAAATTTGAATCCCGCCCCTGCGCACAGAAGATGTCACTCCAGTTCTAGATAATCAAAAGCCGTGCCGGGTACCACTGAGCTGGACTCTGGAGTGGAGTCCAATTAATTGATCTGCTCTTCTCTAGTCCCAACCGTCCTACATACAATGGACAGTCCTGGATTTGGGTTTACACCCTGCAGTCTTGGGTGTCTGCTGAATGTCCCTCACTGTCACTGCCCCTCTGTCATCTCCTCTTGCCAGGGTAGAAAAAAATGGCAAATGGGTGTGGCTTGGGTGTAACTAGGGGGTACGGTCAAAATTTTCTGCATCTTTCTGTGCCTATTTCTGTTTTTCCAAAGTTGGGGAGGTATGTGACTATAACAGATCACATGGTGCAGGTGGCTAGAAAATATAAAATTAATATCACCAATCCATTGGCTGTTGGGAAACACTGACACTATAAGAATCCACAGAATACAGGTTTGGTCACATTCACCTATGATTAATTGATGTGAAATGTTTGGGGAACCTGCCACAGGATCAGTATGGCTGTCCTATTACTATCATATATTTCATATCAATTATCTGACCATCTAAAGTGCTAGGTTGATTTTGTATATTACCGTAATTAGAATCTGCTAAGAGGGGTTTGCTAATACATTATAGAGCATTAGGCTGGACATTTTTAAGTTGTATCTACTAGTCTACATAGTCACCTGCCCTAGTGATTATACATTCACATAATGTTATCTTGTAGTTAGTTGTTCCTTATAAAACTAATCTGTATTTCTACCATTTATTCTATAAAAGCCCCTTAAGGTGGCTTTACACACTGCAACATCGCAAACGACATCGCTGTAATGTCACCGGTTTTGTGACGCAATAGCGACCTCCCCAGGGACATTGCAGTGTGTGAAACACATCAGCGACCTGGCCCCTGCTGTGAAGTTGCTGATCGCTAGAAATCGTTCAGGACTATTCTTTGGTCCTTTGTTTCCCGCTGTGCAGCATGATCGCTAGAAAGTCTCAGTGTGTAAAAGGACTTTACAGCAACTTTGTTAGCGACTTCCCTTTCAAAAAGCTGCTTTACAACGTCCCCAATGACTAGCTAGGTCGTTCTGCAGGTCCGGATCGCTGTTGCGTCGTTGGCCAGGTTTGCATGTTTGACAGCTCACCAGAGACTTTGTAGCGATCCCGGCCAGGTTGGGATCGCTGGTGGGATCGCTAGAAAGTCTCAGTGTGTAAAGGGGCCTTTACAGTCACTTCATAAAGGGGAAAAGAAAGATAAATGAAAACAGATAATGTAGTAGTTGTAACATGCAATCCTATGTAGATACACAGACATTATACAGTATATATACTTGTAGATGGGACTTCTTCTATGCTGGGAAAAAGATGATATCAGAGGGGTAGGGGAGTCCATATGAGGCACAAGAGCCAAAACCAGTTCCATCATCTGACCAGCAAACATCATGGCTTCTCTCTGCTTCCTCATTCTATTGCTGGGCCCCATGTTGCCATACAGAAAGATTTACAAAGCTGCATGGGGATGCACTAGCTACTATGTCTAGGAGACATAAGCAAGGAAACACAGCGGGAAAGCTGCTGATTTGCTAGATATTTTGTGAACTTGCGTGATGCTCCACCTCTGCTGATTGACAAGGAGGAGAAACGATAGGAAGAAGGATATACATGTAAAAGGGTGTGCAGAATAAGATACCCATGTTCAGTGCCCCACGGTATTTGTGCACCAATGTTGCCATCTGCCAGTGGACCAAGGTCACCAGGAACCAATCTGTCAGGCGTGTGTTTTCTCGAGGTGACCATTATGCCGCAATTACCAAATATAAAAGGCTGAGCCAGTGACAGGAAGGTGGAGTTGGCACCAAGAACAGACGTGTGCACAACAAAGCAGGGCCATATCCTCTGCCAGGGAAACATATGGACCAGAAGAACCCAAACAGTGCATACCTTTGCCAGAGGAATCCGAAGACCGAATATAATTGCCAGAGAAACCCAAGGACCAAATATTGTCAACAGAGGAACCCGAAGACTGTCATCAGAAGAAGATTACTGTACACAGTCAATCAATGAAGATTGGGCATTGAGAAGCAGAGACTGAAAAATGGAAATTGACAACCAGAGACTGAAAAGTGGACATTTGTTCTGGTGCAGTTTCCAAGTTAATGGGACCGTTACTTCCTGCCATGCATACATGGTACAGAGAGAGAATAGCTTAGTAATAGAGTAACCTGTTTTTGTTGTGCATTTCCATGCAACTGCACCATGTCTAATGAACTGCTGAAATAAGTGGGCCTATGAAAGCTTAAGTTTTCCTGTTTATTATATATATTGTAACCTTAGTAGGGAGACTCTGATGCTCCCCTGATGGCAGGACCAGGGTTGGGTAATTGCTAAGTGAGTTTATTTGAATTAATCTTCAGTGTTTGCACACACGTGATCAGTCGAGTATAACTGTGAAACGTGCCAACTGTCATTTAATTTCTTTGCTTTGTATTTCTTCATTGCCTGTTGCTTACCCATTTCCCCCCTTCATCTTCCTTTTCCAGCCAAATGAAAACCTGTTAAGTCACCACTAACTCGTCCTTACAGCGTGTTGCATTTTTGGCCTCTGTATAAGGCCTAAAACACACTTCCGCATAAAAAACGTACGTGTGACACGGTCCGTTTTTTGCGTCCATGTTCCGTTTTTTATGGGTGTTTCTCCGGTATGTTTGTCATCCGTGTGATGGCGTATGCTATCCGTGTGTGCGTGTAAATTGTCCGTGTGGGCGTGTAAAATGTACGTGTATGTTTACGTGGAATGTCCGTGTGGAATGTCCGTGTGTGATGTAAAATGTCGTTGATACATGTCGGCTGACAGCAGACAGAGTTGCGCGATGAGAATGAACTCACCCGACTTCATTGTCATACCGCAGCTCTGTCTGTGTCGCGTACTGATTAGCGGTCACCCGTGAAGGACTCACCGGTGACCGCTAATCCCCCGAGTGACTGAATTGAGCAGCGCGATTAGTGCTGCTGTCACTCAAGTTACCCGTGGCTAGCTGGATCCTCCCCCCGAGACCGCAACTCACCTGTGACTTCATCGCTGTCACTCGGGCGACTTGCTGTTACAGGTGGAGGATCCAGCGGTGGCCGCGAGTAACCTGTGACAGCTCAGCTGATCGCGCTACTCACCTCAGTTGCTGTGTGGAGGTGACAGGAGCGGCGGGGTTCTTCTGCAGCTCCTGTCACCTTCATGTAGCTGAGCTGGAAGCGACGCGGGACCTCCGTGGATTACGCCGGACATGGATGGGTATTTGGGGCATAATAAATTGGTGAACGAGGGTATTTGTTATTGTTTATTATTTCAAATAAAGGATTTTTTCACTTTGTGTGTTTATTAACTTTAACTTGCCGGTTAATCATTGGGGGTGTCTCATAGACGCCTGCAATGATTAATCTTGGACTTATTGGCAGCTATGGGCTGTCATTAACTCCTTATTACCCCGATTGTCAACGCACCAGGGCAAATCAGGAAGAGCCGGGTAGAGTCCCAAAACTGTCGCATCTATTGTATGCGGCAATTCTGGGCGGCTGCTGGCTGATATTGTTAGGCTGGGGGGCTCCCCATAACGTGGGGCTCTCCATCCTGAGAATACCAGCCTTCAGCCATATGGCTTTATCTTGGCTGGAATCAAAATTGGGGGGGACCGCACGCCGTTTTTTTAAATTAATTATTTATTTATTTCACTGCACAGTATAGACCCGCCCACCGGCTGCTGTGATTGGGTGCAGTGAGACAGCTGTCACTCAGCGTGTGGGGGTGTCTCACTGCAACCAATCATAGGTGCCGGTGGGCGGGGGAAGCACCAAAAATGCGGAAAAAACTCATTAAAAACAAACTGAAAATGAGGCACAAACTCACAGTTTTTTCCATTGTGTTTTTTCCTGCGGAGAGATGTAGAATTGGTGCAGAAATTTCTGTACCAAATACTAAACAAGTGCACATACCCTTACTGTCAGATAGTAAATATTTTTGGTGACTGAGATCACATTCAGTTGGCGTATTATCAGTCATTGTACTGACTGTATGTAGAAGAGACCACACAAGCCCAGCACATTGACCAGTGTTATTCTCTGTGCTAGTACACATGAGCAATTTTCCACACAGACCTTCTGGTGTGGTGAGCAAATTGTAAAAATGAAAAATGTATTTATTTTCCAAAGAAAATGTAGCTTTATCCCCACAATTTTCATTTTCACAAGGGTAACGGGAAAATGGAGCACCAAATTTGCTGTGCAATTTATCCTGAATATCTTGATACTCCATATGTGGTCAGAAACTACTGTTTGGGCACACTACAGGGCTCAGTAAGGAAGGAGCGCTATTTGATTTTTGAAGTGCGAATTTGGCTGGACTATGTTACAGGTGCCACATTTAGAGAGCCCCTGAGCAAAAAATCAAAACAGCAAAAAAAAAAAAAAAAATGACCCCATTTTGGAAACTACACCCCTTAAGAAATGTATCTAAGGTGAATGGAGCATCTTGAACTCATGGGTGACTCATAGAATTTTAAAATATTGAGCTGTGAAAATTAAATATTATGTTTTTTCCATAAAGATGTTACTTTAACCTCAAATTTTTCTTTTTCACAATGGTAACAAGAGACACTAGACGCACAATTGTTGTGCTATTTCTTCTGAGTACGATGATACCCCATATGTGGTCATAAACTACTGTTTTGGCAAATGGCAGGGCTAGTAAGTGAAGGAGCGCCATTTGAATATTGTTGCACAATTTTTGCTAAAGTAGATTATAGGAACCATGTCACATTGGCAGAGTCCTTGAGATGCAATAACAGCAGAAATCCCACATTTTGGACACTTCACCTCTTGAGAATTTGATGTAGGGGTATATTGAGCATTTTAAACCCACAGCTGATTTAACATTGAACTTTGAAAATGAAAAATTACTTTTATTTTCCACTAAAAGGTTGTTTCAGCCCCAAATTATTAATTTTCAAAGGGCCAATATGAGAAATTTCATAACAAATGCTGTGGTCCATTTTCTGCAAAGTTCGCTAATACCTCATAAGTTGACAGAAACTAGTTTTGAGGCACAGTGCAAAGATCAGAGAGAAAAGAGCACCATATTGGGGTGTAGATTTTGCTGTAATGGCTTGCGAGTGGCATGTCAGATTGACCAGAGGTACCAGATCAGCAAATCCCTCCTATTGGTGACCCTAATTTGCAAACTAAAGTGAAGTGATTCTAATGAAAACACAGGTGTTTCATACAATTTTATACTGTTGGGGGCTAAAATAATTCATTTTTTTACCAGATTTTATATTTTCACATGAAAAAATTTGTAAAACATGATTTGCTACCCTTAATTTTTGACACAATTTTTCCTGAATGTGGCAATACCCCATATGCGGTTGGCCACATGGCAGTACCGGTAGGAAGGAGAACTATATACTTTTAGAACACAGACTTCCCTAGAATAGTTTTCAGTCTCCATTTGCACAGCCTCAAAGTGCCAGAACAGTAGAAATCCTCAAGTGACCTCGTTTTTGGAAACTACATCCCTGTGGGAATTAATTTGCAGGTATAGTGATGATTTTGACTCCATAGATGTTTTTCAGAAACAAACACGCAGTTGACTCGGTTCACAGTTATGCTGTGCTCTACGTGAGCACGTTCATCGGTTTTCCATCTCTGAAATACATGATTCAGATGAAACCCTCGACAGATCCATTCCCTAAAGAAGCAGGCAGAGTTACTCTGGACTCTGTCTAACCTTTGTTCAGCGATGACTTTTTTATTACGTTTTGCTACTTTTACACACAGAAATACTTTTTTTTTCATTTAATAAAGGGGTTTGCATCACCATATTTTGAGAGCTATACAATTTTTCATTTTTTTTCTGTTGATAGCATCATATGAAAGCTTGTTTTTTGCTGGATGAGTTGTAGATTTAATTTTCATCAATTTGGAGTGTGCAGCATTTTTTGATTGCTTTCATTTCTGATTCTTGGGAGGAAGAGTGAACAAAAACAGTAATTTAGGATTTTAATTTTTTTTTTTTTTTTTTTAAATGCTGTCACTAGAAGTAAAATGAGAGCAATTGCCCTGAAAACAAGTGGATATGGAATAAATAAATAAATTACATATGCTGCCCTCATTTTGTTAACCAGCGCAGGTAAAACAGACAGCTATGGGCTGCAACCCTTGGTATCTTATTAATGGTTGCCTGAGGAATGTTTTGCTACACTTAGGCTATGTGCGCACGTTGCGTTCTATTCTGCAGCGTGTAAGTCACTGCTTGTGCGTCTCAAAACGCAGCCGAAAAAGCTGCTTTCTGAGACACATTCGGCAGAACACAACGTGCGCAACTGCGCACATTCCTGGAGAATTCATGCATTCTGGATGCTTGCTCTGCCATAGACAGAGTGGGAAAAGCATCCAGAACGCATATTTTTGACAGTGCTGTCCCACTCGGCTCTGCAGCATCCCCATAGAGTTGCAGCAGAGCCGAGTGGAACCGCACTGTCAAAAAGAGCATGGCTGGCTGCGAGACAGAGCCGTGCGATCAGAATGAACTCGGATGAACTTCACCAGACTTCATTGTGATCGCGCGGCTCTGTGCATGTGCCACGGCTTGATTTGCGGTCACACGTGAAGGACTCACTTGTGATCGCAAATCCCCTGAGTGACTGCAGTGAGCCGTGCGATCAGCTGTGCTTTCACTCAGGTTACTCGCAGCCACAGCTGCAGTCCTCCACCTGACAGCGGTGTCTGCAAGTAACCTCAGTGACAGCACAGTTGATCGCGCGACTCACTTCAGTTGCTGCATGGAGCTCACAGGAGTGGCGGTGTTCTACTGCCGCTCCAGTCAGCTTCCGATGTAGCATAGCTGAAAGCATCATGGGACCTTGCGTGGATTACGTCGGACCTGGAGTTGTTTTTGAGGGGTTAATAAAGTGGTGAAAGAGGGTATTTTTTTGTCTTTCATTACAAATAAAGGATTTTTTGGATGTGTGTGTTTATTTTCTTTAACTTACAGTTTAATCATGGAAGGTATCTCGGGGAGATGCCTGCCATGATTAACCTAGGACTTAGTGGCAGCTATGGGCTGCTGCCATTAACTCCTTATTACCCTGTTTGCCACCGCACCAGGACAATTCGGGATGAGCCGGGTAAAGTCCCGGGACTATCGCATCTAATGGATGCGGCAATTCCGGGCAGCTGCTGGCTGATATTGTTAGACTGGGGGGATCCCCATAACGTGGAGCTCCCCATCCTGAGAATACCAGCCTTCAGCCGTGTAGCTTTACCGTGGCTGGTATCCAAATTGGGGGGACCGCACGTCGTTTTTTTGTAATCATTTATTTATTTTTTTTACTGCTCGATATGGACACGCCCACTGGCGGCTGTGATTGGTTGCAGTGAGAGAGCTATCACTCATCATGGGGGCATGTCTGACTGGAACCAAGCATAGGCGCCAGTGGGCGGAGGAAGCAGGGAATATGAGATGAATTAATGAGTGGCCGGCATTTTCAAAAGAGAAGCCGCCACAGTGTGAAAGCCGTGCAGCGCTGCGCCGGTGATCGTGGATCGGTGAGTATGAGAGAGGGGGTGGGAGGGAGAGACCGACATGGACAGAGAGAGAGATAGAGACATAGAGAGAGAGAGACCGACCGACAGACCGACCGACAGAGAGAGAGACCGAAAGACCTGCGTTTGTTATGTAAAAAAAACATGCGGATCGCAACAATAATGCAGGGCAAATGCACTACTTAACATTTTGGCAGTGTTTTTCTACAACTCATTGATTTCAATGGGTGTAGAACGCTGCCAAAACGGATAAAATAATTGACATGCTGCTTTTCTAAATGCAGAGATTTTGTCAAAATTTTGACAATCAAAACGCTGCGTTTCAAAAAGCATCGTGCGCACAGATTTTGCATGATTCTCATAGACTTTGCTGGGGAAGCACAACGCATGCATTTTGTCAATGACACAGTGCAGTTGTAAACGCAGCCAAAACGCAGAAAAAAACGCAAAGTGCGCACATGGCCTAAATGTACTTGGGCATGCAAATCATCAAGATCCTCTGTAGGCAGTTCCTTATTAGAGTTGAGCGCGGTTCGCGGTTCATGGTTCTCCAGTTCGCGGTTCGAGTGATTTTGGGGGCTGTTCTAGATCGAACTAGAACTCGAGCTTTTTGCTAAAGCTCGATAGTTCTAGTTACGTTCGAGAACGGTTCTAGCAGCAAAAAGCCAAGCTAATTACTAGCTGGCTTTCCGCTGTAATAGTGAAAGTCACTCTGTGACTCACACTATTATGAAATTTCAGCGTATAGTGTGAGGGAACAGCGCATTCAGATCACTGCTGCTGGGATAATGGCGATCGCCATTTTTTTTTTCCTTGTCTTCCTTCCCTAAGCACGCGCGTGTAGTGGGGCGGGCCAGCATGTCAGCCAATCCCAGACACACACACAGCTAAGTGGACTTTTAGCCAGAGAAGCAACGGTATGTGTGATAGGATGTCCATATCACATGTCCCTGCATTATAAATACGGGCATCTGCCCGTCTGGACGCCATTATCTGCCTTCTGCGTCTGGGTGTCAGTCACCGCTGGCGTAGCTCCTGTCTCCGATACTGCTGTGTACGCTCTATACACAGCGCTAATCAGAATAGGGATAGAAGTTTCTTTCAACTCTTGTAAGGGCTAATTACAGCAGGCTCAGAGCCATAGGTGACAGTCAGGTCCGTGGAAACAGATTTTAACAGCTACACAAGATAACAGCGTCTGTGTAGCTAAGGTCAGGGACTTCCTCGCTGCATTTCCCCATTAGGAGGGATATAAAGTCAGGCTTGCTTTCCTCTACCCAGACCCACAACCCTGCCACTGTACCCTCCTGCCCTTTGCACACTCAAGCTCATTGTTACTAAGCCATTATACTAGCAAACACTGAGGAAACTTAGTGGCATCCTAAAAGTGGCTGTTGGATTTCCATTAGTGTCCCACTAGTGCAAATCTATTTGCAGCACCTCTGCATTGCACACTCAAACTCATTGTTACTAAGCCATTATACTAGCAAACACTGAGTAAACTTAATGGCATCCAAAAAGTGGCTGTTGAACTCCATTTGTGCCCCACTGGTGCCAAGCTATTTCTAGCACCTCTGCATGACACCCTCCTGCTCTGTTTTTAATAAGCTATAATAATAGCAAAAAATGCTGCCAGTTAGTGGCATCCAAAAAGTGGCTGTTGTACTCCATTTGTGCCCCACTGGTGCCAAGCTATTTCTAGCACCTTTGCATTACACCCTCCTGCTCTGTTTTAATAAGCTATAATAATAGCAAAAAATGCTGCAAGTTAGTGGCATACAAAAAGTGGCTGTTGTACTCCATTTGTGCCCCACTGGTGCCAAGCTATTTCTAGCACCTCTGCATTACACCCTCCTGCTCTGTTTTTAATAAGCTATAATAATAGCAAAAAATGCTGCAATTTAGTGGCATACCAAAAGTGGCTGTTGTACTCCATTTCTGCCCCAATGGTGCCAAGCTATTTCCAGCACCTCTGCATTACACCCTCCTGCTCTGTTTTTAATAAGCTATAATAATGGCAAAAAATGCTGCAATTTAGTGGCATACCAAAAGTGGCTGTTGTACTCCATTTCTGCCCCAATGGTGCCAAGCTATTTCTAGCACCTCTGCATTACACCCTCCTGCTCTGTTTTTAATAAGCTATAATTATAGCAAAAAATGCTGCCAGTTAGTGGCATCCAAAAAGTGGCTGTTGTACTCCATTTGTGCACCACTGGTGCCAAGCTATTTCTAGCACCTCTGCATTACACCCTCATGCACATTTTGCAACGATATTTTTATAGCAAACTCAGGGAATTCCTTGCTGCATTTCATCATTAGCAGGGATAGAAAGTGAGGCTTCCTTTACTGTCCTTTTACACACAGAACACGACCACTGTACCCACCTGCCCACTTTTGCCACACTATTTAATTTGCCCAAAGAGCTGACACTTTTTCTGCCATCCTAAAATTGTCTGGAATACTAAGTTAGTGTTCCTTTGCTGCCAAGCAAGGTACAACATATGTGCATTCTACAGTCCTTTCCATTTCTGGAACGCAATTATTAACTGCAGGTAGTCCAGCCAATCCGTTACGAAGGTGCAGGCGTGGATATAATGTTGCCTTCATCCAATGGTGGTTCTCTCGATATCTGACAGCTCAACAATACCATCTGTTTCCACTTCCAAAACAAGTGACGACCGGCCAATCACACTCCCGCTTACGGGTAAAGGGGTGGAAGTTCATCATGAAAAAGCATGTGTGACTGCTGTCCCCACAGTCACAGAAGATGAAGAGCACGCAGATCCACTTGATGGGGCAGGCGGTGGTTGCACAGGCACGCTAGGCCGCATTGTATCACAGTGAAATTCCCTTTGCAACTTATGCTTCATTTTAAGTCTTGTATTTGGTGGGATCCACAGTATGCAGCAAAACCACGCAACATGAAAAGCACTGTTTGCAGTTGGGTTCATAAATGATTCTTTCACTTTCCCAAAACAAACAATAAGAACCATGCATTAAATTGAAATAATAGAACAATCTATTCATTTGCCTACTGCTTGCTAAGCCCTCTGCATAGCAGCAGTAATTGTGTGTTTGTGTGTGTTTGTGTGTGTGTGCGAAGACAACTTATTAGTGGCGCATCACAAGAGCTTCCCAGTTATCTACCTAAACATAGACAAAACACATCACCCACCCTGAATACCCTTGTTAGCTGAAGCCTCACAGATAAGGCAGATGATAACAGTGTGAATGCAAACCACACAGCTCTGCAACACAGTCATGTAAATCTTGAAAAGCAACATTCAATGCAAACATGTGTCGCTGTCCCGCTATGATTTAAACTGTACGTAACAATTTGACAGTGCAGAGGCAGCAAGTGTGATTGTCTATATAGTCGTCCTACCCAGAACAGATATGTGTTTTCTTAATAAAACAAAGTGTTGCGTGCACGCATTACTGTCTGGGCACAGCCTACCGTACCCGGGTAATGTGATGTCCAGTTGCCATAAATACAGACTTTACGCTCCTATCATGGTTAACAGTATAGACAGCACCGGAAGAATGTTGGGCTGTGGCACAGGATGCTGCTCACTGGCGTTACGGTACTCCTCACCAAACTCCAAAATGACTCCCCTCACAATTGAACAAAGTGTTTCCGTGGTTGCTCCTTCCTGTGTGCCGATTTACCCCAGCCGCAGCCTAACTCCAGTGTTTCGCCAACTGAGTATGCTCTGCCTGACTGTGTCATTCCTGAGGCAAAGTCTTCATTTTGGGCTACAGCACACGCTCGTTTGGACTGTGCCTGAGTCATTCTGCGACCTGCAGCTTAACACACTTACACAGGGCCCTGGGGCTTGACTCACTCTCGGGAGGCCACTAAAACTAACTGCAGCCAACATCAGCCCCAGGTGTCCCCTTACACTGCAGAGGCGTTCCCCACTGACCGCAATACCGAGAGTGGCGTCACGAAAATACATATAAAGAAGCAACCTAAGTGTGACCAGACTCTTCCTCCACGTGGAGTCCCTGAAGGTAATGCACCAACACAACACCTGTGGGGCTTCACACTGACTGAGAAAAGCCTCTTTGCACAGGTACTTGCACTCCGTGCCGGGTCTAAGTCCTGTGTTGTGCCTAGACAGCATGCTGAAGCGGATAGTCTTTTTTTCAGAAACTGTATTTCATGCTACTGAGCATGCTCAGGCACTTACTGCATCAGAGGCTAGGTCGGGTAATGAACTCTTTGGCCCTGCCCCTGATGTGGGGGGCCCATATAGACCACAGGGCATCAGGTGTCCTGACAATTTTGCCAGGCCACTCCCAACAGGCTTGCAGAGGGCCGCCCCTATGACTTGTCACCTCATTGTTGTTGGTCAGACGATGACTGTTGAGATGTTTTGGTTGTGGCAGCCATGAGGTCATCATTCAAGTGGCGGTTCAAAATAGGACGCTAGTTATGCCACTCATGACGTGTCACTCTGCTTTTGTCTCCAGGAGGTGCATTGTGGTCCACCCTGGTTTCGGGCGGACCCAGGTTATAAAAGGGGCTGGAGCCAAGAAGAAGGTGCCCAGTCTTCTATTATGCTCCGAAAGAGCACACCTCCATGTGTTGAACCCATTGCGGCTTTAGGCCAGAGGTAGGCAGGGATAGGTCATCGATGCAGGCCGCCACCACAGTTGGTAACGCAGAACGTTTAAGAACAGCTCCTGTCCTACCAGTCCTGCTAGTGCAGCCCAGTGGCATAAACAGGCCTGCTGCTGCTGATGCACCTGCTGTCCACAGGTGTGTCCCCTACGCACACGGACAGCGTAACCAATGGCCCCTGTGTTGTTAACAGGGAGTTCCGGGGCTGGGTGGTCGTGTGGACCCTGTCACGCTAACAGGGCTCCCAGTCTCCAGATCCGAGTGGCGTCTAACTTGGTTCAAGCTACTATTTGTTTGAGAGTCAACCTGCTCTGTATCCTCCACCTAACCTTCCAGTTGCCAACCTCTCCTTTTCCATCTGTGAGCACGGTGGACACCGAATGGCGATTGGGATATCTACCTTTCTCTTTCTTTTCTTCTTAATATTTTTTATATAGCGGTAACATAGTATATACCACCTTATCCAAATCTGCCAGTCCCACCATACCAGATGTTGTTTCTTCAGCAAATGTTAATGTTGCTTAACCTCTAAACCCACGGACACAAACTTTTTTACCCTTTCCAACACACCTGTTCCCCTTTCCACCAGCATCTGTCCTGTTTCAACTCAGTTTGTATATGACCAAAAATGCAACTCTGCAGAGACACTGTACTCAACGCCGTCTCAGCAAAGCAGCCAGCCCTCGGTCCCTCAGATGTGGACAAGTAAGACCATTTCCTCCTATCCATGTCAAAGCGTTGAGATTCACTCTGTGCACCACTGGTGTTTAGCGGAACAGCAGATGTAAGATTGCGTAACACCTTCTGCTGATACTCCTGCATACGTGCGTCCCTTTCTATGGCAGGAGTTATTTCGCAAAATTTTGTGTTGTACCGGGGATCTAACAGTGTGGCAACCCAGCAGTCAGCATGACTTGGAATTCGTACAATCCGAGGGTTATGTTGTAGGTAGTGCAGCAAGAAGGCGCTCATGTGTCTTGAGAATCCAGGAGGACCAAGTCCTTGGTGTGTTGGTGGCGGAGAGGTGAGAATCGTGCCTCCTTCCTCTGTCCTCTCCCCACAACCTCGCACATCCAAAATGTGAGCAAGCTCTCACTAATCTGCTGAATCTTCCATGCCCATCGCCAGTTCATCCTCCATTTCTTCCTAGACTCCTGCACCTTCCTCAACTGTTTTGCTGATACTATGCTCCCTTGATAATCCCTCTCCCCCACCGTACCATGACTGCCGCCAAGGTGCCGCTGACCGTCTGGACCTTCTAGATCTTGTTATCCCTTCCGCATATGACTCCTCCAGTACTTCCTCCCTTCCTCTTGGACCAACACCTGACTCCGAATAATACTTAGTGTGCTCCATCATGTAGATGACCAAACTTGTCACGCTGAGAATGTCATCGCCAGTGTTAAACATCTGCGTCGACATTTGTAAACTGTGTAGAACGGTGCATATGTTCGATTTGCATTTCACGTCTGCTTGTTTTCTGATTAAGTCTTGTCCCTCCCATTCTGTTCCTCTTCCTCAATTAATGTTTTGACCCTGCATGACTACTATTCTCTGGAACTGCAGCCGTCCACAGGTATTGATCAACTTGGGCCCTGTGTCATTTAATATCACTGTATAGGGATTAAAGGGTTTCAGGGTTCTGGGGGTCCAGCTTGGTGAATGGATTCCCTCTAGCCTATCCTTTACAGCCCATCTGAGTGTGTCGATCCAGGCAGGCGTTACACCGTGCCCTTGACAGAAGGACATGTAGGCCGGGATAGTGTTTTAAACATTTCTGGAGATTCGGATTCAACACGTGAGCCATACAAGGCACGTGTGTCACATTGCCCTGAAGAAGGGCCGCAGACTGTTTAGCATCATTGTCGCACCCGGCATTCCCTGGCTGCTGGTTGAGTGGAGACAACCATTGATGAAACTCGGTCTCACTCTACAGAGCTAACCGTCCACAACTCCTCAGCGGTGTCTCACATTTGCCCTACATTTCAAAGGAAACATTTGACCGCCTGATGGCCTTGACCTCTGCTGCCAGCATAGTAAGGAGGTGTGTGGGATTCTTTGGGCGCAGTTACAAGGAAGGGTGGCCTGACCACACAGGGTTTGGACTGAGGTGCGGTTGTTTTTGATGTGTTTTTAATTCATTTTGTGAATAAAGGTTACTCTTTTAATTATCATTATTGTTTGCTTGCCTAATTATTGGTGGTTTACTTCGAAAATCATGTAAAAAACAGCGAGAGGACTCCAACCACAGTCTCCCTCGTTGCCACTAATTGGGCCACACACATCCCACTTGACTGGCATCAGTTGATGCCCTTTTTCAAAATGTGAAAGATGCTTTGCATGAAGCACTCTCAAAAATACGCGTGCCTTTCGCCTCTCCTGGATGACCCAGGGGAAGAAAAGCCCTCTGAGAGCCATGACTTGTTCATCTTGGTTCTTTTAGAAACACAGCGAGGGGACTCCAACCACAGTCTCCCTCGTTGCCACTAATTGGGCCACACACACCCCACTTGACTGGCATCAGTTGATGCCCCTTTTCAAAATGAAAAAGATGCTTTGCATGAAGCACTCTCAAAAATACGCGTGCCTTTCGCCTCTCCTGGATGACCCAGGGGAAGAAAAGTCCTCTGAGAGCCAAGTCCACATTGTCAGTGGACAGACGCGTGTGCTTATCTGCCAGCAGACCCCCAGCAGCACTGAAGACAGGTTCCGAGAGAACGCTGGCTGCAGGACACGACAAGATCCCCAAGGCGTACGTGGCGAGCTCAGGCAATTTATCCAGATTGGAAGCCTAAAATGAGCAGGGCTCAAGTTGCACAGTAATGGCATCAATGTTTCCTTGCATATACTCATATATCTGTGTCTCCTCCTCTTTTTCCTTGTCCAGCTCTTTTGTTTTCGCATGAGTATATGTCCTTGCTACTTTCCCATGTGTTTGTGTTGTGTTGTGAGTTGTTTGTCACCTTTTTGACACCTTTGAGGGTGTTTTCTAGGTGTTTTTATGTGTTTGTGATTGCCTGCCATTGTTTCCTATGCGGTTTGAGTGGTTCGCCGAACCGGTTCGCCGAACCGAACTCGAACGAGACCTCCGTTCGGCAAACCGAACTCGAGCCGAACCACGGCCGGTTCTCTCATCTCTATTCCTTATTTAATGGACAATTAATGTCCATGATGGGAGACATTAATTGGGAGATGTTACATGCTATGATAGCAGCTTTAGGCAATGCAGACTGCTGCCTGGCAATGTCATGTTGAAAAACAGGTCCTGAGATTCTTTGGAAAAATGGCTTTACCACTACTTCCATGACCAAATCAATGTAATGTCAAGCTGTTGGTGTACACTTACTATCATCATCTGCACATTCAATGAGCTTCATGCACAAGCCACTGACCTCCTTGATTGGCTAAAGCGGTGACAGGTGCTTTTGACATGGTACCATCGCTGAAGCCAGAACATCGGGACCAGAGCAGTGACGAGGAGCCAGCGCTAGACCTATGGAAGGGGAGTATCTGATAAGTTTGGCACCCACTTTTATAGTTTGGGGCCCATTTTCCAGAAAGTGGACTAGCTCTTTTAATTCCCAGAGGAGCATTGTATGGTCTATAAGTCTCACTACGCCGGCTGGCACTCTCCAAATTTAAAAAATATTAAGCATTAGCGCTACAATCAGAGGCCATTCACCAAGCTGTATCAGAGCTCTTACTATGCGCTGATGAGGGTCATGCACCCTGAAACACATGTCTGGAAATTGAGTGTCTTGTTTGGTTTCTTATGCTAAGTTATTAATAATAATAATCTTCATTTTTATATAGCGCTAACATACTCCACAGCACTTTACATACATCATCATTCCTGTCCCCATTGGAGCTCACAATCTAAATTCCCTATCAGTATGTCTTTGGAGTGTGGGAGGAAACCGAAGCACCAGGAAGAAACCATACCACGAGGAAACCAATACAAACGCGGGAAACCATACCTCGAGGAAACCCATGCAAACACGGGGAGAACACACAAACTCCTTGCAGATGTTGTCCTTGGTGGGATTTTATCCCAGGACCTCAGTGCTGCAAGACTGTAGTGCTAACCACTGAGCCATCATTCTAACTGTTATGTGGCAAGGCACATTATAGGGCTCATATTGACTTTTAGAATTACAACATCCAATAGGTGGTACTAGAGTTCAAGTCCTCTTTACGGAAAAGGTTATTTGCATAATCAATTTACCACAGAAGAATTGAATGGCCTAGAAGTCTCTGTGTGACAGAATTGGTGCTCTCTACAAGGAGATGTTACCTCTTACATGATTTTTTATTCTGATCTTTGTTGAAAACACGTTAGAGATATTTCCATTCTCAGACAAGTCACTAGGGCTTCTTCACACTCTTCCTGTTCTTTTAGGAAGAGTTTACAGGGGGGTTCTTATTAGTAGAGGCAACAACTCTGTATATAGCTGATAACACAGGATCCATCAATCACAATACGCAATGTCACAGCTGACCCAGCTCTCCCTTCCTTCCCAATGGCCTTTGCACAGTATCATTAGATATTTCGATATAAAATATAGGTTTGTGCTCTGATTATTGTAGCTCTTTACATTTGTTGTTTCCTTAACGAAAGGAAATTAGTGTCTAATAAAAACCCATTGCCACGATGAAAAGAGCAAGATTTCATTTTTTATATTTAATAAAGACTGTGACTTGTAAGAAAAAAAAATTGACATTTTTAAAAAATATATTTAACACAAAAACTTGATTCAATCAATAAGTGATTTTCTGAGGATTGTTTCCGTTTACAAAGAAAAAAATCTCTGCCTTGGTTGCAATCTCACTTTCTGCCTTTGTGAGCATTATGCCTCTACTAATACAAACATACGATGCCATGCAGCTCCGGAGCAAACGTGGTAGAACAATGGACATGAAAAGATGTCTAGGAAAAATGACTGCCTGTGCCTATAATTTCAGTGACACTGTGTAGTGTATCTCTCGGTAGGAGAACAAATCAAGTGTTTATAAGAAGCTGAAGAGTTACAGATCAAGACGCTGCAGCGCCCACTCTTATTTCTGCCAGTCCATCCTGTCAACTGTCCATAATACATTTTTAAATTTTACGTTTTTTTTGTACGTGTGCGGTACGTATTTGCACGTACCGGAGACACGGAGACCCATATAATTCAATGGTAGATGGCACACACACGTAAATCACACGGAACGTGTGTCCGTGTGGTAAGTACGTGTGTGCGCTTTTCTACACGGACGACATGTCCGTTTTTGGCCGGCAGCACGCAGGCACGGACCCGCTTTAGTCTATGGGTCCGTGCCTGCACGGACCGCACACGGAGTATGTCCGTGTTCAGCACGTATAGTCCGTGTCCGTTTTTCATCACAAAATCTGCAACACTTGTTTCCAATCTATCAGGTCAATTGAAAGCAAACAACAACACCAGGATCTCATGATGAATGATTAAAATCGTTAATTGGGCAAGAATGTGGGCCTTTAAAAACAGACAGCACACGGACAGTACACGTACATATTTTATGTCAATACGGACATTCCACACGCACACATGGCTCACATACGCCATCACACGGATGCCATACGTACCGGAGAAACGCCCCTAAAAAACAGAACACGGACACAAAAAACGGACCGTAAGACACGTACTTTTTTTTGCGGAAGTGTGTTTTAGGCCTATGCCATACAAAAACTTAATAAATATTATTGGAAATTCTTACATATGTACAATAAGGACAATTTCTCTCCCAAATCACGCAGTGTGCTTTCTTCTTCACCAACTGATGGATTTTCTCTAAAGCTGAACATCAATTGATTCCCAACTAGCAACAGTAAATGGAGGAGAAATGTATTTTTCTAAGCAGTTTGTAGTGTCCTGATTGTTCTGTGTGCCTGCAGTGCATTAACAGTGAGTCCATCCTTTCCATTATTGACATCAATAAAAAAGAATGTATTGAGCTGTTTGGCGAGGGTTAAATGTTCTCAACCTCAACTACTCTGCAGACGCAAAGAACATGTTGACTGAATATGATATTAGGTCCATAGGTTATTGGCAATTTCATAAATAATTTTTCTCTTCAATAGTACCTACACGTTGTACTTATTTTTCCATTGCACTGTATTGTAGGACACGAACAGTTTTGGAATTTTCTTCATCAGATTTTAGTGTCTTCTGTTGGCTTGGAAATGTGTGTTTGTCTAAACAGCTGAATATTTTGGCTTTGTGAACCATAACTCAAACAGATTGAATTACTGTATTTTTTTAAGTTTGTATTTATTGAATATTTGAATTTATGTAAGCAAGTGTTATAGGACAACTAATAAATAAAATGATAAAAGACAAGAAAAAAATCTGATAAAATATGCAATATTAGTATTAGAATAATGATAAACCTGACCAAAGTATTTTAATGATGTCTTTTTGATGAGATGTCATCTAACCTATCACTTCACTATATAATGCTAAACCTGTCATTCTGTCCGAAGCCTGGATGGCAAGAGGACACGTCCCCAGCTACTGACTGGCTTCAGCATGGAAAGAGGACACGTCCCCAGCTACTGACTGGCTTCAGCATGGCAAGAGGACACGTCCCCAGCTACTGACTGGCTTCAGCATGGAAAGAGGACACGTCCCCAGCTACTGACTGGCTTCAGCATGGCAAGAGGACACGTCCCCAGCTACTGATTGGCTTCAGCATGGCAAGAGGACATGTCCCCAGCTATTGATTGGCTTCAGCAGTGCACAAGAGACCTGCCCAATTCAGTCACAGGCCATGTCCCTTTATTACTGCAGAACTAAGCTGTTGAGGAAAAGTGAAAGCTGAACTCTAATGGTTGCTATGGGTAACTAGAGCCTTATCAAGCACTCTGTTATCTGCCAATACACACACACATATGAACAGTATATATATATTTTTGTTGTTTTTTTTTCATTCATTAACTACAAAATGCTGAACATTTCCTATCCAAAGCCAGGCCAGCACATGCCCAGTGCTATGTTCCCATTGTAGTTGCGTTCTTCAATAAAATGGCACTGGCGTCAGCACATGCATATTTTACCAACTCCGATACCACTTTATTGAAGACACAGTGTCTGTGAATATATTATATTCGCACACACATTGTCTTCAATAAATGGAGCTGGAGGTTGCCGTATATGTGGCGCCCCTGACCCGGTCAGGCACCACTGAGTACTGCACCCATGCTGGGACAGTACTTCCAGTTAATCCTAAGGCTATGTGCGCACTTTGCAGTTCAATTCTGCGTCGTGTAAGTCACTGCGTGAGTGTCTCAGAACGCAGCCGAAAAAGCTGCGTTCTGAGACGCATTCGGCAGAATGCAAAGTGCGGACATTCCTAGAGAGAATTCATGCGTTCTGGATGCTTTCTCTGCCATAGAAAGAGTGGGAAAAGCATCCAGAACGCACATTTTTCACAGTGCGGTCCCACTCGGCTCTGCAGCATCCCCATAGACTTGCAGCAGAGCCGAGTGGGACCGCACTGTCACTGTCATGGCTGGCTATGGGACAGTGCCGCGTAATCAGAATGAACTCGGATGAACTTCACCCGACTTCATTGTAATTGCGCGGCTCTGTGCGTGTGCCGTGGCATGATTTGCGGTCACACGTGAAGGACTCACTTGTGATCGCAAATCCCCTGAGTGACTGCAGTGAGCCACGCGATCAGCTGTGCTTTCACTCAGGCCACAGCTGCAGTCCTCCACCTGAGAGTGGTGGCCGCGAGTAACCTCAGTGACAGCACAGCTGATCGCACGACTCACTTCAGTTGCTGCATGGAGCTCACAGGAGCGGCGGTGTTCTAGTGACTCTCCTGTCAGCTTCCGATGTAGCAGAGCTGGAAGCGTTGTGGGACCTTGTGTGGATTACGTCGGACCTGGAGGTGTTTTTGAGGGATGAATAAAGTGGTGAAAGAGGGTTTTTTTTGTCTTTCATTTCAAAATAAATGATTTTTTGGATGTGTGTGTTTATTTACTTTAACTTTCAGGTTCATCATGGAAGGTATCTTGGGGAGACGCCTGCCATGATTAACCTAAGACTTAGTGGCAGCTATGGGCTGCTGCCATTAACTCCTTATTACCCCATTTGCCACCTCACCAGGGCAATTCGGGATGAGCCGATAAAGTCCCGGGACTGTCGCATCCAATGGATGCGACAATTCTGGGCGGCTGCTGGCTGATATTGTTAGGCTAGGGGGCTCCCCATAATGTGGAGCTCCCCATCCTGAGAATACCAGCCTTCAGCCGTGTGGCTTTACCCTGGCTGGTATCCAAATGGGGGGGACCGCACGTCATTTTTTTTTCATTTATTTATTTTACTGCCCGGTGGGACATAGGGGCGTGGGTCGCTTACCCGCTCCTCCGAGGCTGCCTCCACTTCACGGGCCCGAACGGCTGCAGCTAGTTCCGCCATCTCGGCCATCCATCGCCTTAGCAGCACATTGGCCTGAGCCTTTATCCGGTGGCACGTTCGCGCTGTCTGGGCTTCCACCCAGTCAGCTGTTTCGGGCACAAATCGCTCCATGACGGGTTTGCCAGACTGTTCGGCCATCTTCCTCTGTCGGGATCCAGAAACAAAAGGGTGTCAGAATCCTGGTGTCTCTGCCCTTTATCTGCTCGAGTCACATGCTGCAGATTCTTCGCCTGCCCCCCCTTGGTCTTATGCAAGCACTCTCTCGAGCGGCTAGTTAGTTTCATTTTTACGACCTCGGGGGTTTACCTTCCGGCCGTGTTCCCAGGGGTTGGGGCTTGAGCTTCGCGCCCTTTCTCGGTGAAGAAGACGCTGGGCTGCAGTTTTCGCACCTAACAATGGTGGCAAAAATGGCGACTTCTGGAAATTTCTCAACGGATCACTGCTGACTGTCCAATTCAAGGCGCACTTCCACCAGGTAGGTGGATAAGTTTGTATCCTGTTCGTGACGCCAAGTTTCGGGGTGTGCCGCCTCAAGACGCTGGCCCATGGGATCTATGGGCCCTGGCGGTGGCCTTATCCCTATCGCTGGGCTGTTGTCTTCTTTAGGGTCTCTGGGTGGGACAGGACCTATAATCCTGTCCTCAATTGGTTAATTAGCTAGGTCGCTGGTTTCAGTCGTGGCTTTAGGGTCCGAGTACCCCCTTCTGTGCTACGGTTTCTGAGTCAGTTCTCCGTGTCAGTAGCGGCGGGCTACAACCCTGTCCCTGTCCACCTCGGATCTGCCGAGCCGTCTTCCCGTCTCCTGCTGATGGAGACCACCATCTGCCACCTAGAAAAAGGCACCAGGGCTCCAACCCTGGCACTGTTCAACTAGAGCTTCTCCTCCTGCTGGGACTACACCTAGCCCCAGCTCCACTCCTCTCAACTTGAACTCTCTGCTTCACTCCACTGTTTTCCTGCCCCGAGCTGTCTAGACCCCTAGGTGGGCATCTCCAACCGCCTGGTCCCGCCCACTGGTGTGTCCATCTTTCCCTAAGGGGGGTGACTAGGGTTTCAGGTCGGCTGTGTGTTACCTAGGTGAGAGTAGGTGTTATGCGGGGGCCTATTTGTGACTACCTGGTTTTGCCAGGGAGTCACATTTCCATGTCATGTTAACATTTTACAATTATTTAGTAATGGGGAAAATAATTATGGAATTGTTAACATTGCTTCTCAGACTTTCTATGATGTGCTAAATTCTTTAAGGTGCAAACGTCCCTAATGCTAAACTATGTTGCAAAAAAAAGAGGAGTAGCGAGGGAAGAGATAAGGGTGCTTTACACACTGCGATATCGCTACCGATATATCGTCGGGGTCACGTTGTTAGTGACGCACATCCGGCGCCGGTAGCGACATCGCAGCGTGTGACACCAAGGAGCGACGATCAACGATCACAAAATCGTTCAAAAATGGTTATCGTTAACACGTCGCTCCTTTCCTTAATATCGCTGCTGCCACAGGTACGATGTTGTTCATCGTTCCTGCGGCACCACACATCGCTATGTGTGACACCGCAGGACCGACCAACATCTCCTTACCTGCGTCCACCGGCAATGAGGAAGGAAGGAGGTGGGTGGGATGTTACGTTCCGCTCATCTCCGCCCCTCCGCTTCTATTGGCCGGCCACTTAGTGACGCCGCAGTGACGTCGCTATGATGCCGAACGCACCTCCCCCTTGAGGGAGGGATTGTTCGGAGGTCACAGCGACGTCGCTGACAAGGTATGTGCGTGTGACGCAGCCGTAGCGATAATGTTCACTACGGCAGCGAGCACCAAATGTCGCACAAACGACGGGGGTGGGTGCTATCGCACACGACATCACTAGCAATCGCTAGCGATGTTGCAGCGTGTAAAGCACCCTATAGAGTAACTAGACAACAGCGTTAAGGCTAGACTATAGGGATGCGAGTGTTAGAAATGTAAATTATGAGGTTATTCTATAAATATTTCCTCTACTTGATCTAGAAAAAATAACGTCAATGTGTCATTTACTTATTTTCATTTGATTGCAGTGCTGTATGTTTCACAAAGTCAGAATGTTCAGCTATTAAAGGGAATCTGTCATCAGGTTTTTGCTACCTCACCAGCGATGTCTCTTACTGAGCTGTTTGCTGTCATTTTGATAAAATCAATGTTTTCTCTGCAGCAGATCTCACAGTTATACAGAGCTCATTAATATGCTGGACTACCTGGCAGCATGCCTAGTAGTCCTCTAATCATAATCTACTGCTGATTAAACAGTGATTTTATCAAATCAAAACTAAGCAGCCCAGTAAGTGACACACTGCTGGAATCAGGATCTCTGCCCTTATGTTATGCTGCTCTCACAATACATGGCAAAACCTGGTGACGGATTCCCTTTAAAGAAACTTTGTTTTGTAACATGTCTGTGATATGTTTACTTGCTTTAGGGCAGAGTCACACTTGCGTATTGCTTCTGATGTGAGAGCGCAAGCTGAGTATCATGCGACTGTGATTTGTCCCTGAGATCGGAGCACAGCTCCGGAGGAGAGGGAGGAATTAGTCCCACCATCTCCTCTATTGTCAGCCTGTGAGTATATTGTACTACACTTGGATGACATCCGAGTGCAGTCCTATGTTTCTCTCACACCCATACACTTGTATCTTACGTCTCTTACTGACAATCGCAGCATGCTGCAATTTTTTTCCTCTACCAATTAGGACTGAGGAAAAACTCACAAATATGAGCTGCAGCATTGTCTAACATGGGGCCAATTGTAATGTGATATATTCTCGCATTGCACTCATGCAAGTCATATGCAAGTGTGACTCTGCCCTTAAATTTAGAAAACTAATTGAACTTGCTTTAACTCCTTTTGAACTTTTCATAAACTTTAAACATCCAGTCGGTCCTCTATCTATTCTACAGTGACATTTTAAAACATCACTGCATTGTAGAACAACTTCACGTCATTGTGAAACTGCGAGAGTCGGAAAACTGGCTGTTAGACATTAGGCTGCTTGCACAGAAGGCAGACATATTTTATGATCATGTCTACTTTTTTGATCTCTGTATACACAGCAAGGAACAAGTGATGTGTATTCTAGGTAGAAATTAGGATGCACATGCCGTGCTTACTTCTCAGGACTCAGAGATCATGTAATTATTGTGTCTAGGGAAACAACAGGAGCTGCTGAGTACTAAGAAATCCAGTAAGCTCTGTTGTGCAAAGAAAAAAATGATTGTTCACTGTAGCTGTGGCTAATATACCAGCCCCAGTTACAGGGGAAATCAGCAAAAACAAACGACAAATATATACAGTGTGTCTACCCGTATCCTGTCCACCGCCATTAACTTGAGAATGGCGGCAGGTATTGGCATAGAAGTGGTGTCTAGGTATTGTAAAGTAGCCATGTGCTATGCTATGAAACCACCTATAGCGCCAGCTGGTGGAAAACAACGGAGTTAGCATTTTTATTTCGAAAACGGAACGAGATAGAGAAAAAAAGTAAATTAAAATTTGTAGTATCAAACAGCAGGTGTATGCGACCCCTCCACCAACATTGCTGGACCTACGACAACGTATCACAGATGCTTGTGCAAACGTGTCACCTACCATATTGCACAACGTGCAGCAAGATACAGTATGCTGTCCAAAGTCCAGGTGTGCATTGCAGCTGACGGTGGCCACTTTGAGCATCAAAGTTAAATGAGCGCCATATGCGTGACCAGCATTCAATGTTTTGGGGAGGTCATGGGTTTCATATCATAGCATTTCTGTATGCAAGGTGTCGATTCGTATTGAATTGAACCTGCCCTACAATTTTTTAATTTACCTTTTTTCTCTACCTTGTTCCGTTTTCGAGATAAAAATACTAACTCCGTTGTTTTCCACCAGGTGGTTTCATTGCGTAGCGCATGGCTACTTTACTATACCTAGACACCACTTCTATGCCTATAGCTGCCACCGTTCTCAAGTTAATGGTGGTGGACAGGATATGGGTGGACACATTGTATATATATATGTATATACAGTATTCATACAGTACAGACAAAAATTTTGGACACACCTCATTCAAAGAGTTTTCTTTATTTTCATGACTCTGATAATTGTAGATTCACATTGAAGGCATCAAAACTATGAATTAACACATGTGGATTGAAATACTTAACAAAAAAGTGTGAAACAACTGAAAATATGTCTTATATTCTAGGTTCTTCAAAGTTGCCACCTTTTGTTAGATTACTGCTTTGCACACTGTTGGCATTCTCTTGATGAGCTTCAAGAGGTAGTCACCGGAAATGGTCTTCCAACAGTCTTGAAGGAGTTCCCAGAGATGCTTAGCACTTGTTGGCCCTTTTGCCTTCACTCTGCGGTCCAGCTCACCCCAAACCATCTCGATAGGGTTCAGGTCTGGTGACTGTGGAGACCAGGTCATCTGACGTAGCACCCCAATCACTCTCCCTCTTAATCAAACAGCCCTTACACAGCCTGGAGGTGTGTTTGGGGTCATTGTCCTGTTGAAAAATAAATGATGGGCCAACTAAACGCAAACCGGATGGCATAGCATGCCGCTGCTAGATGCTGTGGTAGCCATGCTGGTTCAGTATGCCTTCAATTTTTAATTAATCCCCAACAGTGTCACCAGAAAAGCACCCCTACACCATCACTCCTCCTCCTCTATGCTTCACGGTGGGAACCAGGCATGTAGAGTCCATCTGTTCACCTTTTTTGCGTCGCACAAAGACATGGTGGTGAATCCACTGGTACAGTCAGTTCCTTGGTGAATACAGATGAGAAATGCCTATTTAATATCTCAGTCTTTTGTTTGTCCTCTATAACTAACTTGTTATTATATTTTAAGGGGCCGATACTATCCTTTGTTTTCCTTTTGGCATTAATGTATTTATAAAATATTTTGGGATTTATTTTAATGTCATTGGCGATTTTTGTTTCAGTAGCTAATTTTGCTTGTTTGATTTCTTTTTTACATTTCGTATAAAGATATCAATAGGAAATGTAAAAAAGAAATCAAACAAGCAAAATTAGCTACTGAAACAAAAATGGCCAATGACATTAAAATAAATCCCAAAATCTTTTATAAATACATTAATTGTAACAGGGTTGGTGCCTCAGGATTGGAGGATTGCTGATGTGGTACCGATATTTAAGAAAGGTAAGAGGGTAGATCCAGGCAACTACCGTCCAGTAAGCCTGACATCAGTAGTATGCAAAGTTTTTGAGGGCATTTTAAGGGATGACATGCAAAAATATATTGCAGAAAATAATATGATAACTGACAAACAGCATGGATTCATGAAAGATAAGTTGTGTCTAACCAACCTGTTGGGGTTCTATGAGGGGGTAAGTTCAAACCTGGATATTGGTAATGCAGCTGATGTGATTTATTTGGACTTTGCAAAGGCATTTGATACTGTACCACATAATAGCCTTATACTAAAGCTCCAGAAGCAAGGACTAGGGGACACAATATGCAACTGGGTAAGGAATTGGCTAAAAGATAGGAAACAAAGAGTAGTCATAAATGGTACATTCTCTAAATGGGCTATAGTCAGCAGTGGGGTGCCGCAGGGATCTGTGCTTGGACCGATTCTTTTTACTCTCTTTATTAATGACCTTGTGGATGGGATTGATAGTACAGTGTCAGTCTTTGCCGATGACACCAAACTATGTAGGATATTAAAAACTGACCTGGATAGTACAATATTACAAAACGATCTGGATAAGATGTCAGAATGGGCAGATACTTGGCAAATGAGATTTAATGTTGATAAATGTAAAGTAATGCACCTAGGACGGAGTAATCCTATAGCTGCGTATACATTAAATGGAAGTAAACTCGGGACTACAGAACAGGAGAAGGACTTGGGTATTCTCATTACAAATAAGCTGAGCAGCAGCACTCAATGTCAAGCAGCAGCTGCTAAAGCAAACAAGATTTTAGGGTGTATAAAAAGAGAGATTAGATCCCGTGATCCCAACGTATTGTTACCCCTCTATAAATCACTTGTAAGGCCACATCTGGAATACGGGATCCAGTTTTGGGCTCCACATTTTCAAAAAGGACATTCAGAAGTTAGAGTCAGTTCAAAGGCGGGCAACTAGACTATTACAAGGAATGGAAGGCCTCCCATATGATGACAGGTTGAAAAAGTTAGATATGTTAAGCTTAGAAAAAAGACGTCTCAGAGGAGATCTCATTTATATGTATAAATACATGTGTGGTCAATATAAAGGACTGGCACATGACTTATTTCTTCCAAAGACAGTATTAAGGACCAGGGGGCACTCACTGCGAGTGGAAGAAAAGCGATTCCTACACCTAAATAGGAAAGGGTTCTTTACAGTTACAGCGGTCAGACTGTGGAATACACTACCACAAGAGGTAGTAATGGCAGATACTATAACAGCTTTTAAAAAAGGGCTGGATGATTTCCTCAGTACACAAAACATTGTTGGTTATAAAGGACTTAGTGACTAAATGTAGAACTGGTGGAGGAAGGTTGAACTAGATGGACCTAGGTCTTTTTTCAACCTAAGTAACTATGTAACTATGTAACTATCAAGTTTGGACTCATCAGACCAAAGCCCAAATTTCCACTGGTCTAATGCCCATTCCTTGTGTTCTTTAGCCCAAACAACTCTCTTCTACTTGTTGCCTGTCCTTAGCAGTGGTTTCCTAGCAGCTATTTTACCTTGGAGGCGTGCTGCACAAAGTCTCCTCTTAACAGTTGTTCTAGAGATGTGTCTGCTGCTAGAATTCTGTGTGGCATTGACCTGGTCTCTAATCTGAGCTGCTGTTAACCTGCGATTTTGGAGGCTGGTGACTCGGATAAACTTATCCTCCACAGCAGAGGTGACTCTTGGTCTTCCTTTCCTTGGGCGGTCCTCATGTGAGCCAGTTTCTTTGTAGCATTTGATGGTTTTTGCCACTGCACTTGGGGACACTTTCTAAGTTTTCCCAATTTTTCGGACTGACTTACCTTCATTTCTTAAAGTAATGATGAACACTCGTTTTTCTTTACTAAGCTTCTTTTTTCTTGCCATAATACAAATTCTAACAGCCTATTCAGTAGGACTATCAGCTGTGTATCCACCAGACTTCTACACAACACAACTGATGGTCCCAACCCCATTTATAAGGCAAGAAATCCCACTTATTAAACCTGACAGGGCACACCTGTGAAGTGAAAACCATTTCCAGTGACTACCTCTTGAAGCTCATCAAGAAAATGCCAAGAGTGTGCAAAGCAGTAATCAAAGCCAAGGGTTGACTACTTTGAAAAACCTAGAATATAAGACATATTTTCAGTTCATTCACAATTTTTTGTTAAGTATTGCATTCCACATGTGTTAATCCATAGTTTTGATGCCCTCAATGTGAATCTACAATTTTCAGTCATGAAAATAGAGAAAACTATTTGAATGAGAAGGTGTGTCCAAACTTTTGGTCTGTACTGTGTGTGTGTGTGTGTATATATATATATCTATATATATATATATATATATATATATATATATATATATATATATATAGATATATATATATATATATATATCTAAAGAGTTTCCAGCACTGTCCCCATTGAAAAGAGTATGTACAATATATAAAAATAATTTTTACTGAAAGGTAAACACAATTTATTTTTTTTAGCTGTCGATTGCTGTCGTGAAAATAGATAAATAAATGAGCATAGTGTACCCAGGATGCCAGGCATGGGTCGGATTCTTCTAGATTGTCACGGGTGGGAATGGCTGTGTCCGATGTCTGGCTCCAGTGAGAGTGAAAAGCACATGGCTGTGGTTGTGCAGGGGATTAACGTGGACATTCATTACTATTTCCCTGTAGTTATAGGTTAGTGGTGTGCACCCTGATGTTGGTGTAGAGAAGCAAGAGAGACAGGAGACAGTTCAACAGTAAAACAAGTTGACTTTTACTTCAGACAACAGCCGCAAGGTACACAGCCATAGATTTATTTTACTCACTTATGTAGCACTATTAATTCCTCAGCGCTTTACAGATGTAATCATCACTGTCCTCTTGGGGCTCACAATTTAAATTCAATATAATTATGACCATTGGAGTGTGGGTTGAAACCGGAGAACCAGGTGGAAACCCATGCAAACACAGGGAGAACATACAAACTCTTTGCATATGTTGTCCTTAATGGGATTTGAACCCAGGAACCAAGGAGACAACATTCCAGAAACGGGCACCTGGTGGCGGATGCAGGGAAAAGGTACATAAATGGTGTGATATTCATTAAGTGCAAACAGAGCCTATTTTGCTGTCCAAGTTGACACAACAAAAGTTTTCTTCTGTCCCACTACACTGTGTGCAGAATTATTAGGCAAATGAGTATTTTGATCACATGATAATTTTTATACATGTTGCCCTACATCAAGCTGTATAGGCTTGAGATCCAACTACCAATTAAGTAAATCAGCTGATGTGGATCTCTGTAATGAGGAGGGGTGTGATGTAATAACATCAACACCCTATATAAGGTGTGCTTAATTATTAGGCAACTTCATTTCTTTTGGCAAAATGGGTCAGAAGAGAGATTTGACGGGCTCTGAAAAGTCCAAAATTGTGAGATGTCTTGCAGAGGGATGCAGCAGTCTTGAAATTGCCAAACCTTTGAAGCGTGATCACCAAACAATCAAGCGTTTCATGGCAAATAGCCAACAGGGTCGCAAGAAGCGTGTTGGGCAAAAAAAGGCGCAAAATAACTGCCCATGAATTGAGAAAAATCAAGCGTGAAGCTGCGAAGATGCCATTTGCCACCAGTTTGGCCATATTTCAGAGCTACGTTACTGAAGTATCAAAAATCACAAGTTGTGCCATACTCAGGGACATGGCCAAGGTAAGGAAGGCTGAAAGACGACCACCTTTGAAAAAGAAACTTAAGATAAAATGTCAAGACTTGGCCAAGAAATATATCAAGACTGATTTTTCAAAGGTTTTATGGACTCATGAACTGAGAGTGACTCTTGATGGGCCAGATGGATGGGCTAGAGGCTTGATCAGTAAAGGGCAGAGAGCTCCACTCCGACTCAGATGCCAGCAAGGTGGAGGTTCAGTACTGGTATGGGCTGGTATCATCAAAGATGAACTTGTGGGACCTTTTTGGGTTGAGGCTGGAATGAAGCCCAACTCCCAGACCTACTGCCAGTTTCTGGAAGACAACTTCTTCAAGCAGTGGTACAGGAAGAAGTCGGTATCGTTCAAGACAAACATGATTTTCATGCAGAACAATGCTCCATCACATGCATCCAACTACTCCACAGCGTGGCTGGCCAGTAAAGGTCTAAAAGATGAAAAAATAATGACATGATCCCCTTGTTAACCTGATCTGAACCCCATAGAGAAGCTGTGGTCCCTCATAAAATGTAAGATCTACAGAGAGGGAAAACAGTACACCTCTCGGAACAGTGTCTGGGAGGCTGTGGTGGCTGCTGCATGCAACGTTGATCGTAAACAGATCAAGCAACTGACAGAATCTATGGATGGTAGGCTGTTGAGTGTCATCAAAGTGGCTATATTGGTCACCAATTTTTTGGAGTTTTTTTTTTGCATGTCAGAAATGTTTATTTCTAAATTTTGTGCAGTTATATTGGTTTACCTGGTGAAAATAAGCAAGTGAGATGGGAATATATTTGGTTTACATCAAGTTGCCTAATAATTCTGCACAGTAATAGTTACCTGCACAAACAGCTATCCTCCTAAGATAGCCAAATCTAAAAAAAAAAACCACTCCAACTTCCAAAAATATTAAGCTTTGTTATTTATGAATCTTTTGGGTTGATTGAGAACATAATTGTTGATCAATAATAAAAAAAATCCTATAAAATACAACTTGCCTAATAATTCTGCACACAGTGTAGAGTGGCATTCTCCAGCAGACCACAAATTCCCTGCTCCCTCTAACCTTCATGTGTTGTAGGATGCCTGTATTCCTAATTGCTTTATGAGGGGACCCACCTACAGGCCCATGCTCCTCCTGTGTCCACAGCTTTGGGTTTCTGGTAGGCTAAAGGCGCTCTGCTGACCAAGGCATTCCATCTGCCTAAAGGGTGCTAGTTCTTAGTTTATCTTACAGTTTTTTTTTCACACCAGTCCATTCCCATACAGTCCGCTGGAGAGGGGGTTGGAGATCCTCTAACGTTTTCTGGCATGTGCACTCACTGATCTTCAACTGTGCTCTGACAAAACACTGGGGTAATGGCCAATGGATGGAGTGCTAAGACTCCATCCACCATGCTATTGTCCTAGCAACAGGCTTAGAGAAAAGCTTAACTACTTATTACATGAGATATTATAATATTCCTACAAAAAATAGTGCAAAACCTCTATATAATGTTATATAATAGCAGCAAACAATATGGTTATACTCAACTCTGTGGTATTACACGTCTTTAGACTGGTCTGTATTTATACCTTGTGAACAACGCATGCTTGGTAAAGATCATAAAAACAGTAGTAAATAAATAGGTCCATACCTCTGGAAACATAAAGGTATGTACACATGATATCTTTTTAATGTGGGCACACGAGCCATGCTCTTCATGAGGAAATTCTGACTTTTTTTTCTCTGAAACATATTTTGCATCATTTTTTGGTCATTTACTGGGCAACCAAATCAATGTTTTTGGCAGTCGTTGGATTTTTATATTTGTTTTCCAGCATTTTTGTGGTATTTGTTTTATTTTTTTAATTCTATTCAACAATAAGAAACCGCTAGCAGTTTTTAAACATAAATGCTGGTAAAATGCTCAAAAACATACCCAACGTCTTCCGGGTACCTTTTGAACCTTCCTGTTGACTTACACTAGAAAGTAAAGAACGTGTTCACAGTGGAAAATATTTGAAGAATGGCCAGCCCACCACTTACATATACTTGACATCTTTGGAAACCTGAAGGTGTTAAAATAGGCTCAAATACCTAACACATGAATAGCAAGTCGTTTTTACATAAAAATGCATATGTTCATTCTCTGAGCATTTGGTTAATGCTTTTTCAGGAAGTATTTTGGAGAACAATCTAAAAATAAATTCTTGTGTGCACATTAGATATGAGCGAACCCCCAGCGGCTCGGTTCACCGGGCCAAACAAGGGGTGTGCTCACAAAGCTTTATTGAACCGAACCCAAACCTTTATGCGAGGATTTATACCTTTAACTCAGATGACCTCCTAACGACAACCCTGTGACACCCCTAGTAGCGCTGGTGTTGCGGTGGTGTTGTCAGGCGGTCATCTGAGTTTATTAGATACTCCTTTGACCTCCTAATGTCACTGCACACACACTGCTGGATAATCACTGGCGATACTGTTGCTTCCGGGTTCACAACTACTACATCGGCAATGGAGTCGGTAACGTCTAAATCCCAGTAGCTAGAAGGACCTTTGTTGATGTCATGCCCATGTGACCAGAAGGGGAGGGGCCTCCACCAACATAGCTGATATGAAGAAGCAACATTATTTTTCCAAGTCCACCTGGGCATCCAGTTGATTATAATATAATCTGTGGTCTGGGGGTAAGACTCCCAGACAGGGGGAGGCAGGGGGGGGCGAATGAATATGGTGGATGTGATGCTCGTATCGAGCCTATATCAAAGAGGTTCGCTCATCTGTAGTGCACATACCCTTTGGCGATCTTAAAAAAAGAAACAAAAAACTCAATGCTTTCAGGAGAAAAAAATAAAAAATTAACCACATTGACTTGGGCCTCTATAAGTTTGGTGATTCCATAATTTTTTACCAAGGGTTGTGCAACAGTTTGTAAAATACAAAGTACTATGTGTATGTTATACACTATTAATATATCAATATTTCAAATCAATTCAAATAGACCGAGGCAAAAATCAGCGGCTTTTACAAAATGTCACAGGAATAACTTTTACAGCCATGTAACCAAAGAAGGAAAATATTTTTATGCTTTGACAAACTGTAGCTGTCTTTTTGTGGCATTTCTTATCCCAGAGGATTTAAACATGACATTGCTTTTTCATACTACAGATAAAGAGAAGATCATACTGTCAATTCAACTGCATCTTTCTTCACCAAGGGAATTCCATTACTGCATGAATGAATCAATAACTATCCTCATTTCAACAATTATTTTCAGCATCAGACTTCTACTCAGACCAGAGAAATCGGAATTTTAGGTGAGGAAGTGCAAAGAATATGTAAGTAATTCTAAACAAACATGAGTTTACAAAGATAATTTTCTGCCATTATATGGCTCTATTTCTTGTTCAGTTATATACAGGGAACTAAGAGGGTCTTCACGATCATATGAATATGAAATTTTCTTATTATTTTTGAAAGGCTACTCCTATATTCTAAGATGGTAATACTAGGATGCTGCTTGTTAAGACAAGCACCCTTGGTTGCCCTCGTTCTGTTGATAAATCTTTTGTCTTTTACCAGGGGCATACATAGAAATCATGGAGACCCATTGCAGAAGTTGTAATTGGGCTCGACCTGCCACTCTCTACCCCACCTCAATAAATAGATAAATACATTTTAGTCTGGGTCTCATAAAACATATCTCCCAACTTTACAGCCATTACAAAGTAATTGTCCTCCTATTGAAGCCCATAGCTTCCCCATTCATTGCACATACAAGTATAAAGTTTGATGCCAACAAAAATGCCCCACAAACACTGTATGATACCTTCACAGTGAATTCCTCCACACGCACAGTATGATGACCCTACTATATCACCCACTTAACTACTCCTGCAAAGTATGGTGACCCAAACACAGCATGACACCCAACTGAGACCCCCATACAGCGGTCCATACAGTATAATGGACCTGCAAGCAGTTTAATAACCCTCATACCGCTTCACACTATATAATTAGGGATGATCGAATACCTCAAATATTCAGCTTCGCGAATATTTTCCGAATAGGTCGCCACTATTCGACTATTCGCGAATATTCGATGCGCAATGTAAGTCTATGAGAAACCGAATAACAACTATTCAGAACTATTCGGGCTTCCCATAGACTTACATTGCGCATTGAATATTCGCATAGCGGCAACCTATTCAGAAAATATTCGCAAAGCTGAATATTTGAAGTATTCGATCATCCCTATATATAATGTTCCCCACTAGCCCATCAAACAGTATAATGGTCACATACAGCCCTCCGTTCAGTATCATGGACCCCACACAAAACTTCAAACTGTATAATTGCTTGCAAACAGTGTTAATGGCCCTCGGCCTCCACATAGCTCTCCAAATATTACAATGGCCCCCACATAGCATTCAATATAGTATTATGCGCCCTCATTTTCTGCAAGTCTAGACAGTGGGAAGCAGTGTGCTCCTGCTTCACAATATGGGACAAACCCTATAACTTCTCAGCTCAAAAATTCTATGCTAATTTCAAAATATATTTTTAACCTTCGTCCGGCTGAATAGGTACAATTGTAACTATTCCCTTTTTAAATTGCAATAATTTTTTTTTTTTTCGAAAAGCCGTAGAGGGCTGAAATTTCGTGACATCTCAGCAGTTTTGGTCCAGAATATATTGGCCAAATTTCAATAAAATATCTCCACCCCCTTCCGATATAAGGGGTCGAGAAATTTTGGCAAAATTATGCAGCCTGACAAAGGTTAAAGGTAGGTGGAATTCTATTATTTTTCTTTTTACACATCCCACACTTCCCTGTATAAAACACATAAAGCACTAAAGCTTGATTACCTGTAGCCACCAGTGGGGGAAGTTATATCATGTTACAACTGAGTTCAATGGGATGAATATAAATCTGTATGCAGTAGTGATGGCTGCAATTAAAGGGAATCCCTTTGGGTTTCTTATTGGTAAGGCCTTTATAATATGTAGCCATGGGACTGCCGGAGGGAGCCCTCAAATCGGGACAGTCCCGCAGAATAGGGACGGTTGGGAGGTATGGTGATGGCTGCAATTAAAGGGAATCCCTTAGGGTTTCTTATTGGTAAGCCCTTTATAATATGTAGCACAGTGGTACATTTTGTCCTTTTGCACTTAACAATTTATTTTGATTACTAGTGGTTCATCAGGCTATAATTTGCCTTATATCTTTAATATCACTGGATCATCAGTTTTTACTGGTGACTAGAGATGAGCGAACTGGTCCCGGTTCGGCTCGAGGTCGGTTCGCCGAACGGAGCTCCCGTTCGAGTTCGGTTCGTCGAACGTTCGACGAACCGAACTCGAACCAATAGGCTATAATGGGAGGCAATAACAAACACATAAAAATGCATGATAAATGTACACAAACAGTTAATAAACACTGACATAACACTTACCGGTCCCCGCGATCCCTTCTGCACTCTGTCTCCTGCCGCTATTCCATCCGATGATCACTGAATCCTCCCGGCGACCGGCACTGCCAGCAGAGATGCAGGACCTATCGTGACGTCAAAATAGCCATGTGACCAGTCACGTGGCTATTATCTCATTGGCTACAGACTGGTTACATGACTATGACGCGTCATGTAGGACCTGCGAGTGCATCTCTCCGGTACACGGGGCACATATGTGTATCGCCGTGTACCGGCGACATGCTCTAGCACACGGTCGACTCCCCGTTCCGTTAGGGACCGGCTGACACAGCCGGTCATTAACGGAGATCACCGTTGCCATAGCAACGCAGTTACCGGTGACGTCACCGCTAACCGCGGCTCCGAGAGCACCATTGCTATGGTAACGCGTCTGTCAGCGTTACCGCTGTTACCGCTGACAGCCAGCACTGATCACTCACGGAGTGAAGGCTGCACGATTGTAGTGAGCATTGTAGTGAGGATGAGGTTCCCCAGCCCCAAGTGATGAGCTGGTGAACCTCATCCTTCCTCACTACAATCGTCACTACTACTACACTAGAAAGAAGACAGAAGAGCAGGATCGTGGAGGGCTGACAGGGGGTAATAAAGATGGAGTCTCTAATGTGTCTGTGTATTTATTTCTATTAAAGTATTTTTTCTCTGTGTGGTGTTTTTTTTTAACCCTTTATTGGAGATTCTTAATGGCCGGGTCAAACGTGCCTGACATTAAGAATCTCTGGCTTAATACTGGCTAGTAAAACAAAGCCAGTATTAACTCATGATTACCCAACAAGCCACCCGGCTCCAGGGCTGTTGGAAGAGTTGGATACAGCGCCAGATGATGGCGCTTCTATGAGAGCGCCATTTTCTGGGACGGCTGCGGACTGAAATCCGCAGCAGAGGCGCCCAGAAACCTCGGGCTAGCCTGTGCTGAGGATTCCAATCCCCAGCTGCCTAGTTGTACCCGGCTGGACACAAAAATGGGGCGAAGCCCACGTCATTTGTTTTTTAATTATTTCATGAAATAAGTGAAATAATTAAAAAAAAACGGGTTTCCCTATATTTTTGGTTCCCAGCCGGGTACAAATAGGCAACTGGGGGTTGGAGGTAGCCCGTGGCTGCCTGCTGTGCCTGGCTAGCATACAAAAATATGGCGAAGCCCACGTCATTTTTTTTCATGGGCAAAAAAATTCTGCATACAGTCCTGGATGGAGTATGCTGAGCCTTGTAGTTCTGCAGCTGCTGTCTGCTCTTCTCCAGACAGACAGCAGCTGCAGAACTACAAGGCTCAGCATACTCCATCCAGGACTGTATGCAGAAGTGTTTAGCCCCCTGAAAAAATTATGTGGGCTTCGCCATATTTTTGTATGCTAGCCAGGTACAGCAGGCACGTACGGCTGCCCCCAACCCCCAGTTGCCTATTTGTACCCGGCTGGGAACCAAAAATAAAGGGAAGCCCTTTTTTTATTATTTCATGAATTTCACAACAAGGCAGCTGGGGATTGGAATCCGCAGCACAGGTTGGCCTGAGCTTTCTGGGCCCCACTGCTGCGAATTGCAGTCTGCAGCCGCCTCAGAAAATGTCACTTTCATAGAAGCACCATCTTTTGGCGCTGTATCCAACTCTTCCAGCACCTGCCTGCTATACCTGGCTAGCATACAAAAATATGGCGAAGCGCACGTCCTTTTTTTGTAGTTTTTTGGCAAAAAAAATAAAAAATGCTTCCCTGGATTTTCCATTGCCAGTGAAGGTAACATCAAGCAGTGGGGGTTAGCAGCCAGTAGCTGCTTGGATTACCCTTAGCTAGCAATACAAAAAATGCAGCAGGAGCCCATATATATTTTTTTTAATTATTTATTTAAATAACTAAAAACAAAATGGGCTTCCCTGTATTTTGATTGCTGGACATCACAGTGCTGTAAAAATAAATCTTTAAAAAAATGACGTAGCGCTCCGCGGTATTTTTGATTCTCAGCGCAGATAAAGCAGACAGCTATGGGTTGCCACCCCCATCTGCCTGCCGTTACCTTGGTTGGCAATCAAAATACAGGGAAGCCCATTAATTTTTTCTATTTAAAAAATAGTTAAAAAAAAAATGACGTTGGGTCCCCCCATTTTTGATAGCCAGCTACGGTAAAGCAGAGGGCTGTAGCCTGAAAACCACAGCTGGCAGCTTCACCGTGGTTGGGGATCCAATGTGGAGGTCCCCTCAGGCTCTTTTTTATAATTATTTTATAAATATTAATAATTACACAATAAAAGTAGGGTCCCCCCCAAATTGGATCACCAGCCAAGGTAAAGCGGACAGCTGTGGTCTGGTATTCTCAGGGTGGGAAGGTCCATAGTTATTGGGCCTTCACAGCCTAAAAATAGCAGGCCGCATGCACCCCAGACGTGGCGCATCCACTAGATGCGCCAATCCTGGCGCTTCACCCCAGCTCATCCCGTGCCCTGGTGCAGTGGCAAACGGGGTAATAAATCGGGTTGATACTAGCTGTAAAGTCACCTGAGATCAAGCCCAGCAGTTTGTGATGTCATGGCGTCTATTAGATACCCAACATCATAAACTGTCAGTACTAACAAAAAAAAAAAAATCGACAAAAGAAATTTATTTGAAAAAACAGTCCCCAAAACATTTCGTCTTTCACCAATTTATTGTAAGAAAAAAAATAAAGGGGTCCCACGACGACTCTGGACCGTCTAGAATATGGGGGGGAGACACTCAGGGAACGTATCCCCCATTTTCTAGGAGTGCAGACCCTTCATGTGAGGAGTGTGGGTGCAATGAATCTGCACTCACTCTTCTCGGGTCCACAGCAGCAGAGTCCATGTCGTAATGGTTGCTACCAAAGCTGCAATGCCCTGCTCATGAGGTAAGGGCATGCCTAATCAGGAGAACTACTGTAGAGGAAGCTCTGCTCACTGGTATATAGGTGCTCAGAGGTAATAATAGATAAAATTAGTGAGTAACCTCGGCACTCTAAATCTCCCAGACTAAGTCAGTAAGTCACAACGGATAGTAATGCAAAATCACTCTTTATTGGTCCGTATTAAGAAAAAAAATTTTTTTGATAAGCATATATGTTTTTGTCCAAAACAAGTTACAAATGACGTTTCGGCCTGAGCCTTCGTCAGATTGGACTTATCTGCATGTAATCATGAAAAATGACAATAATCAGTATCACATAAGAGTGAGAGAACAATAACATAAACTCGAACAATGTAGAGGTACAATTGGGATGCAGCAAAAAAATTGCAACACAGCAAGAAATGAAACACATGATACAAATGTCATAATACAGTACAAGGACAATATAGTAATGACAAATATGGGGTCAGAGTAGGCTTAGACAGCTCTGGTACGAAAGAGATGTCAATCATAAAGTAACATGTGCAGTAGGTGTAGAGCTACAGTATGCATGGCAGAGCTAATGGGTAGACCGACCATAGAAAAAGTGTAGAAAAAGTGGAGAAAAAAATGTAGAAAAAGTGGAGAAAAAATGTAGAAAAAGTGGAGAAAAAGTGGAGAAAAAGTGGAGAATAAGTGGAGAAAAAAATGGAGAAAAAAATGGAGAAAAAGTGGAGAAAAAGTGGAGAAAAAGTGGAGAAAAAGTGGAGAATAAGTGGAGAAAAAAATGGAGAAAAAAATGGAGAAAAAGTGGAGAAAAAGTGGAGAAAAAATGGAGAAAAAGTGGAGAAAAAGTGGAGAAAAAGTGGAGAATAAGTGGAGAAAAAATGGAGAAAAAAAATGGAGAAAAAGTGGAGAAAAAGTGGAGAAAAAAATGGAGAAAAAAATGTAGAAAAAGTGGAGAAAAAGTGGAGAAAAAGTGGAGAATAAGTGGAGAAAAAAATGGAGAAAAAAATGGAGAAAAAGTGGAGAAAAAGTGGAGAAAAAGTGGAGAAAAAGTGGAGAAAAAGTGGAGAATAAGTGGAGAAAAAATGGAGAAAAAAAATGGAGAAAAAGTGGAGAAAAAGTGGAGAAAAAAATGGAGAAAAAGTGGAGAAAAAGTGGAGAAAAAGTGGAGAAAAGGTGGAGAAAAAGTGGAGAAAAAGTGGAGAAAAAATGGAGAAAAAGTGGAGAAAAAATGTAGAAAAAGTGGAGAAAAAGTGGAGAAAAAGTGGAGAAAAAATGGAGAAGAAAATGGAGAAAAAAATGTAGAAAAAGTGGAGAAAAAGTGGAGAAAAAGTGGAGAATAAGTGGAGAAAAAAATGGAGAAAAAGTGGAAAAAAAGAGTAGAATAAGTGGAGAAAAAATGGAGAAAAAGTGGAGAAAAAGTGGAGAAAAAATGTAGAAAAAGTGGAGAAAAAGTGGAGAAAAAGTGGAGAATAAGTGGAGAAAAAATGGAGAAAAAAATGGAGAAAAAGTGGAGAAAAAGTGGAGAAAAAATGTAGAAAAAGTGGAGAAAAAGTGGAGAAAAAGTGGAGAATAAGTGGAGAAAAAATGGAGAAAAAAATGGAGAAAAAGTGGAGAAAAAATGTAGAAAAAGTGGAGAAAAAGTGGAGAAAAAGTGGAGAAAAAGTGGAGAAAAAGTGGAGAATAAGTGGAGAAAAAATTGAGAAAAAAATGGAGAAAAAGTGGAGAAAAAGTGGAGAAAAAATGGAGAAAAAGTGGAGAAAAAGTGGAGAAAAAGTGGAGAATAAGTGGAGAAAAAATGGAGAAAAAATGGAGAAAAAAATGGAGAAAAAGGGGAGAAAAAGTGGAGAAAAAATGGAGAAAAAGTGGAGAAAAAATGGAGAAAAAGTGGAGAAAAAGTGGAGAAAAAGTGGAGAAAAAGTGGAGAAAAAATGGAGAAAAAGTGGAGAAAAAGTGGAGAAAAAGTGGAGAATAAGTGGAGAAAAAATGGAGAAAAAAATGGAGAAAAAGTGGAGAAAAAGTGGAGAAAAAGTGGAGAAAAAATGGATAAAAAGTGGAGAAAAAGTGAAGAAAAAGTGGAGAAAAAGTTGAGAATAAGTGGAGAAAAAATGGAGAAAAAGTGGAGAATAAGTGGAGAAAAAGTGGAGAAAAAGTGGAGAAAAAGTGGAGAAAAAAATGGAGAAAAAGTGGAAAAAAAGTGGAGAAAAAGTGGAGAAAAAATGGATAAAAAGTGGAGAAAAAGTGAAGAAAAAGTGGAGAAAAAGTGGAGAATAAGTGGAGAAAAAATGGAGAAAAAGTGGAGAAAAAGTGGAGAAAAAGTGGAGAAAAAGGGGAGAATAAGTGGAGAAAAAATGGAGAAAAAAATGGAGAAAAAGTGGAGAAAAAGTGGAGAAAAAGTGGAGAAAAAATGGAGAAAAAGTGGAGAAAAAGTGAAGAAAAAGTGGAGAAAAAATGGAGAAAAAAATGTAGAAAAAGTGGAGAAAAAATGTAGAAAAAGTGGAGAAAAAATGGAGAAAAAGTGGAGAATAAGTGGAGAAAAAGTGGAGAAAAAAATGGAGAAAAAATGGAGAAAAAGTGGAGAAAAAGTGGAGAAAAAATGGAGAAAAAAATGGAGAAAAAGTGGAGAAAAAGTAAAGAAAAAATGTAGAAAAAGTGGAGAAAAAGTGGAGAAAAAGTGGAGAAAAAGTGGAGAATAAGTGGAGAAAAAATGGAGAAAAAAATGGAGAAAAAGTGGAGAAAAAGTGGAGAAAAAATGTAGAAAAAGTGGAGAAAAAGTGGAGAAATAGTGGAGAATAAGTGGAGAAAGAATGGAGAAAAAAATGGAGAAAAAGTGGAGAAAAAGTGGAGACAAAGTGGAGAAAAAGTGGAGAAAAAATGTAGAAAAAGTGGAGAAAAAGTGGAGAAAAAGTGGAGAAAAAGTGGAGAAAAAATGTAGAAAAAGTGGAGAAAAAGTGGAGAAAAAGTGGAGAAAAAGTGGAGAAAAAATGGAGAAAAAGTGGAGAAAAAGTGGAGAAAAAGTGGAGAAAAAGTGGAGAAAAAATGGAGAAAAAGTGGAGAAAAAATGTAGAAAAAGTGGAGAAAAAGTGGAGAATAAGTGGAGAAAAAATGGAGAAAAAAATGGAGAAAAAGTGGAGAAAAAGTGGAGAAAAAGTGGAGAAAAAGTGGAGAAAAAGTGGAGAATAAGTGGAGAAAAAATGGAGAAAAAAATGGAGAAAAAGTGGAGAAAAAGTGGAGAAAAAATGTAGAAAAAGTGGAGAAAAAGTGGAGAAAAAGTGGAGCATAAGTGGAGAAAAAATGGAGAAAAAAATGGAGAAAAAGTGGAGAAAAAATGTAGAAAAAGTGGAGAAAAAGTGGAGAAAAAGTGGAGAAAAAGTGGAGAAAAAGTGGAGAATAAGTGGAGAAAAAATTGAGAAAAAAATGGAGAAAAAGTGGAGAAAAAGTGGAGAAAAAATGGAGAAAAAGTGGAGAAAAAGTGGAGAAAAAGTGGAGAAAAAGTGGAGAATAAGTGGAGAAAAAATGGAGAAAAAATGGAGAAAAAAATGGAGAAAAAGGGGAGAAAAAGTGGAGAAAAAATGGAGAAAAAGTGGAGAAAAAATGGAGAAAAAGTGGAGAAAAAGTGGAGAAAAAGTGGAGAAAAAGTGGAGAAAAAATGGAGAAAAAGTGGAGAAAAAGTGGAGAAAAAGTGGAGAATAAGTGGAGAAAAAATGGAGAAAAAAATGGAGAAAAAGTGGAGAAAAAGTGGAGAAAAAGTGGAGAAAAAATGGATAAAAAGTGGAGAAAAAGTGAAGAAAAAGTGGAGAAAAAGTTGAGAATAAGTGGAGAAAAAATGGAGAAAAAGTGGAGAATAAGTGGAGAAAAAGTGGAGAAAAAAATGGAGAAAAAGTGGAAAAAAAGTGGAGAAAAAGTGGAGAAAAAATGGATAAAAAGTGGAGAAAAAGTGAAGAAAAAGTGGAGAAAAAGTGGAGAATAAGTGGAGAAAAAATGGAGAAAAAGTGGAGAAAAAGTGGAGAAAAAGTGGAGAAAAAGGGGAGAATAAGTGGAGAAAAAATGGAGAAAAAAATGGAGAAAAAGTGGAGAAAAAGTGGAGAAAAAGTGGAGAAAAAGTGGAGAAAAAATGGAGAAAAAGTGGAGAAAAAGTGGAGAAAAATGGAGAAAAAGTGGAGAAAAAATGTAGAAAAAGTGGAGAAAAAGTGGAGAATAAGTGGAGAAAAAATGGAGAAAAAAATGGAGAAAAAGTGGAGAAAAAGTGGAGAAAAAGTGGAGAAAAAGTGGAGAAAAAGTGGAGAATAAGTGGAGAAAAAATGGAGAAAAAAATGGAGAAAAAGTGGAGAAAAAGTGGAGAAAAAATGTAGAAAAAGTGGAGAAAAAGTGGAGAAAAAGTGGAGCATAAGTGGAGAAAAAATGGAGAAAAAAATGGAGAAAAAGTGGAGAAAAAATGTAGAAAAAGTGGAGAAAAAGTGGAGAAAAAGTGGAGAAAAAGTGGAGAAAAAGTGGAGAATAAGTGGAGAAAAAATTGAGAAAAAAATGGAGAAAAAGTGGAGAAAAAGTGGAGAAAAAATGGAGAAAAAGTGGAGAAAAAGTGGAGAAAAAGTGGAGAAAAAGTGGAGAATAAGTGGAGAAAAAATGGAGAAAAAATGGAGAAAAAAATGGAGAAAAAGGGGAGAAAAAGTGGAGAAAAAATGGAGAAAAAGTGGAGAAAAAATGGAGAAAAAGTGGAGAAAAAGTGGAGAAAAAGTGGAGAAAAAGTGGAGAAAAAATGGAGAAAAAGTGGAGAAAAAGTGGAGAAAAAGTGGAGAATAAGTGGAGAAAAAATGGAGAAAAAAATGGAGAAAAAGTGGAGAAAAAGTGGAGAAAAAGTGGAGAAAAAATGGATAAAAAGTGGAGAAAAAGTGAAGAAAAAGTGGAGAAAAAGTTGAGAATAAGTGGAGAAAAAATGGAGAAAAAGTGGAGAATAAGTGGAGAAAAAGTGGAGAAAAAAATGGAGAAAAAGTGGAAAAAAAGTGGAGAAAAAGTGGAGAAAAAATGGATAAAAAGTGGAGAAAAAGTGAAGAAAAAGTGGAGAAAAAGTGGAGAATAAGTGGAGAAAAAATGGAGAAAAAGTGGAGAAAAAGTGGAGAAAAAGTGGAGAAAAAGGGGAGAATAAGTGGAGAAAAAATGGAGAAAAAAATGGAGAAAAAGTGGAGAAAAAGTGGAGAAAAAGTGGAGAAAAAGTGGAGAAAAAATGGAGAAAAAGTGGAGAAAAAGTGAAGAAAAAGTGGAGAAAAAATGGAGAAAAAAATGTAGAAAAAGTGGAGAAAAAATGTAGAAAAAGTGGAGAAAAAATGGAGAAAAAGTGGAGAATAAGTGGAGAAAAAGTGGAGAAAAAAATGGAGAAAAAATGGAGAAAAAGTGGAGAAAAAGTGGAGAAAAAATGGAGAAAAAGGGGAGAATAAGTGGAGAAAAAATGGAGAAAAAAATGGAGAAAAAGTGGAGAAAAAGTGGAGAAAAAGTGGAGAAAAAGTGGAGAAAAAATGGAGAAAAAGTGGAGAAAAAGTGAAGAAAAAGTGGAGAAAAAATGGAGAAAAAAATGTAGAAAAAGTGGAGAAAAAATGTAGAAAAAGTGGAGAAAAAATGGAGAAAAAGTGGAGAATAAGTGGAGAAAAAGTGGAGAAAAAAATGGAGAAAAAATGGAGAAAAAGTGGAGAAAAAGTAAAGAAAAAATGTAGAAAAAGTGGAGAAAAAGTGGAGAAAAAGTGGAGAAAAAGTGGAGAATAAGTGGAGAAAAAATGGAGAAAAAAATGGAGAAAAAGTGGAGAAAAAGTGGAGAAAAAATGTAGAAAAAGTGGAGAAAAAGTGGAGAAATAGTGGAGAATAAGTGGAGAAAGAATGGAGAAAAAAATGGAGAAAAAGTGGAGAAAAAGTGGAGAAAAAATGTAGAAAAAGTGGAGACAAAGTGGAGAAAAAGTGGAGAAAAAATGTAGAAAAAGTGGAGAAAAAGTGGAGAAAAAGTGGAGAAAAAGTGGAGAAAAAATGTAGAAAAAGTGGAGAAAAAGTGGAGAAAAAGTGGAGAAAAAGTGGAGAAAAAATGGAGAAAAAGTGGAGAAAAAGTGGAGAAAAAGTGGAGAAAAAGTGGAGAAAAAATGGAGAAAAAGTGGAGAAAAAATGTAGAAAAAGTGGAGAAAAAGTGGAGAATAAGTGGAGAAAAAATGGAGAAAAAAATGGAGAAAAAGTGGAGAAAAAGTGGAGAAAAAGTGGAGAAAAAGTGGAGAAAAAGTGGAGAATAAGTGGAGAAAAAATGGAGAAAAAAATGGAGAAAAAGTGGAGAAAAAATGTAGAAAAAGTGGAGAAAAAGTGGAGAAAAAGTGGAGAATAAGTGGAGAAAAAATGGAGAAAAAAATGGAGAAAAAGTGGAGAAAAAATGTAGAAAAAGTGGAGAAACAGTGGAGAAAAAGTGGAGAAAAAGTGGAGAAAAAGTGGAGAAAAAGTGGAGAATAAGTGGAGAAAAAATTGAGAAAAAAATGGAGAAAAAGTGGAGAAAAAGTGGAGAAAAAATGGAGAAAAAGTGGAGAAAAAGTGGAGAAAAAGTGGAGAATAAGTGGAGAAAAAATGGAGAAAAAAATGGAGAAAAAGGGGAGAAAAAGTGGAGAAAAAATGGAGAAAAAGTGGAGAAAAAGTGGAGAAAAAGTGGAGAAAAAGTGGAGAAAAAATGGATAAAAAGTGGAGAAAAAGTGAAGAAAAAGTGGAGAAAAAGTTGAGAATAAGTGGAGAAAAAATGGAGAAAAAGTGGAGAATAAGTGGAGAAAAAGTGGAGAAAAAAATGGAGAAAAAGTGGAAAAAAAGTGGAGAAAAAGTGGAGAAAAAGTGGAGAAAAAGTGGAGAAAAAGTGGAGAAAAAGTGGAGAAAAAGTGGAGAAAAAATGGAGAAAAAGTGGAGAAAAAGTGGAGAAAAAGTGGAGAAAAAGTGGAGAAAAAGTGGAGAAAAAATGGATAAAAAGTGGAGAAAAAGTGAAGAAAAAGTGGAGAAAAAGTTGAGAATAAGTGGAGAAAAAATGGAGAAAAAGTGGAGAATAAGTGGAGAAAAAGTGGAGAAAAAAATGGAGAAAAAGTGGAAAAAAAGTGGAGAAAAAGTGGAGAAAAAATGGATAAAAAGTGGAGAAAAAGTGAAGAAAAAGTGGAGAAAAAGTGGAGAATAAGTGGAGAAAAAATGGAGAAAAAGTGGAGAAAAAGTGGAGAAAAAGTGGAGAAAAAGGGGAGAATAAGTGGAGAAAAAATGGAGAAAAAAATGGAGAAAAAGTGGAGAAAAAGTGGAGAAAAAGTGGAGAAAAAGTGGAGAAAAAATGGAGAAAAAAAGTGGAGAAAAAGTGAAGAAAAAGTGGAGAAAAAATGGAGAAAAAAATGTAGAAAAAGTGGAGAAAAAATGTAGAAAAAGTGGAGAAAAAAATGGAGAAAAAGTGGAGAATAAGTGGAGAAAAAGTGGAGAAAAAAATGGAGAAAAAATGGAGAAAAAGTGGAGAAAAAGTGGAGAAAAAGTGGAGAATAAGTGGAGAAAAAATGGAGAAAAAAATGGAGAAAAAGTGGAGAAAAAGTGGAGAAAAAATGTAGAAAAAGTGGAGAAAAAGTGGAGAAAAAGTGGAGAAAAAGTGGAGAATAAGTGGAGAAAAAATGGAGAAAAAAATGGAGAAAAAGTGGAGAAAAAGTGGAGAAAAAATGTAGAAAAAGTGGAGAAAAAGTGGAGAAAAAGTGGAGAATAAGTGGAGAAAGAATGGAGAAAAAAATGGAGAAAAAGTGGAGAAAAAGTGGAGAAAAAATGTAGAAAAAGTGGAGACAAAGTGGAGAAAAAGTGGAGAAAAAATGTAGAAAAAGTGGAGAAAAAGTGGAGAAAAAGTGGAGAATAAGTGGAGAAAAAAAGGAGAAAAAAATGGAGAAAAAGTGGAGAAAAAGTGGAGAAAAAGTGGAGAAAAAATGGAGAAAAAGTGGAGAAAAAGTGGAGAAAAAGTGGAGAAAAAATGTAGAAAAAGTGGAGAAAAAATGTAGAAAAAGTGGAGAAAAAGTGGAGAATAAGTGGAGAAAAAATGGAGAAAAAAATGGAGAAAAAGTGGAGAAAAAGTGGAGAAAAAGTGGAGAAAAAATGGATAAAAAGTGGAGAAAAAGTGAAGAAAAAGTGGAGAAAAAGTTGAGAATAAGTGGAGAAAAAATGGAGAAAAAGTGGAGAATAAGTGGAGAAAAAGTGGAGAAAAAAATGGAGAAAAAGTGGAGAAAAAGTGGAGAAAAAGTGGAGAAAAAATGGATAAAAAGTGGAGAAAAAGTGAAGAAAAAGTGGAGAAAAAGTGGAGAAAAAGTGGAGAATAAGTGGAGAAAAAATGGAGAAAAAGTGGAGAAAAAGTGGAGAAAAAGTGGAGAATAAGTGGAGAAAAAATGGAGAAAAAAATGGAGAAAAAGTGGAGAAAAAGTGGAGAAAAAGTGGAGAAAAAGTGGAGAAAAAATGGAGAAAAAGTGGAGAAAAAGTGAAGAAAAAGTGGAGAAAAAATGGAGAAAAAATGTAGAAAAAGTGGAGAAAAAATGTAGAAAAAGTGGAGAAAAAATGGAGAAAAAGTGGAGAATAAGTGGAGAAAAAGTGGAGAAAAAAATGGAGAAAAAATGGAGAAAAAGTGGAGAAAAAGTGGAGAAAAAGTGGAGAATAAGTGGAGAAAAAATGGAGAAAAAAATGGAGAAAAAGTGGAGAAAAAGTGGAGAAAAAATGTAGAAAAAGTGGAGAAAAAGTGGAGAAAAAGTGGAGAATAAGTGGAGAAAAAATGGAGAAAAAAATGGAGAAAAAGTGGAGAAAAAGTGGAGAAAAAATGGAGAAGTGGAGAAAAAGTGGAGAAAAAGTGGAGAATAAGTGGAGAAAAAATGGAGAACAAAATGGAGAAAAAGGGGAGAAAAAGTGGAGAAAAAGTGGAGAAAAAATGGAGAAAAAGTGGAGAAAAAGTGGAGAAAAAGTGGAGAAAAAGTGGAGAAAAAGTGGAGAAAAAATGGAGAAAAAGTGGAGAAAAAGTGGAGAAAAAGTGGAGAATAAGTGGAGAAAAAATGGAGAAAAAAATGGAGAAAAAGTGGAGAAAAAGTGGAGAAAAAGTGGAGAAAAAATGGAGAAAAAGTGGAGAAAAAGTGAAGAAAAAGTGGAGAAAAAGTTGAGAATAAGTGGAGAAAAAATGGAGAAAAAGTGGAGAATAAGTGGAGAAAAAGTGGAGAAAAAGTGGAGAAAAAGTGGAGAAAAAGTGGAGAAAAAGTGGAGAAAAAATGGATAAAAAGTGGAGAAAAAGTGAAGAAAAAGTGGAGAAAAAGTGGAGAATAAGTGGAGAAAAATGGAGAAAAAGTGGAGAAAAGTGGAGAAAAAGTGGAGAATAAGTGGAGAAAAAATGGAGAAAAAAATGTAGAAAAAGTGGAGAAAAAGTGGAGAAAAAGTGGAGAAAAAGTGGAGAAAAAATGGAGAAAAAGTGGAGAAAAAGTGAAGAAAAAGTGGAGAAAAAATGGAGAAAAAAATGGAGAAAAAGTGGAGAAAAAATGTAGAAAAAGTGGAGAAAGAATGGAGAAAAAGTGGAGAAAAAGTGGAGCACCCTTTGGTGCCTTTCATGTGGCACTAAGGGGTGCTTAGCTTTGTATTTAGCCAAAAAAATGAAAAAAAAAATGACGTAGGATCCCCCCTAGTTTTGTAGCCAGCTAGGGTAAAGCAGACGGCTGCAGCCTGCAGACCACAGCTGGCAACCTCACCTTGGCTGGTAATCCAAAACTGAGGGCACCCCACGCTGTTATTTTAAATTAAATAAATAATTTTTTAAAAAAACACGTAGGGGTCCCCCAAAAGTGGATCACCAGCCAAGGTAAAGCAGACAGCTGGGGCCTGATATTCTCAGACTAGGGAGGTCCATGGTTATTGGACTCTCCCCAGCCTAAAAATAGCAGGCCGCAGCCGCCCCAGAAGTGGCGCATCCATTAGATGCGCCAATCCTGGTGCTTCGCCCCAGCTCATCCCGCGCCCTGGTGCGGTGGCAAACGGGGTAATATATGGGGTTAATACCAGATGTGTAAGTCACCTGGCATCAAGCCCTGGGGTTGGTGAGGTCAGGCGTCTATCAGATACCCGACATCACCAACCCAGTCAGTAATAAAAAAAAATAGACGACAAACACATTTTTATTTGAAAAAACACTCCCCAAAACATTCCCTCTTTAACCAATTTATTAGAATGAAAAACAAATCCAGGTCTGGTGTAATCCAAGGGGTTGCCATGACGATCCACACTGTCCCAGTCAATGAAGAGCAGGATGTTCCCCATTGGCTGGGAGAGCAATGCAGTGACCTGAGCTAACATCAATGGGTCAGCCCAGGTCACTGCAGGGGATGACAAGTGCTGCTGTCAGCGAGGTACATTACCTGCGCTGATCTCCAGCACTGCCGACAGCCCCTGTCACTGAGCTCAATGACCGGCGCCTTCACACCAAGTATCGCGAGAGGCCCGTGACGTCACCGCTAGTCAGTCTCGGGTCGGAAGCGAGAGGTGATGTGACAAGCGGCGGCCATGGAGGACAGTGACAGTGCTGAGGTCGGGATGGTGGGACTTCATCACCGCAGGTAAGCCGAGCGGGACCATGTGTGTGTGTGTGTGTATGTGTATGTGTGTGTGTGTGTATGTGTGTGTGTGAGTGAGTGTGTGTGTGTGTGTGTGTGTGTGTACATGCCGCGGGCAGGAGGGGGCGGAGTGAGCTGAGCGGGGAAGTGTGGGCTTCCTGCACGTAACTAGGATAAACATCGGGTTACTAACCAAAGCGCTTTGGTTGGATACCCGATATTTATCTTGGTTACCAGCTTCTGGCAGGCTGCCAGGATTGCTCCTGCACACTGTAGCTGTAAAAAGCCCTGCTTTTTGCTGCTAGAACCGTTCTCGAACGGATCTAGAACTATCGAGCTTTTGCAAAAAGCTCGAGTTCTAGTTCGATCTCGAACAGCCCCCAAAATCACTCGAGCTTAGAACTGGAGAACCTCGAACCGCGAACCGCGCTCAACTCTACTGGTGACTTTATAATCAGTGATTGATTATTTTTCTATTATCCTGATACCCTATATTATATCATAATCATAAGCCATTTGCAAGCTTCATATCATCTACTTCACTCTGTTACTATATTATGCTTTTATCATTTTCATGGTAAAGTTTCTTTCAGTTTGTAGCAATGTGGCAAATACTGTATACTATATATGGTAAATCTTGTTGAAGTATAGTTTATCAGGCTGTTAACATGCTATCATTTTTGTTTCATCACCATTTCTTCAGTGTCAATTGACATAACTATTAGTGATTATATTTTTATCAATATCTCACTCTGATATTCTTTATTATACTACTTGCCATCGGTAATATTTATATTTTGTCACTTTATTTTGCTACTCTGTAATGTCTTTATGATGGTAAGAAATTTTGATGTATTTCAATAAAGATAATTTTTGCTTATTGAATTCCAGTGTAGTATTTCTATAAGTATATACTGCCGTACTACAGTCCAGATAGGAGTTCAAAGTGACTCCTTCTTCCTTATTACAGTGAATTTTGCGTTGGAAATTTTATCTGAATCGCATTTTTCTGAGATTTACAAGTATTCCCCAGTGTAAGCGATCAGTGTAAAGCACAGGATAAATGTGAGCTGAGCCTTACTACAATCTTTGAGAAGCCGAATGAACAAATCAACAACAATTGAAGAATTGGCTTTATTTATTTAATAGCTGTAGTACTCGACGTATTTCTTCGAGATATTGTTACGTACTTCAATAGACGTAAGTAAGGCATCTTTGCACTTCGTTGTATTTATATGCTGAATAAGAATTCCTTTGGGCATTCACAGATATATGCAAGTGGAATCATTATGCACTTAATAACCAACTATGTGCTTTATTTTTGGAGAGTGACTACTCTGTTTATATGGTCCACCTTAACACTACAAATAATTGAACGTCTACTGTATCATTGATATGTGTGTTTGAGATTCATTCCTTGAGTGTCTTTTATAAGTGCAACTTTCCCACACTCCCCCCCTTCCCAGATCAGCTGCACATTAGATCAGCGGAGGGAAAGAAGGGTGAGCCATCATCGAGCGGGGGCGCCACAGCGTCTAGGTTTAGGGTGCCAACCTCCGCGGTGAGGTAGGGCCACTACAGGGAATTCTTGGCCACACCCTGGTTGCACTATTAGCATTTGTTCTGGTACTCTTAAGCTGGTGTCACACATAACGACGACGACAACGACGTCGCTGCTACGTCACCATTTTCTGTGACGTTGCAGCGACGTCCCGTCGCTGTCGCTGTGTGTGACATCCAGCAACGACCTGGCCCCTGCTGTGAGGTCGCCGGTCGTTGCTGAATGTCCAGCTTCATTTTTTGGTCGTCACTCTCCCGCTGTGACACACACATCGCTGTGTGTGACAGCGAGAGAGCGACGAAATGAAGCGATCAGGAGCCGGCACTGGCAGCTGCGGTAAGCTGTAACCAGCGTAAACATCGGGTAACCAAGGGAAGACCTTTCCCTGGTTACCCGATGTTTACGCTGGTTACCAGCCTCCGCTCTTGCTGCCAGTGCCGGCTCCTGCACTGTGACATGTGGCTGCAGCACACATCGGGTTAATTAACCCGATGTGTGCTGCAGGAGAGCAAGGAGCCAGCGCTAAGCGCGGCTCCCTGCTCTCTGAACTGTGACATGTAGCTGCAGCACACATCGGGTTAATTAACCCGATGTGTGCTGCAGGAGAGCAAGGAGCCAGCGCTAAGCGCGGCTCCCTGCTCTCTGAACTGTGACATGTAGCTGCAGCACACATCGGGTTAATTAACCCGATGTGTGCTGCAGGAGAGCAAGGAGCCAGCGCTAAGCGCGGCTCCCTGCTCTCTGAACATGTAGCACAGCGACCTTATGATCGCTGCTTCTGCTGTGTTTGACAGCTAAGCAGCGATCATAACAGCGACTTACAAGGTCGCTGTTACGTCACCGAAAATGGTGACGTAACAGCGACGTCGTTGTCGCTGTCGTTTAGTGTGACACCAGCTTTACACAACGCTGGACTGATCAATGAACAGTATTAACTGGTTGTTCTTTAAGGACAGTTGATTTCCCCCTTTTTTGCCACTTTTGACCTGTTAATTCTGTAGAAGGGTCATACTGTACACTGGCGAATTTGGGACTTTGTGTCCTGTTTATGTGTGTTTGTCTGGGGAATGTTTTAATTGTATTAATAAAATTGTACTTTTAAGGGTTTTTTTCACAGTGCGATGTACCCAGAGACAGGCCCGGGAATAGATGGGGAGAAAGTTCTCCCTCTCTCTTCTCCGCACCTGTGATACGATCGCATGACCCTCGGCTGATACTCGCAGCAGAGGGTCATTAGTATATAGATACGATGCTCTCGCATCGAAAGCTATGTGCAAGTGAAACTGTACCCTTATACTAAGAATGTCCTTCATTGCCTATAGCAAACAATCAGCACTCCTATTAATGACCTGTAGCTCCCAGCTCAATGACAAGCCAAGATCTCATCTGCGTAGCGCCACCTCCGGGCGCCATTTTCCTTAAGTCCACTGCTGGGACATCGATAGGCTGGATGTGGCACATGTGCAGATGACAGCTTGAGCCGAGAGCTCCATCTGTGCACGCGCCGACTCTGGACGCCATTATTTGAAGCCCTTACTGCCGACTTATTCAGAATGGCTCATGCTTTACCGCCTGCCACACAAAGCAGCGCATCCGCACAAAGCCGCGCCACACAGAGCAGTTCCACCCACCGCACAGAGCAGCACCCATAGCCCTAGCACAGAGCAGTGTCTACAGCCCCAGCACAGAGCAGCGCCTGCAGCACAGCACACAGCATTGCCCCTGACTTCTCTCTACCATCCCCCGGTAAGCTACATTCGAATTATAAGACGCCCTCTTGCATCTTATAATCCAAAAAATACAGTACATAGTTTTTTTAGGTTTGACTACTATCACATTAAAAAAAGCTATTTTTTTTTTTTTTTTTTACAAAATAAAGGTCTTTTTGCAACATTGAATTTTAAAGGCTATAGTTTTTTCTTTCTCTGCTAACAGAGTCATGTGAGGGCTTATTTTTTGTGGGAAAAGTTAGAGTTTTTATTGGCACCATTTTGGGCCACATAGTATGTGTTGATCGCTTACCATTCTGATTTTTGTGTTGCAAAATCAAGAAAAAACAGCAATTCATGATTTATTTTTTTACACCTTTCACCATGTTGTAAAAATGTAAAATGTAAAAATTTAAAAAAAGCTTTATTCTTCAGGTTAGTATGATTATAGCAATACCACATTTATATTGTTTTTTTGGTAGGTTTTTCCGCTTTTACACAATAAAAACAATTTTAAAGAAAAAAAGTTGCTTTTCCATTGCTGTATTGTGAGAGCTATAGCTTTTATTTTCTCCCTGATATAGCTGTATGGGGGCTTGCTTCTTTTTTGTGAGACAAGATAATGCTTTCAGAAATACCAATTTTATTTAGAAGTGACTTTTTGATTGCATTTATTTCACTTTTTTGTCAGCTGTATGAAGAAAAGACATAGTTTTAACTACTTTTTTTATGGTATTGACTGAAGGTGTTAACTAGTGTGACAGTTTTATACATTGGGCTGTTCCAAATGTGGCGATACCAAATATGTGTACTTATTTGTTTATTTATATTTTTTTCATAAAGTTACATATTTATTGGTATATTTTTTTTCAATGACTGAAGCTAAGGAATGTAACAAAAAAACTGTTCTTTATAAATACACCACATACTTCTATGTCATGTCCTCCAAAGGATATAATAATAGCTTGAAGAGCCGACCTCAAAATTTAGGATCTTAAGCGGGCTTTACACGAGACGACTGATCGTGCGATGCATCGTCGGGGTCACGGTTTTCGTGATGCACATCCGGCATCGTACACGAAGTCGTCTCGTGTAACACCTCCTAGCGACGCAGTATCGCTCACATAATTGTGAGTCGTGTACTCGTCGCTAGGTTTCATAAAATTGTTTAATTAAAATGGCGGCGGTTGTTCATCGTTTCCGTGGCAACACACGTTGCTCCGTGTGACACCACGGGAACGATGAACAGCAGCTTTACCTGCCTCCCGTGGCACCCGATGGCCTAATGGAAGGAAGGAGGTGGGCGGGATGTTTACATCCCGCTTATCTCCGCCCCTCCGCTTCTATTGGCCGGCTGCTGTGTGACGTCGCTGTGACGCCGAATGTCCCTCCCACTCCAGGAAGTGGACATTCGTCACCCACAGCGAGGTCGTCCGGAAGGTAAGTACGTGTGACGGGGATTAAACGAGTTTGTGCGCCATGGGCAACTAATTGCCCGTGACACAAAAACGTCGGGGGCGGGTACGATTGATTGTGCTATCGCACAATCGGTCGTCTCGTTTAAAGCAGGCTTTAGTTATATGGGAAAACAATACTATTTAAAACCCCATCTCAGACGGTCACCTGCGCACTTCGCCTCTGACCACCGGCCTGACAGCTTTCTTTTAGAACCTGCCTCTACTCTGCAGTCTATCCATTGGATCTCTCTAGATATATTCCTGGATTATAATTGAAGCCTCCTATTATCAAAGTCCAAATAGGATTATTTTCCCATATAACTAAGATCCTAAATTTTGTGGTCGGCTCTTCAAGCTTGTACTTGATTCTCCTTTCACTGTATTTCCATACTTTACAGCTTGATGTGTCCATGTCATTAGACAAGACAGATATCTACCAAATATGTAGAATAAGATGTATTATATCCTTTGGAGGACACCTCAAGTCATGATATAGAAGTCCTTATGTGGTGTATTTATAAAGAAAAAAACTTTTGTTACATTCCTTAGCCTCAGTCACTGAAGAAGGCCTATGCTGAAACATCATGTTTTTTTACTGCTTTATATTGAATAAAAAGAACAAATAAAAGTTACTAGAGTTTCAACACAATTTTGAGTGCCGGAGTCTTTTTCACTATATGAACTTTATTGTCTCCTGAACACCATATACGTCGAGCTGAACCTTTCCATATTGACTGATAATCATCAACATTAGCAGAAATGACAAACTTGAATTAGATCTCTCTGTAATGACTTCATATATGTGTTTCCCTTTCTTGTAATGAATTAATAATACTAAATGAATAATAAATAAATAATACATAAACTTTTTGATGATATTATAATTTATTGAGATGCACCTGTATATCTCTGGCTTCAGTTGTGAAATTTTCAAACTTTTTGCCAAATTATAGATGATTTCATAAACAAACTCAAATAATATTGATCAAAACACCACTATCATGAAGTAGAACATGTCACAAAAAAAAGTCCCAGAATCACTGGGATATGTTGAAGCGTTCCAGAGTTATTAACTCATAAAATGACGCTGGTCAGATTTGAGAAATGAGGCTGGGTCATTAAAGTACAAAGTGGCTTGGTCCTTAAGGGGTTAATAGTTATAGCATGCTTCAGCAGATGCCATTTCACAGAGATATTGTCACCATAAAATACCAGAGCACTAGATTAATTACTGTTTTAGGAAAAGACTAGTGATTGGCAAACCACCCTTATGCACGAGATCGGGAGACTCTCCTGAACTTTTTGTAAATTCCGAGTTCTGGGCTGGAGATAACGCAAAGTTGCTTGGACTTTACAGTTATGGGATGGGGCAGGGGGGCTGTAAAATAAAGAATATAGGAATACAGTTCATAATAAAGATTGCCATTATACTTACTGGTCCCACAATGTGTCCTGCAGACCTGCTGTCTCCCGGCCGCTTCTGCTTCTGGGTCTCATCATTAACTTCCGGCGGTATTCACTGCACTGCTCGTCACTTGGCAGCCTTCAGCTTTTCTTTACGGCTGTGTTTGCGGTGACGTCAGGGCTCATCTGATTCCATGGCTTAGCCATGAACTTGACTGAACTTTGACTGTCATTGTCAGTGTCAGCCTGCTTCTCACTCTGTAGAGACGCTTGTCTGTACAGAGTGATGAATAATAGCTGACATTGCTCTCCCTGTGGACTACGTCAGACTAAGGATTTTTTTATAATAAAGATGGAGTCCCTAAATGATTTTTTGTTTTATTTCTAATAAAACACAATTTTTCTATGTGTTGTGTTTTTTTTTCACTGTTTACTAGAAATTCATGGTGGCTAAGCCATGGACTCGGGTGAACCCTGACTTCACAGCGAACATGGCCGAAAAAAGCCGAAGACTGCTGAGTGACGAGCAGTGCAGTGAATATCACTGGAAGTTAATGATCGGACTCGGAAGCAGAAGTGGCCAGCAGATAGCGGGTCTGCAGGACGTGTCGCTGGACCGGTAACTATAATCATAATGTTTTTTAATAATGTGCTTATTTTTCAGGCTCTAGACCCGAACTAGAATTGTAACATGGGTTTCCCAGGAAAGCCCGTGTTCGGGATCTTGTGCATGAACACTATGTGTTTGGTACGGGTCCAAAACTTTACAGTTCGGGTTCACCCATCCCTAGTTAAGACTCCATATTTATTTACATCGATTAACACAAAAGTGTGTCAATTTTATAACACTGCAATAGTGTCTCAAATGTAAGTTTTTTGGGATGCATGATATCTCATATCTCCAACAAACTCAATATTTAACTTCAGTATCACAGCTAGAGTTGAGCGCGGTTCGTGGTTCGAGGTTCTCCAGTTCGGGGCTCAAGTGATTTTGGGGGCTGTTCGAGATCGAACTAGAACTCGAGCTTTTTGCAAAAGCTCGATAGTTCTAGATACGTTCGAGAACGGTTCTAGCAGCAAAAAGCAGGGCTTTTTACAGCTACAGTGTGCAGGAGCCATCGCTGGCAGCCTGCCAGAAGCTGGTAACCAAGATAAACATCGGGTATCCAAGCAAAGCGCTTTGGTTAGAAACCCGATGTTTATCTTAGTTACGTGCAGGAAGCCCACACTTCCCCGCTCAGCTCGCTCCGCCCCCTCCTGCCCACGGCATGTACACATACACATACACATACACACACACACACACACACACACACAAACACTCACACACACACACTCCCCCCCCCCGCTCGGCTTACCTGCGGTGATGAAGTCCCGCCATCCCGACCTCAGCGCTGTCACTGTCCTCCATGGCCGCCGCTTGTCACATCACCTCTCGCTTCCGACCCGAGACTGACTAGCGGTGACGTCACGGACCTCTCGCGATACTTGAGGGGAAGGCGCCGGTCATTGAACTCAGTGACAGGGGCTGTCAGTGTGCTGGAGATCAGCGCAGGTAATGTACCTCGCTGACAGCAGCACTTGTCATGCCCTGCAGTGACCTGGGCTGACCCATTGATGTTAGCTCAGGTCACTGCATTGCTCTCCCAGCCAATGGGGAACATTCTGCTCTTCATTGACTGGGACAGTGTGGGTCGTCATGGCAACCCCTTGGATTACACCAGACCTGGATTTGTTTTTCATTCTAATAAATTGGTTAAAGAGGGAATGTTTTGGGGAGTGTTTTTTCAAATAAAAATGTGTTTGTCGTCTATTTTTTTTATTACTGACTGGGTTGGTGATGTCGGGTATCTGATAGACGCCTGACCTCACCAACCCCAGGGCTTGATGCCAGGTGACATTACACATCTGGTATTAACCCCATATATTACCCCGTTTGCCACCGCACCAGGGCGCGGGATGAGCTGCGGCGAAGCACCAGGATTGGCGCATCTAATGGATGCGCCACTTCTGGGGCGGCTGTGGCCTGCTATTTTTAGGCTGGGGAGAGTCCAATAACCATGGACCTCCCTAGTCTGAGAATATCAGGCCCCAGCTGTCTGCTTTACCTTGGCTGGTGATCCAATTTTGGGGGACCCCTACGTGTTTTTTTTTTAAATTATTTATTTAATTTAAAATAACAGCGTGGGGTGCCCTCAGTTTTGGACTACCAGCCAAGGTGAGGTTGCCAGCTGTGGTCTGCAGGCTGCAGCCGTCTGCTTTACCCTAGCTGGCTACAAAACTAGGGGGAACCCTACGTCATTTTTTTTTTCATTTTTTTGGCTAAATACAAAGCTAAGCACCCCTTAGTGCCACATGAAAGGCACCAAAGGGTGCTCCACTTTTTCTCCATTTTTTCTCCACTTTTTCTACATTTTTTCTCCACTTTTTCTACATTTTTTTCTCCACTTTTTCTCCACTTTTTCTCCACTTTTTTCTCCACTTTTTCTCCACTTTTTCTCCACTTTTGCTCCACTTTTTCTCCACTTTTGCTCCACTTTTTTCTCCACTTATTCTCCACTTTTTCTCCACTTTTTCTCCACTTTTTCTCCACTTTTTTCTCCACTTTTTTCTCCACTTTTTTCTCCACTTTATTCTCCCCTTTTTCTCCACTTTTTCTCCACTTATTCTCCACTTTTTCTCCACTTTTTCTCCACTTTTTCTCCATTCTTTTTCTATGGTCGGTCTACCCATTAGCTCTGCCATGCACACTGTAGCTCTACACCTACTGCACATGTTACTTTATGATTGACATCTCTTTCGTACCAGAGCTGTCTAAGTCTACTCTGACCCCATATTTGTCATTACTATATTGTCCTTGTACTGTATTATGACATTTGTATCATGTGTTTCATTTCTTGCTGTGTTGCAATTTTTTTGCTGCATCCCAATTGTACCTCTACATTGTTCGAGTTTATGTTATTGTTCTCTCACTCTTATGTGATACTGATTATTGTCATTTTTCATGATTACATGCAGATAAGTCCAATCTGACGAAGGCTCAGGCCGAAACGTCATTTGTAACTTGTTTTGGACAAAAACATATATGCTTATGAAAAATTTTTTTTTCTTAATATGGACCAATAAAGAGTGATTTTGCATTACTATCCGTTGTGACTTACTGACTTAGTCTGGGAGATTTAGAGTGCCGAGGTTACTCACTAATTTTATCTATTATTACCTCTGAGCACCTATATACCAGTGAGCAGAGCTTCCTCTACAGTAGTTCTCCTGATTAGGCATGCCCTTACCTCATGAGCAGGGCATTGCAGCTTTGGTAGCAACCATTACGACATGGACTCTGCTGCTGTGGACCCGAGAAGAGTGAGTGCAGATTCATTGCACCCACACTCCTCACATGAAGGGTCCGCACTCCTAGAAAATGGGGGATACGTTCCCTGAGTGTCTCCCCCCCATATTCTAGACGGTCCAGAGTCGTCGTGGGACCCCTTTATTTTTTTTTGCCACTGCACCAGGGCACGGGATGAGCTGGGGTGAAGCGCCAGGATTGGCACATCTAGTGGATGCGCCACGTCTGGGGTGCCTGCGGCCTGCTATTTTTAGGCTGTGAAGGCCCAATAACTATGGACCTTCCCACCCTGAGAATACCAGACCACAGCTGTCCGCTTTACCTTGGCTGGTGATCCAATTTGGGGGGGACCCTACTTTTATTGTGTAATTATTAATATTTATACAATAATTATAAAAAAGAGCCTGAGGGGACCTCCACATTGGATCCCCAACCACGGTAAAGCTGCCAGCTGTGGTTTTCAGGCTACAGCCGTCTGCTTTACCCTAGTATATATACCCTGTGTCAGCCGGTCCCTAACGGAACGGGGAGTCGACCGTGTGCTAGAGCATGTCGCCGGTACACGGCGATACACATATGTGCACCGTGTACCGGAGAGATGCACTCGCAGGTCCTACATGACGTGTCATAGTCATGTGACCAGTCTGTAGCCAATGAGATAATAGCCACGTGACTGGTCACATGGCTATTTTGACGTCACGATAGGTCCTGCACCTCTGCTGGCAGTGCAGGTCACCGGGAGGATTCAGCGATCATCGGATGGAATAGCGGCAGGAGACAGAGTGCAGAAGGGATCGCGAGGACCGGTAAGTGTTATGGCAATGTTTATTAACTGTTTGTGTACATTTATAATGCATTTTTCTGTGTTTGTGATTGCCTCCCATTATAGCCTATACGTTCGAGTTCGGTTCGTCGAACGTTCGACGAGCCGAACTCGAACGGGACCCCCGTTCGGCGAACCGGCCTCGAGCCGAACCGGGACCGGTTCGCTCATCTCTAATCACAGCCTCACATGAGATTGCATCTTCATAATTGTAAACCTGTAAACAGAATGTGAAAAAAGCAGGCCATTTTCAAAATCTCCTCATAATTACTCTTAATAAAGGTTCATTCAGACGAGCATATAAATCGGACGTGTGGTATCTACTTTTTTGTCATATAGTACACTGACCCATTTTATTCAAGGGCACCGTGCTGATGACCAATTTTTTTTCAGAGAGAACTCTGAAATCAGATGAGTTTCACTCATTCAAGTCAATGGGTGTGAGAACAAAAGCGGAAGCCACTGTATATCATCCGATTTTTATGGAGAACAATAGAAGAAAATCGGGTTTTTATCAGCCGCGCCAATGATCACTTCTCAGGTTTTCAGATTAATGAATCTTTTATTTTGCACAGGTCTATGCGTTTCTGGAGTCTCAGCCAGACAGAATGGCTGAGACTCCAGAAACGCGTAGACCTGTGCAAAATAAAAGATCCATTAATCTGAATACCTGAGAAGTGATCAATGGCGCGGCTGATAAAAACCCGATTTTCTTCTATTGTTCTCTGTTATCTGCCGTTTGGGTTGTTGCTGCCGTGATCCCAGTTTTCCATGCCTTTATAGTAGTTGTGACTTTCACAACTTCATTTGGTGAGTATTACTGCTCCCTGTCTTTACCCCCTGTGTTATTGGGGTAAAACCCTATTGCGCTTCTTTTCCACAGCTCTCTACTCATCCGATTTTCACGGACATTGCAATTCTGTAACATAGGAAACTGTAAACGGTCTTGTAATTGATTAATAACCGCATAAGGACTTTTCATGGATGATAAATGAAAAAATAATTGTCCCAGTTTTTTGGATGAAAATCGGACTGATTTTTTTTATACTGCTGTGTGAACTTAGCCGCCTAAAACAAAAATCACTCATTGACACTTATTGAATAGGATACTAGTTACAGCTAAAGACAGAATCTCTACAGTACTAAAAATATCTCTTTTACTGTAAAGAGATTTAGATTGTGTGCGTGTTTTCCGGATGATTTCTTAATTGACCTTTACCTGATATTTACTGGGATTATAAACTACCTACATCAAATATAATCTCTAATATGATTAGCTTTTTCCTCTAATTATCTGTACATATAATAAGCTATGTACAGTATGTACGGCACTATTTTATGCACGGTCTACAGTGCAATGACTCATAATCCTTGGAACCATACAGATGTTTGCATATTAATTTAGTGGGAAATGTCAACTGTTTTGCACATGTTTAATCACTAGATTATTAACCTTATGTGCTTTTTGCACCTTCTTAGATTTAATTAACCCTATAATGGCTTTACAATGGTAACTATATTCGTGGATTCAATATGGATAAACTATAAGGAGAGTAAATTAAAAAAACACATTTCCAAAGCTGTAAATCCTCATATGCGGCCATTCACCAGATGGAAGCCAAAACTGTTCTTCAGCCTCGATCTGGCCGGTATGCAATTGCATATAATTTTTTTTACTATACAAAAGCTCAGCAGACTGTGCTTTCCTATACAGAGGACCACTGCAAAGAAAAGTGTACATGTCTTCAGCTAGGCTCAGTCCGCACTACATCTGTACAGTTAGGCACATACACTCCACCGAGTGCCCTTGTGTTCTCTAGGAGAATGCTACTGACTGAAACTTACCCCAGAGGCTTATCTGAGGGAGAATAGTGCAATCGGAAGTCCGAAATCTGGCATTTCCAATTGACATCTCTCCCGACCATCAGATAGCCTGAACCTCTATACAAATTAGACTGTCATCTGAACCTGGCGATATTGGCTCAGCCAACAGTTTAAGGTGTAGTACAGTGTAAAGTGTGGACTAGATTACTTTAAAGTTGACCAAACAGACAATTAATTGTATTTATAAAACGATGAGTTGAAAAAAGAGGAAAAACTCAAGATACATGACCCAATTTTGGAAGCTTCAGTGATCAAGAAATTTGGAATTTATCTAGGGATATAGTGAGTATTTTGATCCAACAGTTCATTAACAGAATCTTAGAACATTGAGTTTTAGAAATACTGTATAACATTTTAGTGCTAAAAATGCAATTATTTTTATTATCTGCAAATCATTTACACAAGTGAAAGAGGTGAAAATGAACGCCACAATTTGTTGCACAATATCTCCATGATGAAACTCCATATGTAATCGGAAACTACTGTTTGGCCACACATCAGGGCTGAGCAGGAGAGAACGCTATTTGGCTTTTGGAGTTCAGATTTTGCAAGAATAGTTTGCAGGTTACATTTGCATAGATGCCAGAACAGCATAAAACTCCCCTAAATGACCCCATTTTAGAAATTAAACCTCTCCTTGAATTCATATACAGCTGCAGTGACTATTTTGACCCCATAGGTGTTTTCACTCTGGACATCAACGCTATGTTTTTTACGGAGAATTGCAATTATGCCAGTTTAACGCCCATACATTGTGCCCAGTTTATGCTTTTGGGGACTCGCTCCCTGTAAATTATTTCCCCACTACAGCAAAGCCAAATATGGGAATGATAACTGCAGATAAGGCACAATGTGGGGCAGGTGCTGGCAAATTTTGGCCTAGGGTGCAAGCACATAGAAGTGGTCCATCCTTATTGGGTTTACCGATGGCTGGTTTATAAAGGCAGTAGAGGATATCATAGTATCATAGTATCATAGTTTTTAAGGTTGAAGGGAGACTCTAAGTCCATCTAGTTCAACCCGTAGCCTAACATGTTGATATCATGCTTTAAAAAGATAAAGCTGTTGTCATGATGGGATAGCTGTTGTCAAATGCCAATTAGATTCTCATCTGCTTCTCAAAGTGAGCTACTGATAAAAATGACTGAGAAATGGCATGTGACCGCAACTATGCAAATTGCAATACTTGTGGTCCCTACATTGCGAATACAGAGGAATTGTAACAGTGTCCCATTACACACTATCATGATTCAGCAATCTTCATTAACATGAAGTGGCTACAGAAACTTGTCTAGAGCTCAGAAAACCACTTTAACCCCTTCACGACCAATGACGTATAAGTAGATCATTGGTCATGTCCCTGTGTTTACTGTAGGTTCCAGTTATGAACCCGCGGTTATCCCCGCACATGTCTGCTGATCTGATCAGCAGACATGTGAGGCTAACACACGTGGATGGATCTGAGATCCACCCGCACCTGTTAACCCCTTAGATCGCACTGTCACAATTGACAGCATGGTTTAAAGCGCCGCAGCGGGCATCGTACTGTAACCCCAGCGTCATCTGCGGCCCTGTGACGCGATCACAGGGGGCCAATGTCTTACCATGACACCATGTCTTACCATGCTGATAACTCCTTATCCTGTCATGAGTCACTTCCTGTGAGAGTCGGCAAAGTGCTGGCACTCAGAGGAGATTAGCATTTCTTCTGATCAGAGCGATGCTGCAGCATTGCTGTCCTCAGAAGAAGCGATCACAGTCTGCAGTCATAAAGTCCCCTAGGGGGACTAGTAAAATCAGTAAAAAATGTAAAAAAAGTTTTAAAACGTATGAAAAAATAAAAAAAGTTTAAATCACCCCCCCTTTTGCCCCAAACAAAAAAAAATATAAAAAATACACATATTCGGTATCACCGTGTTCAGAAATGTCCAATCTATCAAAATATAAAATCAAATAATTTAATCAGTTTACAGCGTAGCAATGAAAAAATTCGAAACACTAAAATTATGTTTTTTTGGTCACTGCAATGTTGAATTAAAATGTAATAGCAGGCGATCAAAACATCACATCTACATAAAAATGGTATAATTAAAAATGCCAGCTCAAGACACATGAAATAAGCTGTCTCTGAGCCATAGGTCCCACAGAAAAAAATGGCAACAAAGCGTCATTCTTTTTTTAGACAAGCTTCGGAAGTTTTTTTTCACCACATGCTTGAGTTCCTCATTGACTTCCATTATACTTGTTACATGAGTTGAACCCATCCAAGCAACAAAATGCTAACACCCACTTGGACTTAACATATGTTAACTTATTATGTATCAAATACTTTGATTGCTAAGATCTCCACAATGAAGAGGCAGAATGAAAACAAAACAAAAAAAGCCACTATTACCGCATAAGTCCAGTTCAACGTCAAAAATTTAGTGAAAACTCTTTATTCAAACATATGCCAAAAGGGTACCCTGTAACAGCATGGTAGTGGTCGCTCATCACTAATAGTAACGCGTACAGGGTGCAGATGTACATGCCGCCTGTGAAAACTGTTTGATAACACCCAAATGAACTCAAAAACGTTAACTGATTGGGTGCCATATTAATAGTAATATCGCCACAATTGAGCTCCGTAATCGACAGACCGCTGTATCTCATCTTTTTAGACTCACTTGTAACAGGGTTGGTGCCTCAGGATTGGAGGATTGCTGATGTGGTACCGATATTTAAGAAAGGTAAGAAGGTAGATCCAGGCAACTACCGTCCAGTAAGCCTGACATCAGTAGTATGCAAAGTTTTTGAGGGCATTTTAAGGGATGACATGCAAAAATATATTGCAGAAAATAATATGATAACTGACAAACAGCATGGATTCATGAAAGATAAGTCGTGTCTAGCCAACCTGTTGGGGTTCTATGAGGGGGTAAGTGCAAACCTGGATATTGGTAATGCAGCTGATGTGATTTATTTGGACTTTGCAAAGGCATTTGATACTGTACCACATAATAGCCTTATACTAAAGCTCCAGAAGGACTAGGGGACACAATATGCAACTGGGTAAGGAATTGGCTAAAAGACAGGAAACAAAGATTAGTCATAAATGGTACATTCTCTAAATGGGCTATAGTCAGCAGTGGGGTGCCGCAGGGATCTGTGCTTGGACCGATTCTTTTTACTCTCTTTATTAATGACCTTGTGGATGGGATTGATAGTACAGTATCAGTCTTTGCCGATGACACCAAACTATGTAGGATATTAAAAACTGACCTGGATAGTACAATATTACAAAAAGATCTGGATAAGATGTCAGAATGGGCAGATACTTGGGAAATGAGATTTAATGTTGATAAATGTAAAGTAATGCACCTAGGACGGAGTAATCCTATAGCTGCGTATACATTAAATGGAAGTAAACTCGGGACTACAGAACAGGAGAAGGACTTGGGTATTCTCATTACAAATAAGCTGAGCAGCAGCACTCAATGTCAAGCAGCAGCTGCTAAAGCAAACAAGATTCTAGGGTGTATAAAAAGAGAGATTAGATCCCGTGATCCCAACGTATTGTTACCCCTCTATAAATCACTTGTAAGGCCACATCTGGAATACGGGATCCAGTTTTGGGCTCCACATTTTAAAAAGGACATTCAGAAGTTAGAGTCAGTTCAAAGGCGGGCAACTAGACTATTACAAGGAATGGAAGGCCTCCCATATGATGGCAGATTGAAAAAGTTAGATATGTTAAGCTTAGAAAAAAGACGTCTCAGAGGAGATCTCATTTATATGTATAAATACATGTGTGGTCAATATAAAGGACTGGCACATGACTTATTTCTTCCGAAAACAATACTAAGGACCAGGGGGCACTCACTGCGAGTGGAAGAAAAGCGATTCCGACACCTAAATAGGAAAGGGTTCTTTACAGTTAGAGCGGTCAGACTGTGGAATGCCCTACCACAAGAGGTAGTAATGGCAGATACTATAACAGCTTTTAAAAAAGGGCTGGATGATTTCCTCAGTACACAAAACATTGATGGTTATAAATGACTTAGTGACTAAATGTAGAACTGGTGGAGGAAGGTTGAACTAGATGGACCTAGGTCTTTTTTCAACCTAAGTAACTATGTAACTATGTAACTATGAGAGACTAAATAAAATAATAATAATAATAATAATAATAATAATAAAAAACAAGCTATTTATTCTGCTCTGCCATTATTACTTCATGTTCCCAGTTCAAGATGAAAAATTTGGTGAATTATTCTTGTGTATATGATGGGCAGAGGTGAAGAATGGCAGCCGGGGGCCCTTCTGCAAGACAGTGTATGAGTCCCTTGTTATTCAGCATCTCATCTTATAGCACCCCCTTATGTCTCTCTAGCAGTTGACAAATAATTGTTTGCAATATAATTCATTAGCAATTTATCTGCAGTCTAATAGGCCGTAGAAAGTTGCTTGTGAAATAAGTGGGCCGCCTTACCTACTGGGCCACTGGGCAGGCACATAGGTTGAACCAATTGTGTGTCCACCTTGGTGGCGGGAGTTTTTTATGTCTGAGGGTACGGTCCCACTAGTGTATAGCTTCCGATACGAGAGCAACAGAAGCGATATGCTAATGACCCTCTGCTGCGGGTGTTATCTTGCGATAATATTACAGGAGCGGAGAAGAGGGAGGGAACACTTTCTCCCATCTCCTCCGCTGCCTATCTGTGTGTACATGGCACTGCGGTTGGATTACATGCAAGTGCAGTGCGATGTTTCACAGACTCCCATAGACTTGTATGTATGGGGGTGTGTGAGCCGAGACTTGCTGCCAAACGCAGCATGCTGCGATTCATTCCGCATCCCGCTATGGCATGAGAAATCAATCCCAGATGGACACTGCCCCACAGTTTTGCACTAGAGTGAGAGCAATCCGATGTTTTACCAGATTACACTCAATCTGATTGTGCAAAACGTAAGTGGAACCGAACCCTTACACCTATTCTTCACCCCATTGTAGAGGATTACAGTTTGGAGATTCAATTCTGTGAATATATTAGATCATTCATATATATTCAAATTAAATATGCATTGTACTGTCTGTTTGTAAACAATTGCATTTTCCTGTTGTTTCAGTCAGTGTAATTTCTTATTAAACCCTTCACAGTCAAATATTTTCTCTGCAAGTCAATTGTAGTAATCTTAATTAACACTGAATACAAAATGAAATCTCTGTTTACAGAATTCACAACAGAGTCATTGGGAACAAACTACCTACCGCAGAGGAGCTCAGCAGTCTGGTACAGACGAGCAGCTCTGCACTATAATAGGTAGAATACCTGTAAGCTAATCTGCCTCTGCTTTCATGTCTTAGCAATAAATAGATTCATTTCATGCATAACTGGAGGCGATACTTAGGAGATGTGATGCATAGCAACCACCCTGAGACTTTTTCAGATAAGTCCTTAGTGGCTCCATGGGAACAGCTGATGTCATTGTGATGTCTTTACACTTACCTATTGATTTCAACCTCAGGAAGAGTGCAAACCTGGAGACGGTGACTATTTAGCTTTTCATGTAATTTTATAATTGTCAGAGTAAATCTAAATAATACGAGTACAAGATGTTATATCCTGAGTCGTGTGCTATATAGAAGGGTTTACAAGATAGCATTTTACATTATCCTCTGACACCTTGCAGTAAAGCATGATGAATCACCTGGAAAATAACGGCAGCTACATTTAACAATCGCCAATGCCCAACTAATCCTGAAAAACAACTGCTCACATGGTTCCTCTGAACCTCAACCTGATGTCTTCAGTTAATCCTTCTATCTGGTCTAGCAGGATTCATTAAGATTCTACACCACCTCCTTTAGACAGAACACAGGATTAGTAACTTCCCTATAATCCTGGCTATCCACATAAACTCCACAAGGATCGACCTCCTGAAATATACAATCATTCTTAAATATCCAGCTCACTAGGTGTTAACTTCAGGATACTGTGTTAGTGAACAAATTAGCCATGTATAGTCTATTGTGTGCAGCTTTTTTATTTGTAGTAAAGGGTAGAGTTGAGCGCGGTTCGCGGTTCGAGGTTCTCCAGTTCTAAGCTCGAGTGATTTTTGGGGCTGTTCGAGATCGAACTAGAACTCGAGCTTTTTGCAAAAGCTCGATAGTTCTAGATACGTTCGAGAACGGTTCTAGCAGCAAAAAGCAGGGCTTTTTACAGCTACAGTGAGCAGGAGCCATCGCTGGCAGCCTGCCACAAGCTGGTAACCAAGATAAACAACGGGTATCCAAGCAAAGCGCTTTGGTTAGTAACCCGATGTTTATCTTAGTTACGTGCAGGAAGCCCACACTTCCCCGCTCAGCTCGCTCCGCCCCCTCCTGCCCGCGGAATGTACACATACATACATACATACATACACACACACACACACACACACACACACACACACACATAAACCCCCCCCCGCTCGGCTTACCTGCGGTGATGAAGTCCCGCCATCCCGACCTCAGCGCTGTCACTGTCCTCCATGGCCGCCGCTTGTCACATCACCTCTCGCTTCCGACCCGAGACTGACTAGCGGTGACGTCACGGACCTCTCGCGATACTTGAGGGGAAGGCGCCGGTCATTGAACTCAGTGACAGGGGCTGTCAGTGTGCTGGAGATCAGCGCAGGTAATGTACCTCGCTGACAGCAGCACTTGTCACCCCCCTGCAGTGACCTGGGCTGACCCATTGATGTTAGCTCAGGTCACTGCACTGCTCTCCCAGCCAATGGGGAACATCCTGCTCTTCATTGACTGGGACAGTGTGGATCGTCATGGCAACCCCTTGGATTACACCAGACCTGGATTTGTTTTTCATTCTAATAAATTGGTTAAAGAGGGAATGTTTTGGGGAGTGTTTTTTCAAATAAAAATGTGTTTGTTGTCTATTTTTTTTTTATTACTGACTGGGTTGGTGATGTCGGGTATCTGATAGACGCCTGACCTCACCAACCCCAGGGCTTGATGCCAGGTGACATTACACATCTGGTATTAACCCCATATATTACCCCGTTTGCCACCGCACCAGGGCGCGGGATGAGCTGGGGCGAAGCACCAGGATTGGCGCATCTAATGGATGCGCCACTTCTGGGGCGGCTGCGGCCTGCTATTTTTAGGCTGGGGAGAGTCCAATAACCATGGACCTCCCTAGTCTGAGAATATCAGGCCCCAGCTGTCTGCTTTACCTTGGCTGGTGATCCAATTTTGGGGGACCCCTACGTGTTTTTTTTTAAAATTATTTATTTAATTTAAAATAACAGCGTGGGGTGCCCTCAGTTTTGGATTACCAGCCAAGGTGAGGTTGCCAGCTGTGGTCTGCAGGCTGCAGCCGTCTGCTTTACCCTAGCTGGCTACAAAACTAGGGGGAACCCTACGTCATTTTTTTTTCATTTTTTTGGCTAAATACAAAGCTAAGCACCCCTTAGTGCCACATGAAAAGCACCAAAGGGTGCTCCACTTTTTCTTCATTTTTTCTCCACTTTTTCTCCATTTTTTTTCTCCACTTTTTCTCCACTTTTTCTCCATTTTTTCTCCACTTTTTCTCCACTTTTTCTCCACTTTTTCTCCATAAGTGGAGAAAAAGTGGAGAAAAAATGGAGAAAAAAATGGAGAAAAAGTGGAGAAAAAGTGGAGAAAAAGTGGAGAAAAAAAATGGAGAAAAAGTGGAGAAAAAGAGGAGAAAAAGTGGAGAAAAAAATGGAAAAAAAGTGGAGAAAAAGTGGAGAAAAAGTGGAGAAAAAGTGGAGAAAAAGTGGAGCAAAAGTGGAGAAAAAGTGGAGAAAAAAATGGAGAAAAAGTGGAGAAAAAGTGGAGAAAAAGTACCAGCTCTTTCGTACCAGAGCTGTCTAAGTCTACTCTGACCCCATATTTGTCATTACTATATTGTCCTTGTACTGTATTATGACATTTGTATCATGTGTTTCATTTCTTGCTGTGTTGCAATTTTTTTGCTGCATCCCAATTGTACCTCTACATTGTTCGAGTTTATGTTATTGTTCTCTCACTCTTATGTGATACTGATTATTGTCATTTTTCATGATTACATGCAGATAAGTCCAATCTGACGAAGGCTCAGGCCGAAACGTCATTTGTAACTTGTTTTGGACAAAAACATATATGCTTATGAAATTTTTTTTTTTCTTAATACGGACCAATAAAGAGTGATTTTGCATTACTATCCGTTGTGACTTACTGACTTAGTCTGGGAGATTTAGAGTGCTGAGGTTACTCACTAATTTTATCTATTATTACCTCTAAGCACCTATATACCAGTGAGCAGAGCTTCCTCTACAGTAGTTCTCCTGATTAGGCATGCCCTTACCTCATGAGCAGGGGATTGCAGCTTTGGTAGCAACCATTACGACATGGACTCTGCTGCTGTGGACCCGAGAAGAGTGAGTGCAGATTCATTGCACCCACACTCCTCACATGAAGGGTCCGCACTCCTAGAAAATGGGGGATACGTTCCCTGAGTGTCTCCCCCCCATATTCTAGACGGTCCAGAGTCGTCGTGGGACCCCTTTATTTTTTTTCTTACAATAAATTGGTGAAAGAGGAAATGTTTTGGGGACTGTTTTTTCAAATAAATTTCTTTTGTCGATTTTTTTTTTTTTGTTAGTACTGACAGTTTATGATGTTGAGTATCTAATAGACGCCATGACATCACAAACTGCTGGGCTTGATCTCAGGTTACTTTACAGCTAGTATCAACCCGATTTATTACCCCGTTTGCCACTGCACCAGGGCACGGGATGAGCTGGGGTGAAGCGCCAGGATTGGCGCATCTAGTGGATGCGCCACGTCTGGGGTGCCTGCGGCCTGCTATTTTTAGGCTGTGAAGGCCCAATAACTATGGACCTTCCCACCCTGAGAATACCAGACCACAGCTGTCCGCTTTACCTTGGCTGGTGATCCAATTTGGGGGGGACCCTACTTTTATTGTGTAATTATTAATTTTTATACAATAATTATAAAAAAGAGCCTGAGGGGACCTCCACATTGGATCCCCAACCACGGTAAAGCTGCCAGCTGTGGTTTTCAGGCTACAGCCGTCTGCTTTACCCTAGCTGGCTATCAAAAATGGGGGGACCCAACGTCATTTTTTTTTTTAACTATTTTTTAAATAGAAAAAATTAATGGGCTTCCCTGTATTTTGATTGCCAACCAAGGTAACGGCAGGCAGATGGTGACAACCCATTGCTGTCTGCTTTATCTGCGCTGAGAATCAAAAATACCGCGGAGCGCTACGTCATTTTTTTAAAGATTTATTTTTACAGCACTGTGATGTCCAGCAATCAAAATACAGGGAAGCCCATTTTATTTTTAGTTAATTAAATAAATAATTAAAAAAAATATATATGGGCTCCCGCTGCATTTTTTGTATTGCTAGCTAAGGGTAATCCAAGCAGCTACTGGCTGCTAACCCCCACTGCTTGGTGTTACCTTCACTGGCAATGGAAAATCCAGGGAAGCATTTTTTATTTTTTTTGCCAAAAAACTACAAAAAAAGGACGTGAGCTTCGCCATATTTTTGTATGCTAGCCAGGTATAGCAGGCAGGTGCTGGAAGAGTTGGATACAGCGCCAGAATATGGCGCTTCTATGAAAATGCCATTTTCTGAGGCGGCTGCAGACTGCAATTCGCAGCAGTGGGGCCCAGAAAGCTCAGGCCAACCTGTGCTGCGGATTCCAATCCCCAGCTGCCTAGTTGTACCTGGCTGGACACAAAAATGGGGCGAAGCCTACGTCATTTGTTTTCTAATTATTTCATGAAATTCATGAAATAATAAAAAAAGGGCTTCCCTTTATTTTTGGTTCCCAGCCGGGTACAAATAGGCAACTGGGGGTTGGGGGCAGCCGTACCTGCCTGCTGTACCTGGCTAGCAGAGTAGACAGAGTGCAGAAGGGATCGCGAGGACCGGTAAGTGTTATGGCAATGTTTATTAACTGTTTGTGTACATTTATAATGCATTTTTATGTGTTTGTGATTGCCTCCCATTATAGCCTATACGTTCGAGTTCGGTTCGTCGAACGTTCGACGAACCGAACTCGAACGGGACCCCCGTTCGGCGAGCCGACCTCGAGCCGAACCGGGACCGGTTCGCTCATCTCTAGTAAAGGGGACATCCTATATGGCTTATGCATGTAAATAGTTATATCATACAGGTTATATACTGTATATACCATGTTTTTCGGTTTATAAGACGCCCCAGATTATAAGATGCACCCAAAATCTATAGGAGGAAAATAGGAAAAGATCATTTTTAATGTTAAAATGAGGGTCCATTTAATAATTCTAGTGTGTCGTAATTCTAATGCTTAGCAAGGGGGAGCGGCGGTGGTGGAGCGGCTCAGGAAGGTCACAGGAGGCAGGGTCAGCGTTGCTGTGGGCTTAGAGGAGGGGGTGTTGCCTCTCAGGAGGGTCAGTGGACGGAGGATCAGCAATACTGCGGACTCGGGGGTGTCATGGCGGTAGGCCCACTGGTCTGCCGGGTGTCACTGCAGTAGAGGACTCAGGAGGGTCATAGGACGGGGTTTCGGAGTATCATTGTGGCGGTGGTTGCCTGATCTGACTGCAGACGCCATTGAATTGGCCGCAGTTGACGCAATGAATGTTAAGAAAATGGCTGCGGAGGCGGTGCATGCACAGAAAGGTCGCCATTTTCTTGAAGTCCATGTCATCAATCTGCGCATGCGCCGCCTCCAAAGCCATTTTCTTGAATTTAATCGCGTCAGCCGTGGCAGTCAGCTCAATGCACCTGCCACCGCAACACTGTGGTGACACCCTCAGTATCGTCGACCCTGCCTCCTATTACCCCACTCCACCACCACCACCCCAGTAAGCCATATCCACATTGTAAGATGCACCCCCAGTTTTGGGGGAAAAAAGTGTGTCTTATAATCCAGAAAATACGGTATTTATATATGCAATATAATGAGAAGTAAAGGCCGCTTTACACGCAACCACGTATCTAACGATAAGTCGTCGGGGTCACGGAATTTGTGACGCACATCCGGCCTCGTTAGTGACGTCATTGCGTGTGACACCTACGAGCGACCACTAACGATCAGAAATACTCACCAAATCGTTGATTGTTGACACGTCGTTTATTTTCAAGATATCGTTGCTCGTTCTGGACGCAGGTTGTTCGTCGTTCCTGAGGCAGCACACATCGCTATGTGTGACACCCCGGGAATGACGAACAACAGCGTACCTATGTCCGCCGGCCACGAGGTGGGAGTGACGTTCATGCGGCTCCTCTCCGCCCCTCCGCTTATATTGGTGGCCCGCTGTGTGACGTCACTGTGATGCCGAAAGAACCTCCCCTTAAAAAAGAGTTTGTTTGGCGGCCACAGCGACGTCGTTAGGAAGGTAAGTTGGTGTGACACGTACCGACGATATTGTTCGCCACAGGCAGCGATTTGCCCGTGATGCACCAACGACGGGGACGGGTGCTAATGCTAGAGACATTACTAGCGATGTCGCTTCGTGTAAAGTGGCCTTAATAAGTAATAAGCCAACAATCAATGAAAGAAGGGATGTTGCCCCTTCATTGTTTATGGATTAAAAAAAATAATAAAAAAACAATATAGTCAATAGATTGCCAATATTGCCAGCTATATGCCAGTTTTGCTAATATCATGCTTTTGTTCATTTTAGTTTGTAAGCTAAGCCTACAAGCATCCATAAAATGTCATGTAAGACATTGTTTCTAGAGAGTTTTCTGATAAGATGTTTTGGCAGAAGATGTCGTTGATACTCAGAAAAAACTAATCTTTGATAACTAATGATTATTTATATGTTGCTTATGTATACCCTGCTTGTTACTGATGTGCAAAATTCTTTGGTTTGATCATGCAAGAAAGCCACAGGACTGTCAGCCACTATTTTAATTTAAAGGGAATCTGTCAGCAGAATTTTGTTACCTCATCTGAAAGCAGCATGATGTAGGCAAAGAGAATCTTAAATTGAACAGTGTATCACTTAGATTACTGGCTGCAGCCCTTCTGACACAATCAGAATCAGAGTCCAGAAGGGGGTCCCCGTTCACATAAGGCTCTCTTTGGAGATTACATTGACAGTGAGGTGCCGATCACAGCAGGGGTTTGAGCTCAGTGTCAAGTGTCGCGTATAATAAAGAAAAAGAAGGTTATGGAACAGATGACAAACCTAGAAGTGGATGATCATGGACAACTTCCTTCAAAATTGATCACATGATTCAGAAAAAGTCTGTATCTGATGTCCATAAAAGTGCTGTATAGATTTTGTATGAAATAAACAAAAAATATGGAGTCAACGTGAGTCACCAAACTGTGGTGCAATGGCTTACAGCAGTAGCTTGCATGGACGCATTCCAGTCAACAAGTCTATCATCTATGCAAAGAATCTGAATGTCTGACTTGAGTTTGCCAAAGAACACAGCTAATGGGAAGAGACAGATTGGTCTAAGGTGTTGTGGTCGGATGAATCCAAGTTCAATCTGGTAGTGATGGACTTTTATTATTTATTGTGCAGGGACTAACTTTGGAAAACGATACACACTATCATAAAGAGTTTCCATATTGGCAGCTTCCAGCAAATGGTAAATCAAGCATGGAGAGACACAGAAAGTACAACGGGCATGGTAAAGCAACTTTATGATGCCCAGAGTCAAGTGAACACCCTGTTTTGCAGAAGAATTTAATTATAGTGACATTTTAGATAAAATCTCACTAAGGCCTCTTTCACATGTCCGTGTCTCCGGCACGTGTTTGGTCCGTTTCTTCACGTACCGGAGACATGGGCACACATAAACCCATTTAAATCAATGGGTCTGCGCTCACGTGCGTATTTTGCCATGGACCGTGTGTACGTGTGGAGCATACGTGTACCCGTGTGCCCCACACATAGACATGTCCGTTTTTCTCTGGCATCACGGGTGTCACACAGAACGCAAACGGACCACACAGAGGTGTTCTGTGTGACACGCACCGGAGAAAACACACGTGTCTGAGAAAATAATAAAAAAACTTTACTCACCTTCTCCAGCACTGCTGTCTCTGCCGTTGCTGTCACTTGATTCCGACCGCCGCTCATTATACTCATTGCATATTCACTTCACTGCGGCCGGAAGCAGCAGCGGTGGGTCAGCAGGACCGGAGACCAAAGATCAGCACCAAGGACAGCGAAGCCAGGGACAGGTGAGTAGAAAGTTCCCGTTCTCCGTATGTTATCACGGATAACACACGGCGAACACACGTGTGCCCTAAACACGGCTCACGGAGGGCAAAACGCACCTTTGACATGTCCGTGAAAAACGTGCGTGGTTTTTCACGGACGTGTGAAAAAGGCCTAAGAAACACAATTTGACCAAACTCATCAGGCAACTGTATAAATCAGTCTGAGATCGGAACGCAATGCTCAAACTGCCAAAGTCCTCTAGACCCGAGAGTGACAGCTTCATATATTTTGATTGGAAGACAGTCTGAGCATTTTGTTCCAAAACTTGGATGGATTTAAAGGGTTGCCTGAATGCACCCTTAAAATGACATATGTCAATATACTAAACAAACCAGTGTTTTTCAATTGAGGTTCTCAAATTCACCCAACACATGATTTGAGAATATCTACTATAGGGCACTTGCTGAGACTTAAGGGTGCTTTACATGCTGCGACATCGCTAGCGATTGCTAGCGATGTCGCGAGCGTTAGCACCCGCCCCCGTCGTTGGTGCGATAAGTGGTGATCGTTGCCGTAGCGAACATTATCACTATGGCAGCATCACACGCACATACCTGCTGAGCGACATCGCTGGAGACACCGAACAATTCCTCCTTCAAGGGGGAGGTGCGTTCGGCATCACAGCAACGTCACAGCAGCGTCACTAATCGGCCGCCCAATAGCAGAGGAGGGGAGGAGATTAGCGGCCGTAACATCCCGCCCACCTCCTTCCTTCCTCATTGCCGGCGGACGGCAGGTAAGGAGATGTTCGTCATTCCTGCGGTGTCACACATAGCGATATGTGGTGCCGCAGGAACGATGAACAACCTCGCTACTGATCAGACAACGATTTTTGGTAAATGAACGACGTGTCACAGACCAACGATTTTTAACTCTTTTACGATCGTTTAAGGTCGCTCATAGGTGTCACACGTTGCGCTGTCGCTAACAACGCCGGATGTGCGTCACAAACACCGTGACCCCGACGATAGATCGTTAGCAATGTTGCAGTGTGTAAAGCACCCTTTAGACAATGAATACATCACAAATGCAAAGGAAATCCAGAAAACATGGGTTGAGTTGAGAATAACTTGAACAGGGTAACAAATCACATGTGACTTGCAATTATTGCAGAAAATCTATTGCAATCACAATTGGCATACTTTCTATTCTTAGGTCTGGTTCACACTTCACAGTTTGATTCATTCTAAAAGCTGCTTTACATGCTGCGACATCGCTAGCAATGTAGCTAGCGATTGCACCCGCCCCCGTCGAGCGTGCATCACGGGCAAATCGCTGCCCGTGGCGAACAATATCGCTAGTACGCGTCACACGCATATACTTTCCTAATGACGTCGCTGTGGCCGCCGAACAAACTCTTTTTTAAGGGGGAAGTTTGTTTGGCGTCACAGCGACATCACACAGCGGGCCACCAATAGAAGCGGAGGGGCGGAGAGCAGCTGCATTAACGTCACTCCCACCTCGCTGTCGGAGGATGCAGAAGTGCTGTTGTTCGTCATTCCCGGGGTGTCACACGTAGCAATGTGTGCTGCCTCAGGAATGACGAACAACCTCCGTCTGAAAAGAGCAACAATATTTGGGAAAGGAACGACGTGTCAACAATCAACGATTGTGGCCGTTCTTTGGATCGTTAGCGGTCTCTCGTAGGAGTCACACGCAACGACATCGCTAACAACGCCGGATGTGCGTCACAAATTCCGTGACCCCAACGATATCTCGTTAGTGATGCCGTTGCGTGTAACGGGGCCTTAAGAATGGAAATTTACAAATATTCAAATGCATGAAACAGAGGCAGAATTATCTACTTCAAATCTGTCAAGTGTGAACAAAGTCATGGGGCATATAAACAGCTTTTTCTGCTGCTTTGTAAAGAACAAAATCATGAAACCCTCTCATGTATCTCAAATGCAGGTATCGTTTATTCTTTGAAAATAAGATAGGGTCTTACATTAATTTTTATCCCAAAATATGCTCTATTTTTCAGAGGATGTCTTATTTTTGCTATAAATAACGCAATTTACATTTATTCTTGAACAAAAAAAATCGACATTTATTGAAATGTAGTCATGACTAAAGCCTTTGCTCTCCTGTCAGCAACCCATTCACAGATCATGTCTTCCAGCTCAAGAAATATTGTAAATGTTGCCGACCTGATCCACACTTGCTCTCCCTAGCATTTCCGTGTAACTTGTGACTGAGGTTATCATACTCTGTTCGCCATTTACAGACCTGTCAGATATCCTGCACTTTCTATTTGGAGAAAGCAGTAAGATTCTTGCCCTGAGAGTCCTCCATGATTTCTTTCTTGTACTCTATGAAGTAGCTATTTTTGCCCTTGTGTTGTCTGGGAGTAGATATACTAGTATGGTATACTTCTTGCTCATCTGTTTGCATATGGTACTGCGCTGTAGTGTCTGGTTTACACACCTTTCACCAAGAAAAACAGACTCCGCAAAAGTATTACACTCAAAAGACCCAAAGCAATAAGGGTTCTGTGAGAGCCTGGCAATTGCCAACCTTTATTGATTGGAGTCTCGTGGGGTCTTTTGAGTGATTCATTTGGGTGTGCCTGATTTCCTCTATTGAAGAGTCTATCTATCCTGTAGCATTCGATTGTCAATTGATTTTACTTATTTACATGTATAGCTGCCTGGACACTATTTCAATTAAAATTAATTGTGACTAGGGCTTAATTTTGGAGTAGGGCTTATATTTCAAGCATCCGCAAAAATCCTTAAAAAATCACTTTAGGGCTTATTTTCAAGGTAGGTCTTATTTTTGCGGAAACGGGGTATATATACAGTATATGGTATATGATCATGATCATCTGAACTATAGAAGTAATACATTATCTAAACAATGCGGTTACTGTTATAAAGAAAAATGCAAAAAAACCTGTGAAAAGCTTTTTTTCCTCCAACCCTCATTCAACAATCAATAAACTATATGTACCCTAAAGTGGTTCTATATTGTCCTCCATAACAACAAGCCCTCACAGAGCTTCCTCAATAAAAATATAAAAAAAGTTATTATTATCAGAGGTTTAAAAAAAAAAGGGGGGGGGTTATTGTTAAAAAATTATATATTATTTAGTATAGCACTGGAGTAAAATTGACAGATTATGTTTGCTATGCTGAAAGTGATACAAAATTAAAGACAAATAAAATGCAATTGATTACATGCTGCATTTGTCTCTACCTGTTAATCAATAAGTTACTTATTTTAAAAATAATAACTTTAAAAATTATAATATCCCACAAAATGCAAACCCATGTTCCGCAATGACTAGGGGAAGATACCGTTATGCCCTCAAAGTGTAGCAACACCAATGGCCAATGCTGACCTGGTCCTCAAAAGGTGAAATACAATCAGAATAATATCTATTCTGGTCTGTTTATACTTTTGGGAGACAAACAATATAAAAGAAAAAAACGGAGATATATATAACAGTGTAATAAAATAATATTGCAATAGATTTACATGTGACAGCTATATGACATTTCTAGTAATTATCCACAGGATTGGTATTCACTTGCTGATCGTGTGGGGGAGGTGGCTCTGATTGCCCTTCATAATGTAGAAGTAGCATCCATTGCGTATGGGAAATTTAGAGGGCGTTTATACTATAGACCAAGAATGGAGTGTGTTGCATTCTAATGGGGCATTTCCAAGCAGGTTTTCAGGAATAGTGGGGGTCTAAGTTGTCAAACACCTATTATCAGCAAGTTGTCACCTATTGGCAGGACAGACAATAACTTACAATGTTAGAAACAAGTTTAAGATTCAAAATGTCATTCTAAAAAACTGTTTAATATTTATCATTTTGAATTGTGTACTATTACCTTATCAGCCAAACTGATGTTTTTAGTGTGATACGGCACAGCCTCATTTCTTTTCTCCCTGTCTGTGCTCCGGCTGTCTGCCCTGCTGCTCACCTAGCAAGCGTTAGTTTGATTTAATATTATATTTCTGTACTTCAGCTATTTCCCCAAGGGAAATCTTTAGTATTGCATATTGTTCATTACTCACACAGTGTCTGTGTTTGTAAGTAACGCTCCATTGATGTACTGTTCAGGTAGACTATATACTTGTTGTTTTACAGAAGTCATTATAACGTATTGAGAGAGCCAATCTGAACTTCTCAAACACCGTGTTTGTCCTGTTTCCCAGAGAGATCAAATAAAGCCATCAAAGCAAACAGAAGTAAACATAGGGCCATGGAAAGAAAATATTTGTCACACCTTTATGTGTTATTTGAATCTGTGATGCAGAAAGAAGTCCCATAAGCATCAAAGTTTAGTAAAAGAAGAGGTCACAAAAAATGTAGACTAACCTTACAGCTATGATTGGAATAAACTCTTGAATTCAGATAAAGTTCTAAGTAGCAATTGACGAACAAAAACTGTAAAGTTTGGGGCTTGTACCGGATACCTGGTGTCCCGTCCTTGGATTTGGACATCGACTTCTCACAGTAGTCCATGTCCTAGTTCGAAGTTCGAATGCTGAATAATCCAGGCCCTTCAGTGTTTGCTGGGTAAATTGGGTGTCTGTCCTGTGGGGTGCACTTAGGAAGAATGATTAATCTAATAGTATTAATGGGCTATAAGCCAGCCTCTGTGCATCACACTCCTGCAGGGGCATAACGATCATTGTTGCAGAGGGTGCAACTCTGGAGGTGGGTCTACTAATGCCGGAGTCTATTCCAGCTGGATGTGAGCCCGATAATGAATATTCAGCGGAAGAAATGTATTGTGGTGCAGAGAGCTCCAGCCAATATGAGGCCAGCAAGTTACGACAGTGTGCCAGACATTGGCGTCGTATGCAGGCACGTCGTTATCAGCTGACAGCCTCTGCGCTTGCTACAGAAGAGGATGTTGCGCATTGTGAAAACAGGGAAAGGTGAGAAAAATGTCTTTTTTGTTATGCATTAGAAAACAGTGGCAGAAAAGGGACATATATTTCAGGCTGTAGAGCAGAATGAGTGGCATTTATACCAGGATGGGGGACATATACCAAGCAGGGGCCCAGTATGGGGCACATATACAGTGGGGAAAAAAGTATTTAGTCAGCCACCAATTGTGTAAGTTCTCCCACTTAAAAAGATGAGAGAGGCCTGTAATTGACATCATAGGTAGACCACAACTATGAGAGACAAAATGAGAAAACAAATCCAGAAATATCACTTTGTCTGACTTTGAAGATATTTGTTGCAAATTATGGTGGAAAATAAAAAACGTTAATTTCAATATTATGTTATATATCCTTTGTTGGCAATGACAGAGAGTCTGTGTTCTTTTGCCCATATTAATATTTTCCTTTATTAGCCAGTCTCAGATATGGCTTTTTCTTTGCCACTCTGCTCTGAAGGCCAGCATCCCGGAGTCGCCTCTTCACTGTACACGTTGACAATGGCGTTTTGCGGGTACTATTTAATGAAGCTGCCAGTTGAGGAACTGTGAGGTGTCGATTTCTCAAACTAAAGATTCTAATTTACTTGTCTTGTTGCTCAGTTGTGCAGTGGGGCCTCCCACTTCTCTTTCTACTCTGGTTAGAGCCTGTTTGTGCTCTCCTCTGAAAGTAGTACACGTCGTTGTAGGAAATCTTCAGTTTCTTGGCAATTTCTCGCATGGAATATCGTTCATTTTTAAGAACAAGAGTAGACTGTTGAGTTTCCCATGAAAGTTCTCTTTTTCTGGCTATTTTGATTGTTTAATGGAACCAACAAATGTAATGCTCCAGATTCTCAACTAGCTCAAAGGAAGGTCAATTTTATAGCTTCTCTAATCAGCAAAACTGTTTTCAGCTGTGCTAACATATATGCACAAGAGTTTTTAAGGGATTTCTAAACATCCATTAGCCTTATAACACAGTTAGCAAACACAGTGCACCATTAGAACACTGGAGTGGTGGTTGTTGGAAATGGGCCTCTATACACCTATGTAGATATTGCATTAAAAAACAGATGTTTCAAGCTAGTATAGTCATTTACCACATTAACGATGTATCGAGTGTATTTCTGTTTAATTTAATGTTAGATTCATTGAAAAAAATGTGCTTTCTTTCAAAAATAAGGAAATATCTAAGTGACACTAAACTTTAGAACTGTAGTGTACATGGATCAGTCGTTCTGGTCCCTTTGCAGAGAAACAGCCCCAAAGCATGAGGTTCCCACTCCAATGCTTTACAGTAGGTATGGTGTTCTTTGGATACAACTCAGCATTCTGTCTCCTCCAAACACGACGAGTTGCATTTCTAGTAAACAGTTCTACTTTAGTTTCATCAGACCTTATGATATTCTCCCAATACTTTTCAGGAAAATCCAAATGCTCTCAAGTAAACATCAGATGGGCCCAGACATGTACTGGCTTAAGCAGGGGAACATGTCTGGCGGCGTATTGTTTAACTGATGGTAGCCTTTGTTATGGTGGTCCCAGCTCTATGCAGGTCATTCACTAGGTCCCCACGTGTAGGTCTGGGATTTTTGCTCACCGTTCTTGTGATAATTTTGACCCCATGGAGTGAGATCTTACATGGAGCCCTAGATCGAGGGAGATTCATTGGTCTTGAATGTCTTCCATTTTCTTATTATTGCTCCCACAGTTGATTTCATCACACCAACCTGCTTGCCTATTGCCGATTCAGCCTTCCCAGCCTGGTGCAGGGTTAAAATTTGTTTCTGATGTCCTTCGACAGGCCTTTGGTCTCCACCATAGTGGAGTTTGGAGTGTGACTGTTTGAGGTTGTGGACAGGTGTCTTTTATACTGATAACAAGTTCAAATAGGTGCCATTACTACAGGTAATGAGTGGAGGACAGAGGATCCTCTTAAAGAAGAAGTTACATTCTGTGAGAACCAGAAATCTTGCAAGTTTTTAGGTGACTAAATACTTATTTTCCACTATAATTTACAAATAAAATCTTGCAAAATCAGACAAGGTGATTATCTGGATTTGTTTTCTCATTTTGTCTCTCATGATTGCGGTCTACCTATGATGTCAATTACAGGCCTCTGTCATCTTTTTAAGTGGGAGAACTTGCACAATTGATGGGTGACTAAATACTTTTTTTCCCACTGTATACCATGATGAGGTTAAGGCATTTTTATTACTTTCTGCAAAGTCAAAAGTTTACATACACTAAAAATACTATGCCTTTAAACAATATGGGAGCACCCATATGATGATGTCATGTCTTTGTAAGTTTCTGGCAACTTCTAAGCTAATTAGAGACACATTTGTGGATGTATTTTAATGCACACCTGCAACACACTGTTTCTTTGTGTAACATCATGGGAAAGTCAAAAGAAATCAGCCAAGATCTCAGAAAGAGAAATGTGATCTTGCACTAGTCTGGTTCATCTTTGGGTGCAATTTCCAGATAGCTGAAGGTGCCTTGTCCATCTGTACCAACAATTATACGCAAGTACAAACAAGATGGGAATATCCAGCCATCATAACACTCAGGAAGGAGACGGGTTCTGTGTACCAGAAATGAACGTGCTTTGGTCAGACATGTGCATATAAACCCAAGAACAAAAGCAAAAGACCTTGTGAAGATGCTGGGTGAAGCTGGTAAGATAGTGTCATTATCCACAGTAAACGAGTACTGTATCAACATGGGCTAAACGGCTTCTCTACCAGGAAGAAGCCATTACTCCAAAAGAAACATAAAAAAACAGATTATTGTTTGCAAACACACAATGCAACAAAGATGTTAATGTTTGGAGACGTCCTGTGGTTTGATAAAACTAAAATTGAAGTGTTTGGCCATAATGATGACCATCGTTACATTTAGAGTAAAAAGGGAGAGGCTTTGAAGCCTAAGAACACCATCCCAATTGTGAAACATGGGGGTGTCAGCATCATATTGTGGGGTTGTTTTGCTGCAGGAGGGACTGGTGCACTTCACAAAATAGATGGCATCATGAGGAAAGAAGATTATGTGGCAATACTGAAGCAACATCTCAAGACATCAGCCAGGAACTTAAAACTTGGGCAGAAATGGGTCTTCCAAATGGACAATGACCCAAAGCATACTGCCAAACTGGTTACAAAGTGGCTTAAGGATAACAAAGTCAATGTTTTGGAGTGGCCATCAAAAAGCCCTGACCTCAATCCTATTGAAAATTTAAGGTCAAAGCTGAAAAGGCAGGTGCGAGCAAGGTGACCTACAAACATGGCTCAGTTATACCAGTTCTGTCAGAAGGAATGGGCCCAAATTCCTACCAGCTATTGAGAGAAGCTTGTGGAAGGATATCCAAAACATTTGACCCAAGTCACAAAGTTTTAGGGCAATGGTATCAAATACTAATGAAATGTACAGTACAGGCCAAAAGTTTGGACACACCTTTTCATCTCCTGAACAACTGTTAAGAAGAAACTTTGTGCAGCAGTCCTTCATGGTAAAATAGCTGCTAGGAAATCACTGCTAAGGACAGGCAACAAGCAGAAGAGACTTGTTTGGGCTAAAAAACACAAGGAATGGACATTAGACCAGTGGAAATCCGTGATTTGGTCTGATGACAAGTCCAAATTTGAGATCTTTGGATCCAACCACCGTGTCTTTGTAGAAAAGGTGAACAGATCTACTCTACATAACTGGTTCCCACCGTGAAGCATGGAGGAGGAGGTGTGATGGTGTGGGGGTGCTTTGCTGGTGACACTGTTGGGGATTTATTCAAAATTGAAGGCATACCGAACCAGCATGCCTACCACAGCATCTTGCAGTGGCATGCTATTCCATCCTGTCTGCGTTTAGTTGGACCATCATTTATTTTTCAACAGGACAATGACCCCAAACACACCTCCAGGCTGTGTAAGGGCTATTTGACTAAGAAGGAGAGGGATGGGGTGCTACGCCAGATGATCTTGTCTCCAGTCACCAGACCTGAACCCAACCAAGATGGTTTGGGGTGAGCTGGACCGCAGAGAGAAGGCAAAAGGGCCAACAAGTGCTAAGCATCTCTGGGAACTCCTTCAAGACTGTTGGAAAACCATTTCCGGTGACTACCTCTTGAAGCTCATCAAGAGAATGCCAAGAGTTTGCAAAGTAGTAATGAAAGCAAAAGGTGCCTACTTTGAAGAACCTAGAATATAAGACATATTTTCAGCTGTTTCACACTTTTTTAAGTATTTCATTCCACGTGTTTTAATTCATAGTTTTGATGCCTTCAATGTGAATCTACAATGTTCAGAGTCCTGAAAATAAAGAAAACTCTTTGAATGAGAAGGTGTGTCCAAACTTTTGGTCTGTACTGTATGTAAACTTTTGACTTTGCAGAAAGTAATAAAAATGTGTTAAAACATTTTCTCTCCCTCTCTCTCTCATTATTCTGCATTTGGCAAATATAAATAATTATGGTAATCCTAATTGACCTAAAACGGGAAAGGTTTATTCTGGTTTCATGTCAGATAGTCAGAAAAACATGCATATATGTATTTTTAGATTGTCTATATAAACTTCTAGTTTCAACTGTATATACCTTGAAGGGGCTCAGGATGAGGGACATTAGTACAGGAAGGGGATATTGCTGGAGGTGGAGCTGTCTTTATAGGATTTAGAATAAAACTAAGGCTAATACATCTGACCAACATGCAGGGGTCACATTTTGTACCAGGGCCCATTGGACACTAATTATACCACTGCACACATATCTGTATGACTGGCACCCTATATAAGCCTCATTTGTGAGCATGTATAATACTAGGCAACAACCTCCATGAATGGTAGGTTTGTGAGTGGCTGTTTTATCAGTATTTTGCACCTGTATTACCGCTGCCTTTATCATGGGGTCTGCTGCACCCTTTATTGCTTTGGTCTTGGAATCTGCTGTTGGTAAGGAAGGCTGCCTTTTTTCTGAGATTTTTTTTGGAATATTCGTCTTTTTCTGTGATGTAGATAGCTGTCCTTTCTTAACGATGTATGCTGAAATGTTAATAGCTTCTTTTGTGGCTGATGAACCTGCACATTGTAAAAGATTGATCCTCCAGCAACATAAAAAAAAAAATCGCCACAACTGTTAATATTTCCCACCAATACTACCAACACCAGACTTTTCAGGTGCTTTTGAACCTACTCAACCCACAGCAGTTGTGTCTTCAATTACTCACAAGCTAATACCATAGAAATAACTCTGTCTCTTGAAGATATTTTGTCAGTTCTGCCCTTTAACACTATTGCCACCAATCTCCTCTGATAACATTAACTCATTATGCCCTTGATATCGTTCGCAGCTCATGTCAACCACACAATCATCATCATAGTCATCATTTCTCACTGAAATTTGTCTTAGTATGAGAAATGTCCTCAGCTCTTTGCCACTCCTCCTGATTGCTACCTGTAGTTCTACTCTGACTTTTGAGTGCCATTACCTTCTCGGGTGCTACTGTCACTGCTACCAACAAAAAGAGAACACAGCCAGGCATTTGAGTCATGTCCTCCATTTCCTCCTTCCCATGTCATCCAAGTCCAAACACTGATAGTTATCATCCAAAACATCAAACTGAAAAAGTTGTGAAATATCTTGCTCAGCTCCTAGAGTGCTCTGATATAGGGCACTGAGGGTCAGAATAGACAGAGATGCCAAGTACAGAATTGAAAGTCTGCAGTCAGTCTATCAGTGGAGGAAAAGAAATGTGCAGGAAACAGACTGAAACTGATGGTGTCACTGTCAAACAAAACCTCATCCTGCTGTGACTGAGAAGGGTAATGTGCTTTGTACTTTATAATTTTTGTGTGCTTCCTCCCCACTAATATGCTTTCTGGAGTCAAAAGAGAACAATTGTACCATGGCTTTGGTAGTTCTACAGCCTGGATGACTTCTGTGTGTGTGGTGTTGGTGCTGCTGCCACTTGTGGCTCCCAAATTCTTATTGCCAAATACTGTGATATATTTTTTTCCTTTTACATTATCCGGTCCATTTCTATTTCCACTTTTGTATTTTAATAATAACACTTAGTATTTACACAATCCCTTTGACAGACAGGACTCTTGTAAGAGTATTCGGCTCCCTTGAATTTTTCAACCTTTTCCCACATTTCAGGCTTCAAACATGAAGATAAAAATTTTAATGTTATGGTGAAGAATCAACAACAAGTGGGACAATTGTGAAGGTGAACGATATTTATTGCTTATTTTAAACTTTTAAGAAAAATAAATAACTGAAAAGTGGGGCATTTTTAGCACCCCTGAGGTCTCAGGTGCCACAAATAAATGTGAACTGTGTAAACCCAAACCCCAGAATATCCGTGCCAGCATACACACCAGCACCCTCAGGCCACATACATAACCCCAATTCCGGACTGGGAGACTGCCTAGTAACAGGTAAAATGGATGGGCACTTATTGGCTAATTGCCACCCAATCTGTAGGGAAAGACCCAGCAAGGGGAGGGGCGAGTGGTAAGTTGGGAAGTTGGCGGGAGGAAGAAAAGAGGAGAGTTAGAAGTGAAGGAGTGAGGGGAGTTGGAAGTGATGGAGTGAGGAGAGTTAAGAGTGAGAGAGTGAGGAGTGAAGTAAAGAAGGAATGGTGAAAAGACCTAAAGTAAGAACGGGATGCTGTAAAGGAGACAAAGACTGTGGGAGTAAGGAACCGAGACTACAGGAACCGTGGGTTACCTGTGGGAGTATAGGACTCCAGGGACCGCAGGGCGCCTGTGGAAGTAGGAAACCAAGGCTCATAGGACTCAGCACAAGGTGGGGTGCAGACCCAAGGGCAGCGGGACACTTTATGGTCAACTGTTAAATCTGCCAGGTGAGGGGATCTCTAGGGTTCCTCACCAACCAAAGAGTCTGAAGCATCAGCAGCAAAGTGGGGACCTGGGATCAGGGACAGAAGTCCACCCATTAAATAGTCCAGGCTGCCAGCAATAGGACCAAGACTGAAACGGGGCTTCCCCAGAAGCTCTAAGCCACGGGAGCCCACTACCAACAAGTGTGCATGGAGGACAGCTACCCTAGGTCACAGCTGGCAAGGAGAAAAAGGGGAGTGGGAACACCTGAAACTGGCCCTAGCAACTGTCCAGGTACCAAGTCAAAGTAAAAAAGCAAGTTGAAACTGCAATACTGGTGTGGACTGTTTCCTCTTTGCCTCTGTACACGTACACTGACTATCCCCTACGCAGCCCTTTCATCATCCACTGCTGGGGCCTAGCCCTGCTTGCAGAGGGCCCAAAACACCTAAGCTGCATTACTCCAGCAGCCCCAGCAGGACCCTCCAGCGGCGACTTCAGTAACCTGGCCGCACACCGCAAGTGGCGAAGTCGAAAACTGTTTCATTTTATTTTCTTTTGTTTTTCCCAGTTTTCAACCCTTTTATTAGAGCAACCACTATGGTGTGGTCCGTGAAACACATACCAGAAAAACACGGACATTGAAAATAAAAAGCATTTTTAACTCACCTTTTCCAGCGCTGCTTGTCTCCGGCCTATGCTGGCTGCTGCTTCAGAGCCAGCTGCTTATTCTAACGCATATTCATGTACGCTGCCACAGCCGACCCGGAAGTAGCTGCAGCGGGGGCAGAAACACAGCAGAGCTGGAGAGTTCTGCACCATGGACAACAAGAGCGGAGACAGGTGAGTTTAACTCCATGTGCAATGACAGATAACGGAGCACGTATCATGGATTGCACATGGACAACTCACATGTGCCGTGAATCATGGCACATAGAGGGACACATGCGTTTTTAATACGTCAGTGAAAAACGTCTGTGTTTTTCACTGACATGTGAAACAGGCCTAAGGCCCATTTCACACGTCAGTGAAAAACAGTGACGTTTTTCACTGGCGTGTAAAACACGCACATGTCCCTGCGTGTGCCGTGAATCACGGCACACGTGGGTTGTCTAAGTGCAATCCGGGCTCCGTTCTCCGTGGCCCGTGATTGCACTTAGAAATCAACTCACCTGCGCCCGCTCCCGCTCTCCATGGTGCTGAATCCTCCCGCGGTGCAGCATCCGGCCGGCGGTGACCCCTGCAGCAGCTGCTTCCGGGTCGGCTGTGTCGCGCATAATGAATATGCGCGACAGTAATCAGCCGGCTTAGAAGCAGCAAGCTGCACGGGCTGCAGAGGACATCGCTGGACGCCGGGTGAGTTAAAATGTTTATTATTTTAAATGCACGTTTTTTTCTGGCACGTGTTTCACGGACCACACCACTGCGTGGTCCGTGGAACATCAGTGATGCCAGAAAAAAATGGACATGTCTCCGTGCAGCAATCACGCACACGCGGGTACGCTGCACGGAGACACGTGCAGTGAAAAATCACTGACGTGTGAGCAGACCCATTCATTATAATGGGTCTGCGTATGTCAGTGATTCTGGTACGTTTAAAAAAAAAGCACAAACGTACCAGAATCACTGACGTGTGAAAGGGGCCTTATATTGAGCACATCTGGGACATCATTGACTGACAATTGCAAAGGGAGCTGCCAGCAGCAGATTTTGATGATTTGTGTCCCCAAGTACTTTCAATGTGGCAGAATATTCCTCAGACAAACATTAATATCCTTATTGATGACCATGCCAAGGCATATACGTGAGCATATTCTTGCCCTCATACTTGATACTTAAAAAAAGAGAGATTTGAAAATTGAATTTCCATTTTTTCATAATTTACATATCTTTAACATAGTATCAATCCTGAGATTTCCTTAATTCCACTTTTGATTTTTGGTGTTCCAATTTTAATGTTCAGTGTACAACATATTACGCATAATAATGATATTATTGTATCAATAGTAATAAGAAAATTGGTTTATCTTACATTAATGTAGCATTACAATTGTTACTCAAAAAAGTTGTCACCTACAGTATGTAATAAATAAATGGGCCAAGTGTCCAAGTGCCCCTGCCCAGCTCATATATGGATGGTTTCAAGAGAAAACTCCCTTGTTATAAGATATTAAATGACTACATTTTTGAGAAAACCCCTTCAAAAAGAGTGACAATGAAATAGACTAGAATGTTAATTTACATTTATTGAATAAAGAACCAGCACAATATTCACTTAACAAGTACAATTACCAAGGTATTTGTCCTAATTACATGGGCCATATTTAGAACTCTTATACATGAATGCAGATTAATCATTGTTATTTTGATACATAGCACTTATAATGGTTGTCACTATTGTAACCTCAAGGGTCATAACCCAGGGGAAACTGTACTGTGGGTCATATACAGTATGCATGTTACAATGGTCTCTTAATATAAATGTGCATACATCAAATTATATAGAAAGTGTATTAATAAATATCACAATGTCAATGTGAGGAGATACCATTGTTGACTTTTTAAAGTGTATCAACAGCTTTGTAACATTTTATAGTTCTAAGGAATTGTTTTGAAATGTACATTAAAGCTCTTTTTTGATGCACTCTAGATAGTGTATGGTCCTACAATGCATCATTCCACCATTAACTATAGTGTGAAACCATTTAAAATAGATATCAAGTTCTGTGGATAGAGTAGCCATCAGCTTTTTCACAAATACATATGCAGTTGAATAGTGTGTAGTAACACTCCAACGGCAGTCTCGAAAGCTTGCTATTATTAAAATCTTTTCAGTTAGCCATTAAAAGGTAATCAACCACTGAGGACTTCAGTTCTTTTAAACAATTTTTTATCTCTACTGGATAACACGGTACAAAGATATATTTTACCTGTAGTAACACTCTGGCATTTAGTGAAAATATTCTTTGAAGAGCCAGCCGAAGATCATAGCCGGAGATGTTACTAGTCTGGCTCTGCCCCCAGCATTGCTGCAGTTGATTGACAGGCCTTTCCCTTTAACCTGCAGTGCTGCTAGGAAGACACGACTGGGGGCGGAACTGGACTAGTCTAGATTCATGCTGCGATTTGGCTGCGATTCATGCTATCTGCAAATTGTGCAGCATGATTAGGTGTACAGGTTCTTCTTAAAGAGAACCTGTCAGATGCCATATGCACCCAGAGCCATGAGCAGTTCTGGGTGCATATTGCCAATTCCTGCCTAACCGTCCCTGTATGTAGTAGCATAGATAATGAGATCTTTAGAAAAAGTATTTCTAAAGATCTTTTATCATATGCTAATAAGGCCAATGACTTCTCAAGGGCATTACTTCCCCTGGCTAGTCAGCTCCCTTGGCATGCTAGCACGCCCCTGTGGGCGTACTAATATGTTAATGAATGCACAATGTCAGAGGATGATCTCACCTATCTTTCTGCTAACATCGCATCCAACTCCTGGATTTCGGCTCATTGCGCATGATCACAGACTTTCCGTCATGCATACTATGAAGCCGGGTGTATACGTCCTGGTGTCAAACTCGTGTAGTGCACATGACTGAAAGTGGAGATCATGTGCACTGAACTGAAATCCAGGAGTCCGACGCAATGGCAGCAGATAGGTGAGCGCAACCCTCCTCTGATGCTGCGCATTCATTATCATGTTAGTACGCCCATAGGGCCGACAAGCTAAGGGAAGTAAAGCCCTTGCGACTAGTCACTGGCCTCATTAGCATATCATATGGGATCTTTAGAAATACGTTTTCTAAAGATTTCTTTATCAATGCTACGGCTAATGCTAAGGCTAATGCTAAGGCTGGGACGGTTAGGCAGGGATTAGAAATAAGCACCCAGAACTGCTTGTGGTTCTGGATGCATATTGCACCTGTCAGGTTCCCTTTAAGCTCATGTGAAATTTGTCAAAGGCCCCCTTCACACGTCCGTGAAAAAAACTTTTTCACGTACGTGTTAAAGGGGTGGTTTGCTCCCCGTGTGCCGTTTGTGGTACATTCCCGTTCACCGTGTGTTATACATAATAACACACAGAGAACAGAAAGCCCCGCCTTACCTGTTTCTTCCGGAGCTGTCTGTGGTGCTGACTGACAGCGTCCGGCACAGGCCACACCCCGCTGATGCTGCGTCCGGTCCCCAGTGAAGAAGACGCGTTGTTCAAATTCACTGGGGGACGGATGCAGGTGACAGCCGCGGCAGAGACTGCAGGTATGGTGGAGGTGAGTTTGTGTTTTTTTATTTTTTACAATGCCACGTGTGTTTCTCCGGCGTGTGTCTTGTGCACCCGCATCCACACTACATCCGTGTGGTACGTGTGCGGGCCCGTGCTGCCGGAGAAACACGGACATGCATCCGTGTGCAGCACACGTCTGCTCCACACGGAGGCACGGGCCAATGACTGAACACGTGTGTGCACATATACCGATTGATTTTAATGGGTATACGTGTGCCTGTGTCTCCAGTACATACGGGCACAGACCTAGCACGTACCGGAGACACGGACGTGTGAAGGGGGCCTAATGCTGTATTTGATGATGGATTCCAGTATTTTACACATTTATAAAATGTAAAAAGTATAAAATGTGTAAAACGCTAGACATTAGTTCCTAAGAAAAGCAATGGTTTTCAGCAATGTATCCTAGATACCATATAGTTGTTTTTCAGGTGTATCACTTAATAATTAATGTATACTGTTACAACTTGCATGCATTATTTTTGTCTCTGGCTATGTAGAAGAGGAGAGATTATAAACTGACAAGTAATTCTACAATCTATCCCCAAAGCTTGATTTAAAATGCAGCTGAACAGATGAAAATAGTATTTTCGTTAGAGTCATTAGAACACATGGAATTTTATTGAACCTTCAATCAGAAATTGTGAATAGGGGATGACTCATATCCTTTACTTCTGTATTTATTCTCGTCCTTTTAGTAATTAGCCGTTAATAGCTCTACAGAATGCAATTAATACAGAAAAATCATATTTCAACACAATGCAGGAAGGATGGGCAATTTTCCCTGCACACAGTGGTCCTAGAAATGAAAAAGTTACAACTGATAAATATTGGCACAAAGTACTCTGTTTTACAGACATTTATGCAATGATATTTTTGTGATTTGTGGGCAGACCTATATACATTAAATTTTCATAAAACCTATGATTCAAACATTTTTGCTCACATTCATTTGTGCAGCTGGGCACTGAACCAGTTTCTCGAAAATAGACAGCTAATTTCATAAAGCTTTACCTTCACAATCTGCCAGCTATGAGCTTTTTCCACAATAATCATACAGAAAAAAGTGGCAGATACAGCACTATGAAGGAACTGTGGATGGGTCTAAAGATTTCCAAATCAATTTGGTTGCCTTTTTGAGTTGATTAAAGACATTTTCCAGAAAGAGAACAGTTGACATATGGATGAGATATGTCATGATCGGTGTCTAAAACCCAGTGGACATCCACATTTTTGGAAAAATGACGCCTTCACAGTTTTCCCTGGTTAGGTAAACTCGCAATTGCAAAGAACTGCAATACAGCCCCTTCACTGTATTGCTGTTACGTCACCACCAGAGTCCGCTCCATCGACTTCTACTCTGATCGCCAGGCGACGCCGTGTTCCTGCCGTGGATAGTGCTGGTGATGGGAGAGGAGTCGATGCCAGCGGCGCGGGTAGGCGCAGGCTCCACTCATCCACTGGTCTGGGTTTCCTGGGGATCTGCAGTGCCACTGGCTGACTGTAGGTGGCAGGTGTCTCCCAGATGAAGTATCATCATTCAGCTACAGCCCATGGGAAGACACCACACCCTTTTTAATGCCCCTCCTGTCTGCTGACCTCTGCCAGAGATAGTTCTGATAATTCTGGCTCCTGTTTCGTCCTGTTCTGTGATTTTGTGTGCTGATTACCGCTTGTTTCCTGACTACGTCTCCTGCCTGCTGTTTTTGTACCTCCCTGCCGGATCCGGTTTTGACCTCTGCTTGTTTCTGATTACGTCCTTGCCTGCCGATTCTGTCCATGTTCCACAATTCCTGGTTTGACCCTGCCTGACGACTACTCTCTCAGACTGCAGCCTTCCACAGGTAGTGATCTCCAGGGCCCTGTATAATTCTAAATCTCTGTATAGGGGTTAAAGGGTTTCAGGGTTCTGGGGGTCCTGCTTGGTGAGTGGCTTCCCTCTAGCCTGTCCATTACAGCCCGTCTGAGTCTGTGGATCCAGGCAGGCGTTACAATTGCAATTGTCTGAATAGTAGGTGGACTGGACACTAAAGTGCAGGAAATAGGTGGAAGAGACCTAATAACTTTCACTTGCAGAATGAGTATAGTGCCAGAAGGTAATGTCACGGGGTGGGATAGCATCACTAGGAAAAGGGGAGCCTAAACTTACCCTCAGCCTAGGGCAACCCCCGCTAACGCTGATCCCAAAGATACGCCCGAAGGTGGTGATGTTTGGGTCACCTTCCCAACCCTACCTCCAGAACAACCCTTGTCTAGTGGTTTCCATCCCTCCACCCAGGAGAGGGCCGGGACAGGATAAATCCCACACAAATAAACAGGCGTGGTATAAAAACAAACTTAAACTCACAGCAATCACTGTAGACAATACTTGCTTAGGAGGAAAGTAAAGGGAAGAAATAATCAGACAACAAGAGTATTTCCACAACATCTCCACAACTATCATCATCATGGGACACCAGGCACCACCATGTTAAAAATGGCGGAGGTGACTATGGTAGGTGTCCTGTAACATGACTGTAACATGAAACTCAAGCAGTAGGTCTCCTGTAACATGAGACTCAAGCAGTAATCTATAGGTTAACAGGAATGAACTCTTGCTAGCCCAATTACTAAAAAGAGCACAGCTGGTTGATGGCTGAGCCTGTCTGTGCAACTCAAAATCAATATCATGGGGAGTGTCTGACTCTGCTGTGTGATCAGTGTCAGAAGTAGTGCTGACACTCAGTGAGTTTTGAGCCAGACACGGTTCGACAGTATACCTCCCTCTACAAGGGGCCTTTTGACACTCAGGATCAGGTATGAATGCCAAGAACAAGACGCTCTGCATGGACACCAGCGTCAGGCACCAAATCCTTCCCTCAGGACTATAACCCTGTCAATGAACCAGGTACTATAGAGAGCAACGGATGAGCCAAGAATCAACAATTCTCGATATCTGGAAACCAAAGAACCTCCAACCAAGACCGGAGATGGAGGAATGGGAAGAGGAGTTCCTGAACCCATATATTTTTTTATAACAGAGGTTTGTGGAAGACATTGTAGATCTTATGTGATGATGGTAAGGCTAGATGGAAAGCCAATGGGTTGAGTACACCCGTAATTCTGAATGGACTGATGAAATGAGGACCGAACTTAAGTGAGGGTACCTTAAGCTTAATGTTTCCTATGGATAACCACACCAGACCACCCATGCAAAGGTCCGGAACTGGCACACGTCCACAGTCCGCCACATGCTTATACCTAAAGCCCATACTAAGCAGATGCTGCTGAACCTTTTCCCATGTAGATGATAATGCACAGTCAAATTGGTACTGTTTGGGTACTTCGGAAGAGTGCCTTTTCAGAAAAGTAGAGAAGTGGGGATGGTGACCATAAACACAAAAGAAAGAAGACACACAAGAGGACTTATGGCGGTGATTATTGATAGGAAATTTAGCCGGAGAAAAGAAAGCGGACCACTCCTCCTGAGTATCTGAAACAAAGCAGCACAAATATTGACCAATGTCTGATTCTTGTGGTCTGTTTGCCCCTTAAAATGTGGATGGAATGCCGAAGAGTGCAACAATTTAATCTCTAAGCAAGAGCAAAAATTAACCTACAGTCATTTTGCTGAGTCAAGATAAAGGAAATTTTTATTGTCCATAATTACAGTAACCAGATGTTTAGCTCCCTCCAAAAAGTGTCGCCACTCCTCAAATGCCAACTTAGTAGTGAGCAATTACCACTTACCAATGTCATAATTATATTCGGCCGGAGATTACGTCTTAGAAAAGAATACCCAGAGACAAAGTTTGCCAGGTATAAAACCAAAACCAAGTGGTACCCCAGATGAAATATATATATATATATATATAACCACAAGTGCAGGGGACCCACAAAAAAAGAGAAGGACCAAAGGTAAATGATCAAATACCAAAATTATTAATAATAATAAATATGAACACAGTGACATGCAGTAGTGGCAAAAAGAATAGAAAAAATTGTCCACAAACAAAACACCACCAAAACAAGCCACTAGATGGCAACCTGTACTATTGAGCCCAAGGTATCATATAGGAATGTGATCCAGACTGGATTAAAGCGGGTAATAGGTAACTACTGGATATAATACTCTATATTAACCTAATAGTTACCCCCCTTATCATGGATAGTCAGTAATTAGGACAAAAGATACCTTGAGGCATTGCAGAAGGTCAGGCAAGTCAGGTGACAGGTCCACAGAAAGTGCTGCTTGAACCTTAAGTCTAATGTTTTCAATTTCCTTTTCCAAAGATTCCAGAGTTTTTTTTACCCAATCCAATTAAAAATTCCAAAATTGTAAGGGAGCACTTAGTGAGAGGCTCCTCCTACCTTATTGTAAAGACCGTATCCTGAACAGCCGGAGTAGGAGAAAACTGAACCCGCAAACCTCTGGGAATTACCCATTTCTGCAAATGGTTCTCCAGAGCCACCTTGTTCCACCACACTTTTGCTCTTTTTTTAAGTAGAACCTTAATTTCAAATTTTAAGTCAGTAACTGTGTTTCTGTACCAACCGTCACTTGTTCACAGAATACTGAGCTGAGTAACACCCAAGCCTTATCATGTTTTTAGAATCCATAAAACCTGTAGAGTGTCAGTATATAGCCAACATTTTTTTTATAAACTTTCTGTAATAATTTGCAAACCCTAAGAAATGTTACAGTGCTTTTAGGTTCTTGGGATGGTCCCATTTCATAAAAGCTTGCAACTTAGAAGGATCCATCCTATACCCTGAAGCAGAAATGATGTAACTCAGAAACGGAAGTCCCTAAATGGCCAATATGCATTTCTCTAATTTAGCATACAATTTGTTCTCCTTGAGGATCTGTAAAACCTGTTTGACATGTTTCAAATGCAAGCCAAAATCCTGCAAATAAAGTAAAATATCATCATAGTAAATGGTAACAAATTTTTCCAACAGGTGAGTAAATACATCATTCACAAAGTGCTTAAAAACTGTAGGCAGAATGGTCAGACCAAAAGACATAATCAGATTCTCAAAGTGACCCTCCGGCGTATTGAACACCATCTTCCACTCATGTCCCTGTAGGACCCAAATCAGATTTTTATGAAGTCCTCTAAGATCGAGTTTGGAGAACAATTTGGCGCTGGAAATCTGGTTAAATAGATCTGGAATGAATGTGACACTGCGGCCATGGGGCACTCGTTACCAGGCCGGTCCTTGTCTAGGGGGAGGGATGTCAGTGTCGTTATAAAAAGGGGATATTTACAAAGGATGATAATAGTTATTTGTGACGCCACCTGTGCTACCAGAGGTAGCCAACGCTGCGGGATGGGACCTCTGGGGAAGATGGTGCCACAGCTGAGTTGGTATAGCTCTCTACAGATAGATCTGGGCCCCAGGGCCGATGGGAGTAGTAGTCGGTGATGGCAGGGATGCAGGGCCGGAGGCGCAGGTAAATAGCGGAGCAACACAGGGATGCAATCTCAAGGTTTTTACTCACTGTAGCAGGTTCCAAGGTAACACGACTAGTCAGTGACCACCTTTGGAGTGCTGGGGTCCACTGTGATGGGCTCCAGTTGATCTCGGGTAGTTTGGATGTCAAGACCGATGCACCCTTTTTATGTTCCTTCCATGGTCGTCTTCCTGCGCTGACTTCTCGCCCACCTGTCCCGAGCCTACACACAAAGTGACCTGAGCTGGTGTCTGCGGACCCTACAGGGTGGCTAGAAGCTCTGTCTCTTGGCCCTCTATGGTCAGTTTCCAGCGGATTCGTTTGCGGAGTTGGCTTTAGTACTAGCTGTATCCTTAGCATCCGGTGTTACTAGATGAGCACGTTGGTTCTTCTCCTCTAGTCTAGGGACCGGATCCACATCTGCTGCCAAGTCCCTCCACTTCGATATGTCGTATGTGGAACAAGACCATGGGTGTATGGCGCACTTCCCGCGGGCTCTAGGACCTCTTCTCTCTTGTGCCTGGGGCGAGCTGCACCAGCTCCTGACCACAGGTCTTCACTCCCCCACTGCTACTTTTCAACTGTCTCACTTTCTATAGGCTGCTCCCACTTACTAGACTCCCCCCCAGCCTTGCTCTGACTGTACGTTCCAATAGCGATATCAAGTCTGTGTTTTGTGTATACCGGTGAATGACCTCTTCCTTACCCAGGGTGGGGCACCCCATCTCTGGCTGAGATGCATTACCTCTGTAGTGCCTGAAGTCTCAGGGGCGCCACAAATGGCATCGGATATGGGTTGCAAACTGTAATTTGGTTAAGCTCGCAAAAGTCCAGGCATGGACGCAGTCCATCATCCTTATTTTTGACAAACAAAACCTGCAGACACAGGGAATGAAGATGACCTAATGTGGCCAAACTCTCTGGTAATTTCTCAGGGCTTGAGAAATTATACAATCTGCACTTGGGCAACTTGGCCCCTGGCTTCTATTTTATGGTGCTGTCACAAGTCCTGTGCAGTGGAAGTTCCTGACAGCCCTTTTAAAAGAAAACATAAAAACTCAGAATAGTTCTCCAGAATACTCGTAGTTATACCAGAGATACAGGTCCCTAAACAGTGCTGGTTACAGAAAAAGCTCTATTTTGTTATATCCTGGATCTTCTAGTCTACACCCAGGTTATGCAATGTAAACCAAGTGTAGCCTAACACAATTTTGAAATTCTGCGGAAGAAAAATAAAGGAACGGAATGTACAGGTTGTTTTCTCATCAATCCTCCCAGTTGATGGCCATGGCATCAGAAGATGGAATAGGATACTAGAGTTGAACAACTGGCTACGACGATGATGCAGGCAGCAAGGATTTGGATTCTTGGACCACGGAGTGAATTACCTCTACAATGGACTTCTCGCAAGAGACGGGATACACCTCACCCAACCTGGGAAACACACGTTTGCCAGAAGGCTTGCCACACTCATCAGGAAGGCTTTAAACTAGAAGAAGAGGGGATGGGAGAAAAATCAGTAGACAAGAACATGCAGCAGAAGGACAAAAGGAAAGGGGGTGAAGTCTGTCTATATACAGTATATAAAGTCAAGTTTAAATCCCAGACTAAGACAAGATATAAAAGAGGGAAATGAAGAGGTGGAGTCTCTATGGATGGAGATACAAGGAGGGAAAACTAATAATAAAATCCTCATAGGGATTTGTTATAAGCCACCAAATATAACAGAAACCACTGAAAATGTATTATTGAAACAAATAGACAAAGCAGCAAATCACAGTGAGGTGATTATTATGGGAATAGTGACCACAATATAATACAATTCCACTTGTCCTTCAGTAAGGTGCCTTGGAGGGGGGTTACAAATAGGCTGCATTTCAGGAAAGCAAAGTTTGATCAGCTTAGAGAGGACCTTCGCCGAATTGATTGGAACAATATCCTCAAAAATAGGAGCACAGAAAATGAATGGGAAATTTTTAAATCAGTATTAAACACTAGAGATGAGCGAACTGGCCGTGGTTCGGCTCGAGTTCGGTTCGACGAACAGAGGTCTCGAACTCGAACCAATAGGCTATAATGGGAGGCAATCACAAATACATAAAAACGCATTATAAATGTACACATACAGTTAATAAACATTGCCATAACACTTACCGGTCCCCGCGATCCCTCCTGCACTCTGTCTCCTGCCGCTATTCCATCCGATGATCGCTGAATCCTCCCGGTGACCGGCACTGCCAGCAGTGATGCAGGACCTATCGTGACGTCAAAATAGCCATGTGACCAGTCACGTGGCTATTATCTCATTGGCTACAGACTGGTCACATGACTATGACGCGTCATGTAGGACCTGCGAGTGCATCTCTCCGGTACACGGTGCACATTTGTGTATCGCCGTGTACCGGCGACATGCTGTAGCACATGGTCGACTCCCTGTTCCGTTAGGGACCGGCTAACACAGCCGGTCATTAACGGAGATCACCGTTGCCATAGCAACGCAGTTAGCGGTGACGTCACCGCTAACCGCAGCTCCGGGAGCACCGTTGCTATGGTAAAGCATCTGTCAGCGTTACCGCTGTTACCGCTGACAGCCAGCAGCACTGATCACTCACGGAGTGAAGGCTGCACGCTGCTTTCCGTGCAGCCTTCACGGAGTGAAGGCTGCACGGGAAGCAGCGTCTTCCCCCTTGCATCAGTGATGGAGCAGAGCTGCATTTGTTGAACGAGAAAGACAGAAGACCATGGATCGTGGAGGGCTGACAAGGGGTAATAAAGATGGAGTCTCTAATGTGTCTGTGTATTTATTTCTATTAAAGTATTTTTTCACTGTGTGGTGTCTTTTTTTTTAACCCTTTATTGGAGATTCTTAATGGCCGGGTCAAACGTGCCTGACATTAAGAATCTCTGGCTTAATACTAGCTAGTAAAACAAAGCTAGTATTAACTCATTATTACCCAACAAGCCAACCGGCTTCAGGGCTGTTGGAAGAGTTGGACACAGCGCCAGATGATGGCGCTTCTATGAAAGCGCCATTTTCTGGGACGGCTGCGGACTGCAATTCGCAGCAGAGGCGCCCAGAAACTTCGGGCTAACCTTTGCTACGGATTCTAATCCCCAGCTGCCTAGTTGTACCCGGCTGGACACAAAAATGGGGCGAAGCTCACGTCATTTGTTTTTTAATTATTTCATGAAATAAGTGAAATAATTAAAAAAAACGCGCTTCCCTATATTTTTGGTTCCCAGCCGGGTACAAATAGGCAACTGGGGGTTGGAGGCAGCCCGTGGCTGCCTGCTGTACCTGGCTAGCATACAAAAATATGGCGAAGCCCACGTCATTTTTTTGGTGGGCAAAAAACTTCTGCATACAGTCCTGGATGGAGTATGCTGAGCCTTGTAGTTCTGCAGCTGCTGTCTGCTCTTCTCCATACAGACAGACAGCAGCTGCAGAACTACAAGGCTCAGCATACTCCATCCAGGACTGTATGCAGAAGTTTTTTGCCCCCTGAAAAAATTATGTGGGCTTCGCCATATTTTTGTGTGCTAGCCAGGTACAGCAGGCAGGTACGGCTGCCCCCAACCCCCAGCTGCCTATTTGTACCCGGCTGGGAACCAAAAATAAAGGGAAGCCCTTTTTTTATTATTTCATGAATTTCATGAAATAATTAGAAAACAAATGACGTAGGCTTCGCCTCATTTTTGTGTCCAGCCAGGTACAACTAGGCAGCTGGGGATTGGAATCCACAGCACAGGTTGGCCTGAGCTTTCTGGGCTCCACTGCTGCGAATTGCAGTCTGCAGCCGCCTCAGAAAATGGCACTTTCATAGAAGCGCCATCTTCTGGCGCTGTATCCAACTCTTCCAGCACCTGCCTGCTATACCTGGCTAGCATACAAAAATATGGCGAAGCTCACGTCCTTTTTTTTGTAGTTTTTTGGCAAAAAAAATAAAAAATGCTTCCCTGGATTTTCCATTGCCAGTGAAGGTAACACCAAGCAGTGGGGGTTAGCAGCCAGTAGCTGCTTAGATTACCCTTAGCTAGCAATACAAAAAATGCAGCGGGAGCCCATATATATTTTTTTTAATTATTTATTTAAATAACTAAAAATAAAATGGGCTTCCCTGTATTTTGATTGCTGGACATCACAGTGCTGTAAAAATAAATCTTTAAAAAAAATGACGTAGCGCTCCGCGGTATTTTTGATTCTCAGCGCAGATAAAGCAGACAGCTATGGGTTGCCATCCCCATCTGCCTGGCGTTACCTTGGTTGGCAATCAAAATACAGGGAAGCCCATTAATTTTTTCTATTTAAAAAATAGTAAAAAGAAAAATGACGTTGGGTCCCCCCATTTTTGATAGCCAGCTAGGGTAAAGCAGACGGCTGTAGCCTGAGAACCACAGCTGGCAGCTTTACCGTGTTTGGGGATCCAATGTGGAGGTCCCCCCAGGCTCTTTTTTTATAATTATTTTAAAAATATTAATAATTACACAAAAAAAGTAGGGTCCCCCCCAAGGTGGATCACCAGCCAAGGTAAAGCGGACAGCTGTGGTGTGGTATTCTCAGGGTGGGAAGGTCCATAGTTATTGGGCCTTCACAGCCTAAAAATAGCAGGCCGCAGGCACCCCAGACGTGGCGCATCCACTAGATGCGCCAATCCTGGCGCTTCACCCCAGCTCATCCCGTGCCCTGGTGCAGTGGCAAACGGGGTAATAAATCGAGTTGATACTAGCTGTAAGGTCACCTGACATCAAGCCCAGCAGTTTGTGATGTCATGGTGTCTATTAGATACCCAACATCATAAACTGTCAGTACTAACAAAAAAAAAAAATCGACAAAAGAAATTTATTTGAAAAAACAGTCCCCAAAACATTCCCTCTTTCACCAATTTATTGTAAGAAAAAAAATAAAGGGGTCCCACGACGACTCTGGACCGTCTAGAATATGGGGGTGAGACACTCAGGGAACGTATCCCCCATTTTCTAGGAGTGCAGACACTTCATGTGAGGAGTGTGGGTGCAATGAATCTGCACTCACTCTCCCCGGGTCCACAGCAGCAGAGTCCATGTCGTAATGGTTGCCACCAAAGCTGCAATGCCCTGCTCATGAGGTAAGGGCATGCCTAATCAGGAGAACTATTCTACATTTCCAAATATTGGTATTTGCTGATATTATTGCTATTCCACCTACTATATATTGGGGATAGGATCTTGGAGATGGAATACCCCTTTAAGTCCAGTTATCTAGCTGAATGAATACTTAACAACAGAGCTCGCTATTTAGATGTGTTTTCTTGTGGCGTATAACGGACTCTCATGTTTGGTAGTCATTCAGCAGGGCAACTATAAAAGCAAATCCCTCCATTTGGAAATGTAGTATAGCTCTCCTGATCAATTATGTTCCTTACCTCATGAGCAGGGCATTGCAGTAATAATAATAATTTATTTATTTATATAGCATTATTAATTCCATAGCGCTGTATGTCTTTGGAGTGTGGGAGGAAACCAGAGTACCCGGAGGAAACCCACGCAAACACAGGGAGAACATACAAACTCCTTGCAGATGGTGTCCTTGGTGAGAATTGAACCCAGGACCTCAGCACTGCGAGACTGCAGTGCTAACCACTGAGCCACTGTGCCGCCCATTTAGCTTACAGATGCATAACCACCACTCACTGTGTCTGAACACAGGAAGCTGAGCTGACAGCCGCTCTGTGCATGCGGCAGCGTCTATTGTGAAGGAGAGGGCCGCAGGGGATCAACGCTGCACAGGTACCGTGGGACACCAGGGAACACCGGTGGGGTTATAGGGGGTGACCTGGCAGGGCCTGAGGAGGAGTTTTCTGTTGCATGTGTCATGGCACATGCGACAGAAATCAGAGGAGTAGGGTGAATGCGGCCGGCGCGCTGCTGTATGCGCGGCCATCTTGGATTTCTGGGTGGGCATCAGGGGGGAACTTTGGTGACACCGGGGGACCGGAGGGGACCGGGGAGGAGATTTATCATGTTTTTTCATGCCAGATGGGAGATAAATAATTTTTTACCGGTACTGTCAATTACTGTAACGTGATCATCGGTGTACGGTGTATACCTGTGATCACGTGAGCGGGGACCGGAAAAACCGTCCTGAATCATGATCTCCAGGGTCTCAGCTAGCCCTGAAACCCCGGAGATTTTCTGATGCTGGGGGGCGCTATTCACTTATTTCTGCCTGCTGTTTATAAATGGCAGATCAGAATAAGGCTACATTAACACGACCGATCCATTTTTGCGGTCTGCAAAAAACAGTCCATTTTTTTTCATGGGTGCATCCGTGTGGCATCCGTTTCCGTTCCGTAGACGGTCCGTATGTCATCTGTTTGTCATCTGTGTGCCTTCCGTTTTTTTTGTGTACTGCAAAAAAACTGAAGGAGGGTAAATGCATAAATTTACCCAGGATCCATAGCTTCAACCTACATGAGGCGGTCACATGTTCACTCCAGTGCCATTTTCTACTGCTTTTCACAGCGTAGAGCGCTCTGGTGATTTTCTTGTGCTTGTGCACTTCATATCAGTCTTTTCTGTCATTATAATGGCAGAAAGACACATAATGTCTCCCTCTCCTGCATTTTGTAATTTTGAACCCTTTGGTGCCTTTCATGTGGCACTAAGGGGTGCTTAGCTTTGTATTTAGCCAAAAAAAAATTTAAAAAAAAATGACGTAGGGTTCCCCCTATTTTTATAGCCAGCTAGGGTAAAGCAGATGGCTGCAGCCTGCAGACCACAGCTGGCAACCTCACCTTGGCTGGTAATCCAAAACTGAGGGCACCCCACGCTGTTTTTTTAAATTAAATAAATAATTAAAAAAAAAAAACACGTAGGGGTCCCCCCAAATTTGGATCACCAGCCAAGGTAAAGCAGACAGCTGGGGTCTGATATTCTCAGACTAGGGAGGTCCATGGTTATTCGACTCTCCCCAGCCTAAAAATAGCAGGCCGCAGCCGCCCCAGAAGTGGCGCATCCATTAGATGCGCCAATCCTGGTGCTTCGCCCCAGCTCATCCCGCGCCCTGGTGCGGTGGCAAACGGGGTAATATATGGAGTTAATACCAGATGTGTAATGTCACCAACCCAGTCAGTAATAAAAAAAATAGACGACAAACACATTTTTATTTGAAAAAACACTCCCCAAAACATTCCCTCTGTAACCAATTTATTAGAAAGAAAAACAAATCCAGGTCTGGTGTAATCCAAGGGGTTGCATGACGATCCACACTGTCCCAGTCAATGAAGAGCAGAATGTTCCCCATTGGCTGGGAGAGCAGTGCAGTGACCTGAGTTAACATCAATGGGTCAGCCCAGGTCACTGCAGGGCATGAGAAGTGCTGCTGTCAGCAAGGTACATTACCTGCGCTGATCTCCTGCACACTGACAGTACCTGTCACTGAGTTCAATGACCGCCGCCTTCACAGCCAAGTATCGCGAGAGGCCCGTGACATCACCGCTAGTCAGTCTCGGGTCGGAAGCGAGAGAAGGTGATGTGACAAGCGGCGGCCATGGAGGACAGTGACAGCGCTGAGGTCGGGATGGCGGGACTTCATCATTGCAGGTAAGCCGAGCGGGGCCATGTGTGCAGAGTGCAGTGTGCAGAGTGTGTGTGTGTGTGTGTGAGTGTGTGTGTGTGTGTGTGTACACGTACATGCCGCGTGCAGGAGGGGGCGGAGTGAGCTGAGCGGGGAAGTGTGGGCTTCCTGCACGTAACTAGGATAAACATCGGGTTACTAACCAAAGCGCTTTGGTTGGATACCCAATGTTTATCTTGGTTACCAGCTTCTGGCAGGCTGCCAGCGATGGCTCCTGCACACTGTAGCTGTAAAAAGCCCTGCTTTTTGCTGCTAGAACCGTTCTCGAACGTATCTAGAACTATCGAACTTTAGCAAAAAGCTCGAGTTCTAGTTCGATCTAGAACAGCCCCCAAAATCACTCGAACCGCGAACTGGAGAACCTCGAACCGCGCTCAACTCTATTAAACACCCACTGAGAGCTAGCCATACCATACGAAAATAAAAGGACTAGGAACAGGAGAAAACCAATGTGGCTAAATAAGGATGTAAAAGGGGCAATAAATAATAAAAACAAGGCATTTAAGAAGCTAAAACAAGAAGGCAGCGAAGAAGCATTAAAAAGTTATAAAGAAAAAAATAAAACGTGTAAAAAACAAATACATTTAGCAAAAGTGGAAACTGAGAGACTCATTGCTAAGGAAAGCAAAACAAATCCCAAACTATTCTTAAATTATATAAACAGTAAAATGATTAAAATTGATGGTGTCGGCCCTTTAAAGAACAATGAGGGTAAAATCATAGAGAGCGATGTGGGAAAAGTAAATGTTTTAAATACTTTTTTCTCAACTGTGTTCACACAGGAAAAGGATATGCCAGGGGAAATGCAGAGTGATAATGTACACCTCCCTTTAAGTATTACCTGCCTAACCCAGGAAAAAGTGCGGAACCGACTTAGTAACATTAAAATTGTCAAATCACAAGGCCCTGATGGCATTCACCCTCGGGTGTTAAGGGAGTTAAGTAATGTGATAGACAGGCCTCTATTCCTTATATTTAAAGACTCTATAGAAACCGGGTCTGTTCCACTGGATTGGCGGCTAGCAAATGAGGTACCAATATTCAAAAAGGGGTCTAAAAGGGAACCTGGAAACTATAGGCCAGTTTAACTCCATGTCAGCATGGATTTATGAAGGATCGCTCCTGTCAAACTAACCTGATCAGCTTCTATGAGGATATAAGCTCTCACATGGACCGAGGAGAATCATTGGATGTCATTTATCTCGACTTCTGTAAAGCATTTGACACTGTCCCACATAAAAGACTGATAAGTAAAATGAGAAAGCTTGGGCTCGGGGAAAATGTGTGTAGATGGGTAGGTAGCTGGCTTAGTGATAGAAAACAAAGAGTGGTTATTAATGGTGCATAATCAGATTGGGCCAGGGTTACTAGTGGGGTACCACAGGGTTCTGTATTGGGTCCCATACTATTTAATATATTTATTAATGATCTGGTGGATGGCTTACAGAGTAAAATATCAGTATTTGCAGATGATACAAAACTATGTAAGGTAGTTAACACAAAGGAGGACAGTTTGCAACTACAGATGGATTTCAGTGAATTGGAGAATTGGGCTGAAAAATGGCAAATGAGGTTTAACACAGATAAGTGTTAGGTTATGCACATGGGAAGGAGAAACAGATGCTACAATTACTTACTAAATGGGAAACTGCTGGGGAAATCAGACATGGAAAAAGACTTAGGCATCTTAGCCAATAAGAAGCTAAATTGTAGTGCCCAGTGTCAGGCAGCTGCCACCAAAGCAAATAGGGTGATGGGATGCATTAGAAGAGGTCTGGGGGCACGAGATGAAAACATCATTCTCCCTCTGTACAAATCACTCCTTACAACACACTTGGAGCATTTTGTGCAATTTTGGCGCCGGTGCTCAATAAAGACATTACTGAACTTGAAAGGGTTCAGAGGCGGGCAACTAAAATAATAAATGACGTTTGTGCATTACAATACCCAGAAAGGTTATCAAAATTAGGTCTATTTACTCTGGAAAAGAGAGGACTTAGGGGAGACCTAATAAATATGTACAAGTATATCAGAGGGCAATACAGAGATCTCTCCCATGATCTGTTTGTACCAAGGACTGTGACAAGAACAAGGGGGCATTCTCTTTGTTTGGAGGAAAGAAAATTTCTGCACCAGCATAGAAGAGGGTTCTTCACAGTAAAAGCAGTGAGGCTCTGGAACTCTCTTCCTGAGGAAGTGGTGATGGCCAACTCACTGAATGAATTTGAAAGGAATGGATGCCTGTTTTGATAGCAACAGTATCGAAGGTTATGAATAGCATAATATTACAGGTAGATAGTTGACCCAGCTTAGGAGTCGGGAAATATTTTTTTTCCCTATGAAGAAAATTGGCTTCTGTTCTGGTTCAACACTGAAACACAGGTTCAACACTGCAGAAGAGCAGCACTAAAAATAGGCTGAACTAGATGGACATAAGGTCTTCCTTCAGCCTTAGAAACTACGTTACTATGTATTTATACAGGAAGGTCTTTGAGTACATAGCCCTCTGAAGGGGTACCCCTATGCGGAGCTTTAACCCCGATACATATTCCTAAAGATCCCTTGGTAGAGAGGTGATAAATCAATAGCAAAGATCAGGAAAGGACTGAAAAACTTGTCAACCTCTATCACTGAGCAAACTGTTCATCGGTTATGTTTTTCCCTGAGCCACTATCCTCAAAAACCTTAACAGAGACCTTTTGGCCCCTAATTTTAACCTTGGCAGGTAACAAACAGTGAGACACCATGGTAGAGGAAATCCGTAAGCCCAGGTTGGAATCCCCCAATGCTCCTGGACTTAGCAGTTTTCCCATGGCCAATCTCTCTTAGGCACCAAAGGACAGATTCTAATAAAGTGTCTCTTTTACTGCAGTACAAGCAAGTACCAAGCTGCATGGGCTCAGGCAAGGCCTCAGATGGTAATGCAGGTACAGCTACCCCCTCCCAGAGAGTCTTGGCATAATGAGACCTATGACAGAACTGGCAATCAATAGAGATTAACAAGGATATAGGTGCCTTAAGAGAGGGAGGCATCTCGTACATGTCCAGCACCTCCTTTACCATCTGGAACACACCCTGAAGAAACTGATGTTTGAGAGCAGAGTCGTTCCATAGTGTGTCCATAGACCAGCACCGGAATTCAGCGCAGTAATCCTCTGCCGGCCGACTCCCCGGGTGCAATGTCCAGATCTCAGACTTTGCCAGCGACACCCTATCTGGATCGTCGTAAATAAGGCCAACTGGTCTAGTGGACCCTGGCTCTGAACCCAGGAGAGGGCCTGGACAGGAGTGATAACTCCCACACAAATAAACAGACAGGGGACAAAATCAAAACTCAAACTCAGAGGAATCACTCACAAAGGTAGACAATATGTGTTCAGGGGGAAACTAAAGGGAGGGAGGAAATAGTCAGACAACAAGAGTATTTCCACAACACACCAAATAGCACACAGAAGTACACCAGCAACAAGATATCAAAGCACAAGGACCAAAATCGCAATAGGTATCATTAGCAAAGGGCAAAGATGACTGTGATAGATCTCCTGTAACATGTGATTCAAGCAGTAATCCACAAGCTAGCAAAAATTAACTCTTGCAAGCCCGATTACTAATAAGAGCACAGCTGGTCGACGCCCGAGCACGTCTGTGCAACTCAAAAGCAATATCATATAGAGTGTCTAACTCTGCTGTGTGAACAGCGTCAGAAGTATTGCTGACACTCGGCAATTTTCGAGCCAGACACCATGTGACAGGTAAGGCTACGTTCCCACGATCAGTATCAATTGAGATTTTGACATGTCAAAATTTCTGCACCTAAGTTAACCTGTGTTTTTTTCATTGAGTTTCTGTTTGTATTTTTAACGGTATTTTATATTGTGTTGATGAAGCTGCATTTTTTTGTCTGTTTGTGTGTCATCCTTTAAATAAAGCTGTTATGTTTTTGAAACTTCCTGGTATTGACATCATTAGGTGTGGATTAGATGCATTTTTGATGCAGTACTGCACTTTCTTTCTGTTAATCAGTACAGCACATTGCTTCTACTGTCATTAGTTCAGGAAGAACAGATTTGGGGTATGTTTTGTGTATTGTACTAGAATAAAAGTTGTCATATTTATACATCGTTTTTTCCTCTATAGTACCTCCCGCACACCAACAATTCTATTATAACCTAAAGTGCAGTTTTATTTGTTTTATATTTTTTACTGTACTGTACAGTATTTTGTATTAGTGTACTGTAATATGAACACAGTACAATATTTAATATGAACACAGTACAATATTTTGTATTACTGTAATAAGTTTGTATAAATACAGTAAATATTTTTGGGTTGTGGAACGAATTGTCTGCATTTCAATTACCGTATTTTTCGCTTTATAAGACGCACCGGATTATAAGACGCACCCCAAACGTAGACATAAAAAAGGTAATAAAAAGAAAAATGGGGTCCTTCTTATAATCTGGTGTTCTCTTACCGGAGGGAGGCAGTAGTGGTGGTGAAGCGGGGTCACAGGAGGCAGAGGTTGTGCTGGCAGGCACGGCGGGTCAGTGGCAGCGGGGTCCGTGGTGGCAGGTGGCGTCCGGGGTGTCAGGAGCCGGGGGACCCGTGGTGGCAGGAGCCGCAAGGCCCGTGGTGGTGGCGGCAGCAGCAGCGTCGGCGTCGACGACGGCGGATCAGTCATACAGCAGGCCGGTGCAGTGAATGTCCCAGTGTCCGGGGTCCCGGTTCAAATAATGGCGCCTGCGCAGATGGAGCTCTCATCCAAGGGCTCCATCTGCGCCCGCGCTGACTCCCCGGGGAGCGCGTGCGCAGATGGAGCTCTCATTCAAGAGTTCCATCTGCGCATGCGCCTGCTGCCATCATTTGAAACTGGGACCGCGGACAAACTGGGTAACTTGCTGCACAGCCGCTTGCTCCGCACGCACAGAGTGGGAGCCAGCAGGCTGCCCGCCCACCCTGCGTGCAAGCGGCCGGGTACCTGTGCTTGCATGCGGGCGGCAGCCATCTGCCGCCCGCACAGGCACCCGACCGCCGCCCACACACAGCACCCGGCTGCCGGCCGCTGCCCACACACAGCACCAAGCCGTCCGCACACAGCACCCGGCCGCCGCCCGCACACAGCACCCGGCCACTGCCCACACACAGCACCCGGCCACCGGCCGCAGCCCACACACAGCACCTGACTGCCGCCCGCACGCAGCCACGGGTACCCGGCTGCCACCGCACGCAAGCACAGATACCCGGCCACTTGCACGCAGCCACAGGCACCCGGCCGCCCGATCACCGCACAGACAGGACCCCCAGGTACCGCTATATTCACTTTATAAGACGCACCCCCCATTTTCCTCTCAAATTTTTGGGAGGAAAAGTGCGTCTATTAAAGCAAAAAATACGGTATATCCTATGGGAAATTCACTTTGATATAAGAGTAACTTGCTTTAACAGCACACTACCGAAATGAATTATGCTCGTAATCCAAGGTTTCACTGTATATATATCCTTGCTGGACTGTGTACTTGTTTTCTGGTGTTTCAATTTATATGAGTTTTAAAAGAGTGTAGGAACATTCACCCACACAGAATAGGACTTGCTGGGAGTTGACTTAATAGTAAAATGTTCAATACATATAGTTAATATAAATATAATAATTTTACTTCTATAGTGCTAACATATTTAGCAGCACTTTACAATTTAAAGGGAACTTGTAGAAACAATTTTACACATACAGTATATACTTTGTGACATTCTCTAGAATTAGCTGATCACCATTGGCTTCATTTTGTAGTATTATTCTTGTGTAATGAAATAGCCCCCTGATAGCTTCCGAGTTATTCTTAAGATACCAATAAATTACCATCTTTATGTTAACCAAAGGGAATTAGATATGAATAAAGAAAATCAATGGCACTATGGAAGAGGGTTATTATTACTCATTAAAAGCAGCAGGCATTGATGCTTAGTTAAGAGCTTGGGGACTCCCATTATTTAGAAACAGTCTGTTCAGCTGAAAACATACCAAGAAACATTAAGAATTACATTGGTCAGTGCTTCTCTTCCATATGTGTACAGCAGTTTATGCGATGTTAATGAAGATGAAGTGTTGTAAAACAGTTTCTAAGGTATGAGCAATGTGTGTATTAAAAAAATAAATACATCTCAATTTTTAACATTGTCTTGTCAGAATAGTGTTGGTTAAATTTCTGAAATTACACACATATTCTCCATTCATAAATTAGAAACAATTGGTACTTTCACTACAAGCCTCCATATAGGTTTCTTCTGATCTTTCTGTTACATTTCACACCAAGGATAGCACAGCATACAGCCGTGTCATGACTCCTGTTATATACGGATGGCATGACCTTTCTTCCAGTTTGACAGTATTCATTAGAGTTGGTGAGAATTGATTCACATGACCTGGTCCACTGCCCATGTCAGTACTCTGTGGCTGCTAGACCGGAGTCCGGAGTACCACTTCTTAAAGCACCACTCCGGCATTTTTTTGTAATTTCACAATCATAGTGGTATCAGTAATGTCTGTGCCCTGACCGTAGTAAAATGCCAATTGCTCTTCCCGGTGGTGCCCCGAAATCGTTCCACTGTCTTGTGACCGCAGCTTCTGATTGACTAAAAATACAATTTTGGTCTATATCATAATTGCAAGTAATTTGGTTTAGACCTAGAAGTTCCTTATTATGAGTTTGTTCTACATGTACTTATTGTTTTTGATGGTAATCTACTGCACATATATTTATTTTTATATATGCTCTCAAGAATAGTCTTGCTGTGGGAATTGTATTATTTATATAGCACTGGAATACCATAGCCACTACTTTATCTCACATCAAATATTTGAAGTAATCGATAAGTTATGTTCAATTTTTGAAGACTTGGCACACACTTAGCATTAAATTTGCACAATAGGGTTTTTCTAGGGTGTTATAGGGTAAGACAGTGGTGAGCATGGGTACTGGTTTTGCTTGTCTTTATGGATTGCGAACTTCTGTGGCCATATACACAGTGTCACATATACAAATATAATTCTTATTTTCAGCCTAGAATGTTCATTTCTTCATGTACTGTATATCCACCAAGTCTCCTTTATCTTAGTAGGATAGTTTTAGCTGCTCACTTTTTTTGGGTCATTGTGTGTTATGTTTGGTATATTTATTCTATTAGTTTTGTTGTTTTTTTATGCAATTAAGTTGTATGCAGATGTTTTTATGGGGATAGTTTTTTCAATAACTTGGTTACACATTGTAAAGGGCTGCATAATATGTTGGCGCTATATAAGTAAAAATTATTATTACTATTACTGCATATGTTATTGCATCAGTAAATTATGGAAATTTTTCTCTTTGTTATTACCCCATTAAAAAGAAGTGCTCTTCTTTTAATCCAGTCACATTGATTTAAACCTCTTCCCAAACAGGCGATTTTCCGATTCTGTTCTTTCCTCCCCTTCTTTCAAGAGACATACCGTATTTTTCGGACTATAAGACACACTTTTTTTTCCACAAAATGTTGGGGGAAAGTGAGGGGTGTGTCTTATAATCTGAATGTGGATACAGGGAATGAGGGTGCTGCCGTGGAGCGGGTCATCGGGGGCACACACAGGCTGTAGCAGCACCTGCCGTGACCAAGTGGGCCCACTCATTACATATGCACGCTCGTCCTCCCGCCCATCATCCCTCAGCGCTGAAGCCAGCGCTGAGAGGTGGGCGGGGGGTGCGCGCATAATTAACAGCCGGCCCACATGATCACCCCTGGCAACTACAGCCTGGAGTGATTATGTGCGGCTGTATTCACTGCCCCCCGCACATCATCATCAGCGTGGGGTGCAGTGAATATTACGGTATACTCACCGGTCACTTCCCTGCAGCATCGCGACCTCCTCCTGTCTGTGCCGGCCAGCTGATCTGTGTAGAGAGTAGTGAGCACAGCGATAACGTCATCGCTGCGCACGCCGCTAGTCTCCACGCAGGTCAGCTGACAGGCAGACAGGAAGAGGAGCGATGCTGCAGACAAAGTTGATGGCTCCACACAGATCAGCGGCGCGGCTTCTGCCACAGACAGAGGGTGGAGCAATGCTGCATGGAGCGAGGAAAAAGGAGTATAAATGTTTGGGGGTTTTTTGTGTGACACAGGATACATGCCATATAGCAGGATGGGGATATATAGCAGGATGGGGCCATATAGCAGGAGGGATGGGGGTATATAGCAGAATAGATAGGGGTATATAGCAGGATGGATGGGGGTATATAGCAGGATGGGGGTATATAGCAGGATGAGGGCATATTCCAGGATTGCAGTATATAGCATGATGGGGGTATATAGCAGGATGGAGAATATAGCAGGATGCCAGTATATAGCAGGATAAGGGCATATACCAGAATGGGGTACATATATACAAGGATGGGTATCATATACAGGGCAGGAGGATCATTACCAGGCTGGGGTACCTTAGTAGAGAATTTGAGGACATTACCCCCATAACAGTGTCAGCAGCAGATCCTCGCTCCATAACAGTGTGTCATGACCACATTTTTTGCTTAAAATTTTATTTTCCTATTTTCCTGCTCTAAAACCAGGGTGCGTCTTATGGTCCGGTGTGTCTTATAGTCCGAAAAATATGGTAACTTATTTTTTCCACCAACATAGCCATTTGAGGGCTTGATTTTGTGGAATCAGTTTGAATTATACTACTAATTTTACCATTTAATGTACTGAAAAACAGGAAACAAATATTTCAAGCTTGTGGAAATTGAGCAAAAAAAAACATTTCACCTTTTGTTTCTTGGGTTTGTTTTCACGGCATTAATTGTGGCAATATTGACCTGGCTGAACGATTCTCAAGGTCAATACAGACACAGTCATACTCTTTTTGGCTGGAGTCACACTTGCGATTAACTCGCATGTGTGCTATGCGAGAAAATCTGCACTCGCAAAAATGTTAATCAATGAGGCATCTCCCATCTGCTATTTTTTACTCACTCCAAATCAGACTGAGAAAAGAAATCGCAGCATGCTGCGTTTTGGTGAGTTTCTCGCTCGAGTCTCTTCAATGCAAGTCTATGGGTGCGTGAAAAAAAACGGATGTCACACGGACGGCACATACACCATCCTAGTGACATCCGTTTTTCTCAATAGATTTCTAGCAAGTAGCAGAGAACACTGTAAATGCTCCTGTACATAACAGTACATCAATAGCAGCTGCTGAGGGTAAAAACTGATTGCACACTGACAGCACACTGATGAAATGTGAGAAGAAATCGTCCGACTTTCTGGCATGAGAATCCGTCCGATTTTACACTCGCAAGTGTGATTCCAGCCTTTTTCTGAGACTCCTAATATTCTTTGGTTGAGGAAGTTGTCTGAAGGCTTTGTTTTGATTTTATATATTTTTTATTGATGCCAATTTGGGGTAGATACATTTTGATCCCTTCCTATTATATTTTCAGTGGGGCTGCTGATTTTGTTTCCTGTTACGCCAGTTAGCAATTGAGTTAATTAATTTTATATTTTGATAGATTGGTCTTTTAAGGAAGAAGCAATAGAAAATAAGTTTCATTTTTTTAAATTCTTTATTCTTAAAAAACAGAAGTGAATTGTGTTTGTTCTATATACTTCTATACCACCTCTATACACTTCTATACTCGCTGCTGTTATGTCGGCTCAAAAACACAGCCATCATCTAACGGCTTCAAAGACAGGGACCTGACATAAAATGTAATAGTACACCATGTACAGTTAGGTCCAGAAATATTTGGACAGTGACACAAGTTTTGTTATTTTAGCTGTTTACAAAAACATGTTCAGAAATACAATTATATATATAATATGGGCTGAAAGTGCACACTCCCAGCTGCAATATGAGAGTTTTCACATCCAAATCGGAGAAAGGGTTTAGGAATCATAGCTCTGTAATGCATAGCCTCCTCTTTTTCAAGGGACCAAAAGTAATTGGACAAGGGACTCTAAGGGCTGCAATTAACTCTGAAGGCGTTTCCCTCGTTAACCTGTAATCAATGAAGTAGTTAAAAGGTCTGGGGTTGATTACAGGTGTGTGGTTTTGCATTTGGAAGCTGTTGCTGTGACCAGACAACATGCGGTCTAAGGAACTCTCAATTGAGGTGAAGCAGAACATCCTGAGGCTGAAAAAAAAAAAAACATCCATCAGAGAGATAGCAGACATGCTTGGAGTAGCAAAATCAACAGTCGGGTACATTCTGAGAAAAAAGGAATTGACTGGTGAGCTTGGGAACTCAAAAAGGCCTGGGCGTCCACGGATGACAACAGTGGTGAATGATCGCCTCATACTTTCTTTGGTGAAGAAGAACCCGTTCACAACATCAACTGAAGTCCAGAACACTCTCAGTGAAGTAGGTGTATCTGTCTCTAAGTCAACAGTAAAGAGAAGACTCCATGAAAGTAAATACAAAGGGTTCACATCTAGATGCAAACCATTCATCAATTCCAAAAATAGACAGGCCAGAGTTAAATTTGCTGAAAAACACCTCATGAAGCCAGCTCAGTTCTGGAAAAGTATTCTATGGACAGATGAGACAAAGATCAACCTGTACCAGAATGATGGGAAGAAAAAAGTTTGGAGAAGAAAGGGAACGGCACATGATCCAATGCACACCACATCCTCTGTAAAACATGGTGGAGGCAACGTGATGGCATGGGCATGCATGGCTTTCAATGGCACTGGGTCACTTGTGTTTTTTTTTTTAAACATATTTTATTTGATGTCAGCAAGCACATATCATCAACAAGAGAACATGTTGTTACATTCCATAAAATGTCTCCGGATCGTACAATGCTTCTGTTACATCATTTTCTTTTTCATTGTCACAACAATTTCATCTCCATAGAATTATCTTAACAATAATTTACTCTAACTTAACAACCTAACCTATTTGTTCCCTTCAGTTGGTCCTTTGGATGCTCCCTATCTTTAGTGTCCCTAGTGTCCCTGCAGTGTCTTCCACACAATACCAAGACGTGTGTTCAAATGTTTTAATTAACTGGGTGATTTCCGTCTGTGTGAAGCTTTGCTCAATAAATGTTCTCCATTTTTTGAAGAATCTTTTAGTGCACTTCTCCTTATGTTTCTCCGAATCCAGTTTGTCGTACATCATTATTGTTTTTAGGGTATCAACTATTTCTCGGTGTCTGTCTTATCAGCCAGTTCCTAAGTAGGCATTTCTTGACTACAAGCAATACTACGTGTATTACACCTGGAATGTGAGCACTTGCTCTGTCAGTTTCTGTAGGGGCTTCTATACAGTGAAACAAACAGGCCTGAGGGGTGACGGGTATAACTACTTTCTAAATCCTCAATATGTACGCCACCGCTTCCTCCCATACCCCCCCCTCACCTGTGGGCATTCCCATATGCAGTGAAACAGTTTTGCTTTATGGAGTCCACATTTAGGGCAATGGTCCAAGAAATGCACTGGTGAGCTGCTATGTGGTATATTAAAGGCGTATGTTGCGTTGTGTACTAGCTTAAATTGCATCTCCCTCCATTGTTCATTTATCATTACTTTCTTAACAGATTCCAACCCCCTTAGAATTTTATCATAGATGTCCGGATCGCCCAGAGTAGTCTCCCAGGTTTTAAATATTTGCTCTTTCCAGGGGCCCTGTACTTGATCTCTCAATCGTTGGTATATGATCGAAAGGGATTCATGTTCCGCTCCCTGACCAATCAATACATCAAAACTCCCCTTCTTCTCAGCCTTCCCGACCTCTTTTACCACTGATGTGTAATGTGTTGTTATTTGTAAATATTGTAGGTAGTGGTGATTTTCCATGTTAAATTTTTCCGATACCTCCGTCCAGCTCAGAACTCTCCCCTCCTCTGTTTTCAGTAAGTCACCCAACCTCCGTATCCCCCTCTGCTTCCATCCTTGAAATAATTTGTTTTGAGACCCTTGAATAAAATTTGGATCCTCCCACAACGGGGTAAATTTTGAAAGACAATAAGGGAGTCTATACAGTTTTCTCAGTGCTCTCCAGGCCTCCACTGTGTCCTTTATTAAACAGCTCTGTTTCACGTACGTTGGTATTTTATCTAGCTTCATATGTAATACCGCTACCAAGTTAAAAGGGCTTGTTAGCTCCCTCTCCAGCTGAACGTTAGAAAAGAAGGTTGTCCCATTGATCCAGTCTTTTATATGTCTGGCAAGTGCCGCTAAGTTGTACAATCTAATCATGGGCATTTGTACCCCTCCGTCTTTTTTCTGTAGACACAGCTTTGAGTAGGATACTCTTGGGCTCTTTCCCTGCCATAAAAATTTTACAAACGCTTTTTGCAACTTGTTGATATCGGTGTGTTTCAGCAGTAAGGGAATAGTTTGTAGAGGATAGAGCAAGCGGGAGAAGCTGATCATCTTTATCAGATGTGCTCTGCCAAACAGGGACAGGGAAAGATTTTCCACCTGTCTAGCTCTTTAGTTATTTTTTCAATTAGGTGTGGGTAGTTCAGTCTATATAATGACATTGAGTCTCTGCCTATTTTAATTCCTAAATAAGTGATGTAGTGCGGGGCTATGGCTACTTCTATTCCCTCACCTTGCCTATTTCCCAGGGATGTCAAATATAGAATCTGACTTTTACTGATATTTATTCTGTAGCCTGAAAAGGAGCCAAAGTACGCCAGTTTGTCTATTACCTTCTTCAGATGATTATCTGGGTCTGACATAAATAAAAGCATATCGTCTGCAAAGCAGGTTAGTTTTATCTCACTATTCCCCACCTTGATTCCTGAGAAATCTTCTGATTTTATTAAGTATTGGGCTAGTGGTTCAAGGGCCAAGTCAAACAGAAGAGGGGACAGGGGGCACCCCTGCCTGGTCCCCTTCTGTAGCTGAAAAGATTTTGACAGAAAGCCCATTGTGGAAATTCTAGCTTCAGGTGTAGCGTAAAGTGCCTCCATATAGTTCCGAAAAGTACCCATTATGCCAAATTTATCTAATACTAGCCCTAACCAATGCCAATTTACATTGTCAAAGGCCTTTTCCGCGTCTAAGGCCAATAACGCAGGGTTCCCCTTTATCAGGCCCGGTCTTTTTGTTCCATCTAGTACCGCCAACACTGTGCGAATGTTGAATAATGCTGACCTATTTTTAATGAACCCCACTTGATCTGGTCCTACTATCGATGGGAGGATCAATGCTAGCCGGTCTGCCAGGATTTTAGAGATTATTTTAATGTCTTGATTTATCAGCGATATGGGCCTGTATGATGAAGGGTCCGAGGGGTCTTTTCCTTGTTTGTGTATTACCTTTATATACGCCATATGGCCAGACTGTAGTAGAATTTTATTTTGGAGAGTGTAGTTGAAAACTTTTACCAAAGTGGGCATAACATCTTCCTGTAGTATTTTATAAAATTCCCCCGTCATTCCATCGGGGCCTGGGGCCTTGTTATTTTTAAGGTTTTTCACAACTGTTCTCACTTCCTCCTCGTTTATTGGGGCATTTAACATTTCCCTGTCCGACTCCGTAATTGTGGGTAATGACAGATTGTTTAGGAAGTTTCCTCCTTCTGTGTCATTTGCTGGCCCTTGTTCATATAGTTTTTTGTAGAATTCTCCAAATATGTCATTGACTTTCTTTGGGTCATTGTGGCTAGCCCCAGATGGGTCCCTCAAATGAGTTATGGATGTTAAAGGAGTTATTCCCTTTGCCATTCGTGCCAGAAGCGAACCTGCCTTGTTCCCGAATCTAAAATAATGTGATGCAATTCTCTGGCCCCTCATCCTCTCTGCCCTGTCCACCCACAAGTCAAATTCTGCTTTCTCTTTTATCCACTTGTTCCTATTACCAATAGATGGAGTATTAATGTAGTTTGTGTATGCTTCTCTGGTCCTTCTGCTGGCTTCAGTGTATGCTTTAGTTGTTTCGTTTCGCAATGCTTTCACATATCCCATTATTCTTCCCCTTAGTACTGCCTTAGCTGCGTCCCAGTATAAATGGGAGTTCTCCTCATGTGCCTTATTATCCCATGTATATTCCTGCCACCACATTTTCACCAGTTTTTGGAAGTTCTCGTCCTGGGCTAAGTGTGAAGGGAATCTCCACAGAATGTCTGTTCCCTTGGGGTAGGTTTCTTCTAAGTCTAGGAGTAATGGGGCGTGATCTGATATCACCAGATCTTGTATGTCGATCCTCCTCATTTTGTTGAGTAGACCCTGTGTTAGTAGAAAATAATCTATTCTGGACCATGTGCTATGGACGTGGGAGAAATGAGTATACTCTCGGTCTGCCGGGTGTGAGTTTCGCCAAGCATCTATTACACTAGTATGTTCTGTGAATAGATTCAGCACCCTGTCATGTGTCCTGGCTACCATGCGTTTGTGTCCTGTGCCCGACCTATCTTCTCTGATGTTCATTACCGTATTAAGATCCCCTCCTATTATTATGTTCCTCTCAGGGTCCTCCAAAACCTGCCTCTCCAACTCCTGGAAGAAAATCTTATTACTCTCATTTGGTGCATATACATTTGCCTGCTTATGGAGTAGTATTAACACACTTGCTTTATTATTTTGGGCTGAGGATCCCATCACTTCTCCCACCCACATTTTGCACATTCTGGTGAAATCCTGATTTTTCAAATGGGTCTCCTGAAGTAGGGAAATGTCTACCTTAAGCTTCTTTAAGTGCCTCAATATCATTCATCTTTTGTGTGGCGACTGCAGGCCTTTAACGTTCCATGACACAATTCGCATCCTTATATATTACTTGAAATCTTACTTCCTATCTTAACTAAAACCTTCTTAAAACCTGTCCACCGCGTCTCTCTCTGGTGGTGCAAAAAAAAAAAAAGTCAATTAAACCAAGAAAATAACACCGCTATCCTATATCCTTTGTAGGAAAACACAGTTGCGGACTTCACTTTTTTCCCGCATGTATGTAGGGACTCCTACTGATCCCTCTTTCGCTCCTCAAAATATGTTCGCTTTCTTGAGCTTGCACACTTCACTTAAAGGCATGCTAAACATAGCTTCAGAAATATATACAAGTATCCCCAAGCCCTGAGGACTGAAAGTAGATTGAACCTCGACCCAGTATATAGAGGATCATTCCCAGGAGAGATGAAGGAAAAGAAAAGAAAGAAAAAGGAAACAAGAGGAAGAAAGGAGGGAAGAATGGAGGAGGGGTCCAGAGGATGGTTATGGGAAGGAGAAGGGTCGTAAATGGGGAGAGGTGTGAATGGGATGGGGGAGATGATTGGGACGGATGGGGTGGGAGGTAGTTTGTGGGTGGGAGAAAGTGTGTAGTCGGGGGGGGCAGGAGAGGGTTTGTTTGTGGGTGGCAAAGGGGGTGTGGGTGGGAGGGGGTGGAAAGTAGTTTGTGGGTGGGGGAGTGTAGTTGGAGGGAGTGGGAGGGGAGTGTGGGTATGGAGGTAGAGGGAGGCAGTTATGTGTTGGAGGGTGGTGCGTTTGGGTGATGGGATAATAATGGGGTTGGGCAAGACAGGGAAAGAAGGAGGACAGAGGAAGAAAGAAAAAGAAGAGAAAAAAAAAAGAGAAAGGGAAAAGCGGGGGTATGGAGAGGGACTGTGGGTGTCTGGGTTATGGTAGAGTTAACGCTTTCAGGCCCACATCATGAACTCCAGACCCCCATACAAATCCCCCTCCCCCATCGCTCCTTTACAAACAGCATCAATACTCCACATTAAACATTAGCAATTTTGCCCCTGTATGGGCTATTTTAGGTCCTCACCCCCTCTGGGGAGTAGCATTCCCACTCTTTATCAGGGGCGACGATTTTGCAAAAGTCTTGTCCACATAGCGTCTTGCCTGATCAGGGGCCATGAATGTCTCTGTACCTCCTCCTGGGGCAAAGATTTTAAGGATGGCCGGGAATTGCAAAGCAAATTTTATCTTCTTTCTGAAAAGCTCTGTGCAGACATCACTGAAGGCTCTTCTTTTCTTTGTGACCTCCGCCGAATAGTCACTGAATATCAGAATCTTATGTCCCCTTACCACCGTGGGGGATGTCTTCTTCCGAAATGCTTGTAAGATGTTAGTTTTATCCACAAAGTTCAAATATCTGACAATCACTGGCCTGGGTCTTGGAGGTGTGTTTGCACTTGTGTGCTGGGCTGGGGGTCCCACTCTGTGTGCCCTTTCAGCCTTGAGTGTATCAGCAATACCCAGAGCGTGAGGTATGTCCTCCATGCATATCCCCATTAGCTGGTGAGGGGTGATAGTTTCTGGGAGCCCGATGATTCTTAAGTTGTTTCGTCTGGAGCGATTCTCGAGATCATCAATTTTATCTGCAAGTTGCTGGTTCAGCCTGGTGACTCTTTGCAGCTCGGCCTGCACCTCTCCCAGCTCATCCTCTGCAGTGCTGAGTCTATTCTCCACTGTAGCCAGTCTTTCTGATTGCTGTGAGATGGCTTCCTGCATTTGCTTCAGGGCATCAGACACTGTCTGCTCCAGCATTTCCTGAAGCTTTGGGGTTAACATCTTTACCACCTCATCAGCTAGGGACTTGTAAGAAATGCTGAGACCTGCAGTGCTTATCTCCTGCTCACCCCCTCCCTTAAGCTGATTACCAGGTTTATTGCTTTTCCTGGGCTTGGTCACCTCCGGAGCCATTTTAGCATTAGCCTGGCTGCTCCTTTGTTGGGCTGGGGAAGATCCCTGTCCGGCTGTCCCGTTCTTGTGTACATACCTCTCCATTATGTCTGAGGGGCATGCCCACTGTCTTATCTCCTCTTTCCCACCTCTTATCAGCAGATTTGTGTGCTTGGGACTGCAGGGGCTTGATAAAGAAGCAGGAGCTCTTCTCACATGCTGCCTTCCATGGGAGCGCAGAACCCGGAAGTCGGGTCACTTGTGTTTATTGATGACATAACAGCAGACAAGAGTAGCCGGATGAATTCTGAAGTGTACCGGGATATACTTTCAGCCCAGATTCAGCCAAATGCCGCAAAGTTGATCGGACGGCGCTTCATAGTACAGATGGACAATGACCCCAAGCATACAGCCAAAGCTACCCAGGAGTTCATGAGTGCAAAAAAGTGGAACATTCTGCAATGGCCAAGTCAATCACCAGATCTTAACCCAATTGAGCATGCATTTCACTTGCTCAAATCCAGACTTAAGACAGAAAGACCCACAAACAAGCAAGACCTGAAGGCTGCGGCTGTAAAAGCCTGGCAAAGCATTAAGAAGGAGAAAACCCAGCGTTTGGTGATGTCCATGGGTTCCAGACTTAAGGCAGTGATTGCCTCCAAAGGATTCGCAACAAAATATTGAAAATAAAAATATTTTGTTTGGGTTTGGTTTATTTGTCCAATTACTTTTGACCTCCTAAAATGTGGAGTGTTTGTAAAGAAATGTGTACAATTCCTACAATTTCTATCAGATATTTTTGTTCAAACCTTCAAATTAAACGTTACAATCTGCACTTGAATTCTGTTGTAGAGGTTTCATTTCAAATCCAATGTGGTGGCATGCAGAGCCCAACTCGCGAAAATTGTGTCACTGTCCAAATATTTCTGGACCTAACTGTATCTGAAAAGTGAAAAGATTTACATAGAATCGAGTAGGTGCTAAGTATATAGTAATATAATATACATATACTGTATATATATATATATATATATATATATATATATATATATATATATATATATACAAACTATTATTTGATATTTCTTCAAATGTTGAAATTGTAAGCATTAAATAGCTCAATGTTCAGTGAAACTGTACCTTTATTGAACTGGTGTGATTCCACAAACCATTTAGAAATGCTAACACAATGTCATGGGCAGTTCAATTTGAATTATGTAGACCTATACTTTAATCCTTTACTTATCTGACTTTCCCGTAGCTAGTGAAAAAAAATTAATGTCAACTGTACTAAAGTTAAATAATAGGTTTTACTGAATCATACATTTAGCATTGTTTGGTATTACATAAAGGCGAGCTGAAGATGCAGACTGAATAAAAATTTTACCAATTTGCCAACCTAGCCTATATATTGAAACAAGTTTTTACATATTTGTTTTGATTTTGACAAAGGAAATTAGTAGGACTTTTAACCCATTGCCACTATTGGTTTATAGTGCAGTAGTGCAGGAGCAATGTTGCTGAACATTTCTCCATGCAAATTTTATGTTAATAAAGACACGGATGAATGACCGTAAATGACTGAACTGTTCAGTTGGAGGGCTATATTCTGTTCAGGAATGATCTTACAAAAAAGATGTGATTTTCCTGAGTAAAGAGAGGGTTCTCTCTGAAACGCGTAGAAATAAATCACTATTGACTTACTCCTGGAAGTTTCTCTGAATATGGCAGCGCAGCATATAGGGTGCCTTCACACTTTAGCGATGCAGCAGCGATCCGACCAGCGATCTGACCTGGTCAGGATCGCTGCTGCATCGCTACATGGTCGCTGGTGAGCTGTCAAACAGGCAGATCTCACCAGCGACCAGTGACCAGCCCCCAGCCAGCAGCGACGTGCAAGCGACCCTGCGCTTGCACGGAGCCGGCGTCTGGAAGCTGCGGACACTGGTAACTAAGGTAAACATCGGGTATGGTTACCCGATGTTTACATTAGTTACCAGCGCACACCGCTTAGCTTTGCTCTCCTAGCTACAGTACACATCGGGTTAATTAACCCGATGTGTAATGCAGCTACATGTGCAGAGAGCTGGAGCCGGCAGCACAGGCAGCGTGAGAGCTGCGGAGGCTGGTAACTAAGGTAAATATCGGGTAACCACCTTGGTTACCCGATGTTTATCTTGGATACAGCTTACCGCAGCTGCCAGACGCCGGCTCCTGCTCCCCTGCTCGCTTCATTCGTCGCTCTCTCGCTGTCACACACAGCAATCTGTGTGTCACAGTGGGAGAGCGCCTTTGAAGAAAACGAACCAGGGCTGTGTGTAACGAGCAGCGATCTCGCAGCAGGGGCCAGATCGCTGCTCAGTGTCACACACAGCGAGATCGCTAATGAAGTCACTGCTGCGTCACAAAAAGCGTGACTCAGCAGCGATCTCGGCAGCGAGCTCGCTGTGTGTGAAGCACCCCATAGTCCAATGTGGTAGATAAAGAATCTGATCGGTCTCTCAGAGCGCTAGGAGTAATAAAACTTCAATAGGTATGGCAGCACGGCAATTATACCCATTCTACTTCTCCTGGTGTTTGCTAAGTACCATGATAGACCATTATTTTTAATCTTCACAGATTACATAATAACAGAGTCTGTACCATGAAACTGGCACATAGCAAATTTGGTGCCAGCATTCAAAAAGGTGACACAATCTGAGCCTGGTAATCATCGGCCGGTAAGTTTAACCTCTACTGTTGGTAAAAACCTTGAGGGTTTCCTAAGAGATGCCATCCTGGAGTATCTCAGGAAGAATAACCTCATGAGCCAGTATCAAGATGGGTTTATGAGGGATCAATCATGTTAAGCTAATCGGATCAGCTTCTATGAGGAAGTAAGTTCCATACTGGAACAGGCAAAAGCAGTAGATGTTGTCTATATGGATTTTTTTAAAGGCATTTCATACAATGCCACACAAAAGGTTGGTACATAAAATGATAATAATGTGAATATTGGAAAATATGTGTAACTGGGTTAAGAACTGGCTCAGTGATAGGATACAAAAGAAGGTAGTTATTAATGGAGCACACTCGCACTGCATCACAGTTAGCAGTGGGGCACCACAGGGGTCAGTATTGAGTCCTCTTCTTTTTAAAATATGTATTAATTACCTTGTAGGGGGCATAGAGAGTAGAATTTCAATATTTGCAGATGGTGCTAAACTGTTCAAGGTAATTCATACAGAGGAAGATAATTTAATATAACAGAAGGATTTATATAGGCTGGAGGCTTAAGCTGATAAATAGCAATTCAAAGTTTCATAGTTTCATAGTTATTAAGGTAGAAGGTAGACTTTAGTCCATCAAGTTCAACACATAGCCTAGCATATTGATCCAGAAGAAGGCAAAAACCCCATGGGGCAGAAAGTAATCTCCATATTAGGGGGATAATTCCTCACTAGCCCCCCCCAGTAATTTGTTAACCCAATCAGCGATGTACCAAATTTGAGCGCCAGGAAGACAACACACTGTTCGGAAATTCATGTCTTTGTGACAGATTTCCCTATCTGTTCCCCTGATAATGGAGTCCCTCATTACCAGCACCTGTTTGGCCTGCCCTGTACTCCTATTTCCCACCTTACTGGAGCAGACACTCCTCTGGCTTTCAGTGGATGTGTCTTGCTGCAGCAGTGCTACTACTGTACTGACATCCGCCTCATCTGCCAACTTAGAAAACTTGTTAATCAGAACTAGCCTACTTGGCACTCTTCCCTCTATCCTTCCCTCTAACTGTCACCCAACTGGCTGCCGTATCATCCTACAGCTCCATACTACCACCCTTCCCCACATTTACCCTTGCTAGCACCTGCTCAGTGAGCTGCAAACTCCTTTGCATATTGTCTATGAATCTCAGAGTTGTCAGCTATTCATTTAGCTCCAATTCTTGGGCTTCCAAAAACACAACGTGCATAAATCTCGCACAGCAGAATGCACCCTGAAATGGCTGTTCAAGGATTGCATATGTAACAAAATGTACACTAGATGGCCATTGTCAATAATGGAGCACATTTTCCTAATTGGGATTGCACCAGACAGAAATATTAAGTAATTAAGCAAAATAAATATAAACAGCGATTCAGTACAGGTTACTCCCTTCTAAAATAAACTTGATCCGAATCACACTTAGAAACAAATCACACTCACCCGCACTTTCACATTCCCAATGCAAGATGATTTAAATACTATTTCAGTTATCTGCAATACCACCTGCAACTCAATGCAATCTTTGCAAAAAAAAGGGAAAAATATCCACAAAAGATGATAATTTAATATTATGTAGTGATTTACGTAAGCTGGAGGCTTGGGTGGAAAAATGGGAATTGAAGTTTCATATAGATAAATTTAAGGTTATGCACTTCTACAATTATGTACTAAATCGTAAATCACTGGGTTAAACTGCAACTAAAAAAAAATACTTGGCTATATGGGTGAACAGCAAACTCAGCTTTAGTGGCAGCTGATAAGGCAAATAAAATCATGTGATGCATTAAAAGAGTCATAAATACTCATGACAAGAACATAGTTTTGCCCCTATACAAGTCACTAGACAGGCCAAACTTAACACTAGAACTACTGGACTCGTGACACCTATATAGAAATACATGGTGCAAAGTAGTCAAAATGACTACCTCAGTAGTTCTAGTGTTAAAGCACCACTCTAGAATTTTGGGTTTTTTTCAGAGCTGGAGTGGTGTCCTAATGTTATACTGACCCTCCAGCTTCTTCATCTTTTATAGGCACCGCTCTGGTTGCCATCTTGTGACTGCAACTTCTGACTGTCCAAGAGATAGAAGTTACGTCACAAGCTCTCAATGCAAGTCAATGAGAGCCCTAACGAGGCTCTCATAGACTTTCATCGAAAAGTGGCCTCTGGCTTGCTCTATGAAACACTGGAGCAATCTGGCAGGTCACAAACGTCCGGAGACCGACAGGAGGGTAAGTATAAGAGTAGGGTCAGTGAACTCAGATGATTTAAAGCACAATACCACCTGTAAAATGTAAAAAAAAAATGCCTTTACTGTGGTGTTCATATTATTATTATTATTATCAAATCCCACCAAGGACAACATCTGAGAGGAGTTCGTATGTTCTCCCCATGTTTGCGTGGGCTTCCTCCAGGTTCTCTGATTTCCTCCCGCACACCAAAGACATACTGATAGGGAATCAAGATTGTGAGCCCCAATGGGGACAGTGTTGTCAATGTATGTAAAGCGCTGTGGAATTAATCTAATATATAAAGCTCAGTGTATGTATGTTTGTATGTATGTGTGTGTATGTACGCTAAAGAAATCCGCACCGTCGCATTTACAATCATGAAATATTGCACAGACACTCCATGTGACTCAGGTAACGTCATAGACTATGTTTTGATGAGAAAATTTAACACCGCGCTTTACAGTTACTCTCCAAAATCCTGCATCCATTAAACTGAATGGAGGTGGGAGCTACAGGCTATTAATAGCAACTGTCAGTGGTTGCTAAAGGAACAAAATAAACTGTTAGTAAAAGAAGCTTATGTGTGAGGTAATAAGATGTCAGTGGGGAGACGGATAGAGAGAGACAGAAAGAGACAGAGACACAGACAGAGACAGACGGGCAAAGAGACAGACGGGCAAAGAGACAGACCTAGAAAAAGACAGCCCTGCAAAGAAACAGATGGGGAAAGAGACAGATGGGAAAAGAGACAGATGGGGAAAGAGACAGACAGACACACATATAGACACAGAGATGGAGACAGATAGACTGATACAAATACAGACAGAGAGATAGAAACAGACAGACAGAGACACAGACACAGACAGACAAGGAAAGAAACAGACAGAGAGACAGACAGCGACACACATACAGAGACTGGGAGAGAGACAGAGAGACAGTTAACATCCCAGGCAATGCCCGGGTACTACAGCTAGTAGCTCTATATAAATGAATAAATATTATTATTATATAAAAAGGTATGTATCACAGTTCTGGCAATATGTCCCTTTTCGTGTCTGCATATGCCTTAACAGCCAAAACCAAATGAATTTTTAATAACAGAATAGAAATTCTCAGTTACAGATAAGTAAAGCAAGTGGTTCAATATGATAAGGAGAAACTAAAAAGAGACTGAAAAAATGACAGTGATGGTCTGTGAACGCTAATCCTTAGAAGGATTTAGATTACTGAGAACAGTTGTGGAAAAGTAATAACCCAATTAGTTATATGTAATATAGTCTCAGGTGATTTGTTTTTCCAGTAATCGTAAGGGCACTGTCTTCTTAAAGATTTAGAGTTTAGGTAAATCAATGCTCTGGGGTTAAAGTAGGTGTGACTCAATGCATATGTCCTATATGGGAAGGTTCAGCTCTGTTAATCCCTATGAAGGTTATGTAACATATTTTCAAATCTGTATAATATTTTGGCAGTCAGTATCCATCCTAAAATATCATCTAATATTTTCTGGAATTTTTAGATGTTTCATGATAACCTAGGTAAAATGTGAAAGTTTGCACCTTGCTCTGATCTTAATATTGTTAACAACTTTGTTAACAGGTAAAGAGTAGAGATGAACCACCCCCCTAGCGTTCGAGTTCGGTTTGGTTCGTCGAACGGAGGCTCCATTCGACGAACGTTCGACGAACCAACTCGAACCCCATTGAAAACAATGGCAGGCAAACACAAACACATAAAAACACATAGAAAATACCTTCAAAGGTGTCCAAAAGATGACAAACAACTCCCAAGACACCACAAACACATGGGAAAGTGACAAGGACATATACTCATGTGAAAACAAAAGAGCTGGACGAGTAAAAAGAGGAGGAGACTCAGATATCGGAGTATCTGCAAGTGAACATTGATGCCATTACTGTGCAACTTGAGCCTTGCTCATTTTGAGCTTCCAGTCTGGATAAATTGCCTGAGCTCGCCACTTACACCTTGGGTATCTTGTCGTGTCCCGCAGCCAGCGTTCTCTCGGAACGTGTCTTTATTGCTGCTGGGTGTGTGCTGACAGATAAACGCACGCGTCTGTCCAGTGACAATGTGGACAGACTAACGTTCATCAAGATGAACAAGTCATGGATCACAGAGGACTTTTCTACCCCTGTGTCATCCAGGGGAGGAGAAAGGCTGGTGTATTTTTGAGAGTGCTTCATGCAAAGCATATTTTTAAGATTGCAACTGGGGCACAACTGATGCTAGTGAAGTGGTGTGTGTGTGGCCCAATTTTTGGAAACGAGGGAGACTGTGGTTGAAGTCCCCTTTTTTTTGAAAAATGAACCAAGATGAGGAAATCATGGATAACAGAGGACTTTTCTACCCCTGTGTCATCCAGGGGAGGCGAAAGGCTGGTGTATTTTTGAGAGTGCTTCATGCAAAGCATCTTTTTAAGATTGCAACTGGGGGACAACTGATGCCAGTGAAGTGGTGTGTGTGTGGGCCAATTTTTGGAAACGAGGGAGACTGTGCTTGGAGTCCCCTTGCTGTGTTTTACATGATTTTAGAAGGGCATGACATGCCTAAGAGGTTGAGTTTCAGCATCTGCATGCTGTTGGCTACAGAAATGCTGCCTTTCCACCCTTTTGACACAGAGGATTTTAGAGACCTTATGCCCATCACAGTGCCCCAAGAGCCAATGCCCAGTCGCCACTCCTTCTCCAAGAAAGGCGTGCCCGTGCTACACCAGCATGTCGCACACAACATCACCGCTTCCTTGAGAAACTCTGTGTGTGACAGGGTGCATTTCACCACAGATACTTGGACCAGTAAGCATGGACAGGGGCGTTACATGTCGCTGACTGGGCACTGGGTAACTATAGCGAGAGATGGAGAAGGGTCTGCTGTACAAGTCTTGCTGTCCCCATGAGTTGTCTGTCAATCTTTCCTCTGTATGTAGAAGTTCCTCCACTGCTTCTGCCTCCTCAACCTCGTCTAGGTCCTCAACCTCCACTCAAAACCTGTCTGGTAAGGCCACCCACGTTGTAACTGTGCACAAGGAATCCTGCACACCTCCTTACTATGCTTGCAGCAGAGCTCAACGCCATCAGGCGGTCAAATCTTTACTTTGAAATGTATGGGAAATGTGAGTCACACCGCTGAGGAGTTGTGGATGGTTAGCTCTGGAGACCGAGTTTCATCAATGGTTGTCTCCACTCAACCAGCAGCCAGGGAACGCCGTGTGCGACAATGATGCAAACCTGGGTGCGGCCCTTCGCCGTGACAATGTGACACACGTGCCTTGTATGGATCTTGTGTTCAACCTGGTTGTCCAGCAATTTTTAAACCACTATCCTGGCCTATATGGCCTTCTGCAGAGGGCACGATGTAACGCCTGACTGGATCCACACACTCATATGGGCTGTATAGGATAGGCTAGAGGGAAGCCACTCAACAAGCTGCACCCCTAGAACCATGAAACCATTTAATGTCTATACAGGGATTTGGAATTACACAGGGCCAAAGGTGATCAATACCTGTGGAAGGCTGCAGTCCGAGAGAGTAGTAGTCAGGCAGGGTCAAACCATGAATTGAGGAACAGGAACAGAATCGGACGGCCAGGACTTAATCAGAAAACAAGCAGAGGTCTAATGTGGATCAGGCAACGAGGTACATAAACAGCAGGCAGGAGACGTAGTCAGGAAACAAGCGGTAGTCAGCACACAAAATCACAAAACAGAACTGGGTTCCTTGCTTGACAGGAGAGGAACCCTATTTTACCAATTTTACCTATGTTGCCAATTTTACTATGCCCCTAAAAGTGTCAGCACTTTTGGAAATTAAAATTGCGCAGCAGAAATGGAGAGGAGTGTAGAATGCACATGTGGTGTTCCTTGCTTGACAGGAGAGGAATCCTAAGGTAGTATCCCTGCCAATTTTACTATGCCCCTAAAATTGTCAGCAATTTTTGAAATTAAAATTGCGTAGCAGAAATGGAGAGGAGTGTAGAATGCACATGTGGTGTTCCTTGCTTGACAGGAGAGGAACCCTAAGGTAGTATCCATGTCAATTTTACTATGCCCCTAAAAGTGTCAGCAGTTTTTTAAATTTAAATTGCGTAGCAGAAATGGAGAGGAGTGTAGAATGCACATGTGGTGTTCCTTGCTTGACAGGAGAGGAACCCTAAGGTAGTATCCCTGCCAATTTTACTATGCCCCTAAAATTGTCAGCACTTTTTGAAATTAAAATTGCGTAGCAGAAATGGAGAGGAGTGTAGAATGCACATGTGGTGTTCCTTGCTTGACAGGAGAGGAACAGTAAGGTAGTATCCATGCCAATTTTACTATGGCCCTAAAAGTGTCAGCACTTTTTTAAATTTAAATTGCGTAGCAGAAATGGAGAGGAGTATAGAATGCACATGTGGTGTACCTTGCTTGACAGGAGAGGAACCCTAAGGTAGTATCTCTGCCAATTTTACTATGCCCCTAAAAGTGTCAGCAACTTTTGAAAATTAAAATTGCGTAGCAAAAATGGGTAGGTGTGTAGAATGCACAGGTGCTGTAGGTAGCTGGACAGCAAAGGAACACTAATTTAGTATCCCCGACACTTTTAGTATGCCATTAAGTGTCAGCACTGTTTGCAGTGAAAATTGCGTAGCAAAAATGGACAGGTGTGTAGAATGCACAGGAGCTGTAGGTAGCTGGACAGCAAAGGAACACTAATTTAGTATCCCACACACTTTTAGTATGCCACTAAGTGTCAGCACTGTTTGCAGTGAAAATTGTGTAGCACAAATGGGCAAAAATGTGGAATGCACACGTGCTGTAGGTAGCTGGACAGCAAAGGAACACTAACTTAGTATCCCAGACACTTTTAGTGTGCCACTAAGTGTCAGCACTCTTTGCAGTGAAAATTGCGTAGCAAAAATGGGCAGGTGTGTAGAATGCACAGGTGCTGTAGGTAGCTGGACAGCAAAGGAAGCCTCACTTTCTATACCTGACAATAAAAAAATGCACCAAGGAATTGCCTGAGCTGATGTAGCCAGACCCTGTTACATAAAACCCTGCACAGCGTTGGCACGGGCCTGCCAAGCAACAATGGCTCTGAATGGCTGTAATGCAGCCCTGAAAAGGGCTGAAATTACAAGTAGTCCCTAATCCCTAAAGTGCTGTGTAGATTGCACTGTATGTCTATAGCGCACACAGCAGCAGCGGCAGCGGGAGCGGTGACTGTCACCCACCCACAGCAGAGAGATAATGGTAGCGACGGGGAAAATGGTCATGTCTTATAGGGCAAGGACATGTGACTAGAGATGAGTGATGTTCGAGGCTTGAGGTTCGCCAATTTCATGTTCGAGTGATTTTGGGGGTGTTTGAGACATTCGACGAACTCAAGCTTTTTGCTAAAAGCTCGACAGTTCGAGTTACGTTCGAGAACGGTTCGAGCACCAAAAACGTGGCTTTTCACAGTAAGGCTATGTGCACACGTTGCTGTCTGCATGCGTCCTGCGTCCCCAACACAATCCCTCTCTCTTTCCTACTCAACGATCATAGGCGTCTCGCTGCACGGCTGTCAAAAATCTGCGGCATCTTTTCCTCTTTTGAAAATGGCTGCTGCTTCATTATTCAATCAGTTATTCCGTGCTTTCCCCGCACACTGGCGCCCATGATTGGTTGCAGTCAGACACGCCCCCACGATGAGTGACAGCTGTCTCACTGCAACCAATCACAGCCGCCGGCGGGCGGTCTATATCGTGCAGTAAAATAAATAAATAAATAATAATAAAAAAAATGCGGTTCCCCCCATATTTGATACCAGCCAGGATAAAGCCACACAGCTGGAGGCTGGTATTGTCAGGATGGAGAGCGCCACGTTATCGGGAGCGCACCAACCTAACAATATCAGCAGGCAGCCGCCCGCAATTGCCGCATTCATTAGATGCAACAGTCCCGGGACTCCACCCAGCTCATCCCGAATTGCCTGGTGCGGTGGCAATCAGGGTAATAATGAGTTAATCATGCCAGGCGTCTCCCCGAGATACCTTCCATGATTAAACTGTAAAGCGAGCTTTACACGCTGCAACATCGCCCGAGCGATCTCGTTGGAGTCACGGAATTGTGACGCATATCCGGTTGCTTTAGCGATATCTTTGCGTGTGACACCTATGAGCGATTTTGAATCGTCGCAAAATCGTTCAAAATCGCTCATCGGTGACATGGTGGTCCATTCTCAAATATCGCTGCTGATCGGTGTACGAAGTAGTTCGTCACTCCTGTGGCACCGCACATCGCTATGTGTGACACCGCAGGAACGAGGAATCTCACCTTACCTGCGGCCGCCGGCAATGAGGAAGGAAGGAGGTGGGTGGGATGTTACGTCAGGCTCATCTCCGCCCCTCCGCTTCTATTGGGCGGTGGTTCAGTGACGCTGCTGTGACGTCGCTGTGACGCTGAACAAACCGCCCCCTTAGAAAGGAGGTGGATCGCCGGCCACAGCGACGTCAGTAGGCAGGTAAGTAGTGTGACGGGTCCGTTCGATATTGTGCGCCACGGGCAGCGATTTGCCCGTGTCGCACAACCGATGGGGGAGGGTACGCATGCTAGTGATATCGGTCACGATATTGCAGCATGTAAAGCGGCCTTAAGTGAAAGTAAAGAAACAGACACAGCAAAAAATCCTTTATTTGGAATAAAAGACAAAAAAAAATCCTCTTTTACCATTTTATTAAAATCTCCAAATAACCCTCCAGGTCCGAAGTCATCCACACGACACTGTCAGCTCTGCTACAGAACACGAGTGCTCTGTATCCGCTCCACGTAGCACATGAAGAGAATCGCGCTGTCACCTCAGACTTCAGTCTGCATTGCAGACCTCAAGACTACAAAATCTGCCTATGATCCTCATTGGAGCCTATTTATAATTGTATTTTAATTATGCACAGAGGAGAGTAGCCGGACATCAGCTGCGAGCCGCTTCACGGAATGAGGCTGCATTCATTCATTCTCTCGCTCTCTCTCTCTCTGTCTTTCTCTCTCTCTGTCTTTCTTTCTTTCTTTCTGTCTTTCTGTCTTTCTTTCTTTCTTTCTTTCTGTCTTTCTTTCTTTCTTTCTTTCTTTCTGTCTTTCTTTCTGTCTTTCTTTCTTTCTATCTTTCTGTCTGTCTTTCTTTCTGTCTTTCTGTTTTTCTTTCTTTCTGTCTTTCTTTCTCTCTGTCTTTCTTTCTGTCTTTCTTTCTGTCGTTCTTTGTTTCTGTCTTTCTTTCTGTCTGTCTTTCTTTCTGTCTTTCTTTTTTTCTTTCTGTCTTTCTGTCTTCTTTCTATCTTTCTTTCTTTCTTTCTGTCTTTCTTTTTGCCTTTCTTTCTATCTTTCTTTCTGTTTTTCTTTCTGTCTTTCTTTCTGTCTTTCTTTCTTTCTTTCTTTCTGTCTTTCTTTCTTTCTGTCTCTTTCTTTCTTTCTGTCTTTCTTTCAGTCTTTCTTTCTTTCTGTCTGTCTTTCTTTCTCTTTCTTTCTGTCTTTCTTTCTTTCTGTCTTTCTGTCTTTATTTCTTTCTTTCTTTCTGTCTTTCTTTCTCTTTCTTTCTGTCTTTCTTTCTCTTTCTTTCTGTCTTTCTTTGTTTTTTTTCTGCCTTTCTTTCTGTCTTTCTTTCTTTTTTTATTGCACTGATGCATCAGCTGATTGTGTAAAAGCCGTTTATACAATCAGCTGCTGTGTCGTGTGATTCAGGTCCTTGAACCTGACACATCATCTGATTGCTTTGCCTTCCAGCAAACCGATCAGATGATATTGGATCTGGATTAGACCCAGGATTACTGCGGAGGGGGTTCTTTATTTCAATAAAGATGGAGTCACTAATTGTGTTGTGTTTTATTTCTAATAAAAATATTTTTCTGTGTGTTGTTTTTTTTATCTGTACTAGAAAGTCATGGTGGCCATGTCTAATATTGGCATGACACCATGAATTTTGGGCTTAGGGCCAGTTGATAATATACAGCTATCCCTAACCCCAATATTACCCAGCGAGCCACCCGTCACCAGGGCAGCAGGAAGAGTTGGATACAGCGCCAGAAGATGGCGCTTCTATGAAAGCACAATTTTCTGGGGCGGCTGCAGACTGCAATTCACAGAAGGGGTGCCCAGAAAGCTTGGGCACCCTGAGCTGTCGATTCCAATCCCCAGCTGCCTAGTGGTACCTGGCTGGACACAAAAATTGGGCGAAGCCGACGTAATTTTTTTTTTGTAATTATTTCATGAAATTCATGAAATAATTACAAAAATAAAAGGGCTTTTCTATATTTTTGGTTCCTGGCTGGGTACAAATAGGCAGCTGGGGGTTGGGGGCAGCCCGTAGCTGCCTGCTGTACCTGGTTAGCATACAAAAACATGGTGAAGCCCACATAACTTTTTTGGCGGGCAAAAAACTCCTGCTTACAGTCCTGGATGGAGTATGCTGAGCCTTGTAGTTCTGCAGCTGCTGTCTGTCTGTATGGAGGAGAGCAGACAGCAGCTGCAGAACTAGAAGGCTCAGCATCCTCCATTCACTAGTGTATGCAGGAGAGCAGAAAGCAGCTGCAGAACTACAAGGCTCAGCATACTCCATCCAGGACTGTATGCAGGAGTTTTTTGCCCACCAAAAAAATGACGTGGGCTTCGCCATATTTTTGTATGCTAGCCAGGTACAGCTGGCAGGTACGGCTGCCCCCAACCCCCAGCTGCCTATTTGTACCCGGCTGGGAACAAAAAAAAATAGGAAAGCCCTTTTTTTAATTATTTTATAAATTTCATGAAATAATTAAAAAAAAAAAATCGACATGAGCTTCGCCACATTTTTGTGTCCAGCCAGGTACAACTAGGCAGCTGGGGATTGGAATCCGCAGCACAGCTTGGCCTGAGCTTTCTGGGCCCCTCTCCTGCGAATTGCAATCCGCAACTGCCAAAGAAAATGGCGCTTTCATAGAAGTGCCATCATCTGGCGCTGTATCCAACTCTTCCAGCAGCCCTGAAGCCGGGTGGCTTGTTGGGTAATCATGAGTTAATACTAGCTTTGTTTTACTAGCTAGTATTAAGCCAGAGATTCTTAATGTCAGGAAAGTTTGACCCGGCCATTAAGAATCTCCAATAAAGGGTTAAAAAAAAAACACACAGAGAAAAAATACTTTAATAGAAATAAATACACAGACACACTTAGAGACTCCATGTTTATTACTCCCTGTCAGCCCTCCATGATCCATGGTCTTCTGTCTTCTTTCTCCTTCAACCCATGCAGCTCTGCTACATCAGATAGCGCTGCATGGGAGGAAGACGCTGCTGCTCCCCGTGCAGTCTATTCACTCAGTGAGTGAGCGACCAAAGGCTGCAGGCTGTAAGCGGTGACATCACCGCTGACTGGTGGGTTGCTATAGCAACGGTGATCTCCGATATTGACCGTCTGTGGCAGCCGGTGAATAACGGAACGGGGAAGCAGAACGGGGAAGCCGACCATGTGCCAGAGCATTTCGCCGGTATACAGAGATGTTGGAACGATCACCACGTACCGGAGAGATGCAATGACAGGACCTAGCATGACGTCATAGCCATGTGACCAGTCTGTAGCCAATGAGATAATAGACACGTGACTGGTCACATGCTTTTTTTTGACGTCACTGAAGGTCCTATCATCAGTGCTGGTTACCGGGAGGACGCAGCGATTATCGGAAGGAAAAGCGGCGGGAGACAGAGTGTAGGACACGTCGCGGGGACCTGTAAGTGTAATGGCAATGTTTATTAACTGTATGTGTACATTTATAATGTGTTTTTATGTGTTTGTGTTTGCCTCCCATTGTTTTCAATAGGGTTCGAGAGGTTCGTCGAACGGTTCTCGAATGGGGCCTCCATTCAACGAACCGAACCGAACTCGAGCCTTTAGAGGCTCACTCATCTCTACATGTGACATGCACAGCCTATGATACATGCCCTTGCTTGTCTGGCAAAAATCCACTTTGCTGTGTGTGTGTCTGTGATTTGCTGACAGCCTGGCCCGCCCCACTGTACGCACGGTTAGGAAAAAAAAAAATGGCGATAGGCATTCTTTAAGCACTCAGCAGCAGCACTGATCTAAACCCCGTCCCCCCCGCACACTATACGCTGAATTTTGATAATTCACAGTGACTCACACTATCACAGTGAAAAGCCAGCTAGTAAATAGGTACGCTTTTTGGTGATCGAACCATTCTCGAACGTAACTCGAACTACCAAACTTTTAGCAAATCGTTCGAGTTCGTTGAACGACTCGAACCCCCCCAAAATCCCTCGAACATGAAAGAAAGTGGCGAACCTCGAACCTCGCTCATCTCTAGTAAAGAGTTTACTGTCATGAAAAAGCCAATCATCACGGGTTCCTGGATGGATATTAGATATCACAATAAAGTTACTTTAGGGCCGACCATTAATGCAAGAAACAAATTGTTGCTAATCACAAAACAGCAAGCATGCCCAGGTCAGACTTCACACTCCTCTCAGCCTCCTTTACAGTGCGATGGTTTCATGTGAAACCTGGAGAGACAACTTGGTTTCATGTGACAAGCGCTAGGATGTGCCGATCATTAGATAGTATATCACAGACTATGTCACTCACAGAAAAGCAGCCTCACCCCCACCAGTGACGTGCCCTGTTGAGTTTTTCAGTTTGTCCAACACTGGTCCCCAGATCGGAAGTAGCACAGCCAGACCATCAATGTAATGGTACAGAAAAAGGAAAAAACGGGTTTTAGCCGCGCTAAAAAACCACTGATGTTGAGTTGATTAAAATTTCTTTTTATTTCAGCATTTCCAACGCGTTTCCGAGACAAAGTCCGTCTCCTTCCTCAGGGAAAAAAGAAATCAAGCAGCTGTCTGCAAACCAATGTTTTAAAAGAGGATACAAACTGCCACGTTGACAGCTATGACGTCAATCACCCACCAAGCTCATGACTCATAGACACGTGGAGAACACACAATGAAAAAACACATTTTGATATGTCGGACATTATAAAAAGCACATATAACATTGCGAAATACCAGTTGAATAAAACTAAAAAATAATAATAATAAAATGATCTATATGTGGCTTTATTTATAACTAGTTTAAAATTATGGGCTTGGAAACATAATTTGAATGAAGGGTTTAAAAGAAATTGAAAGGTTGCGAACCTGTGAATTAGTGATAATATGCAGGGGAATCAATCGAACCTACCATTACTCTAAGTACATCTCATTGAATTTGATAGAGACCAGAATACACCATATACATATATATATAAAAAATTATGTATGCGAAATATCGGTATAATTAGTATTAATATTGATATTAAATGTATATTAATATTTTAAAGAGTATAATATGATATGGGATGTAGTGATATGAAAATAAATTAAAAAATTATTAAAATTATTAAAAAATTCTTTATGCTGTTTGTTCTTGTTTTTATTATTTTCATTCTTATCATTATTATTTTAATTTCTATTTTTTTCTTTATCTATTTAAAAAATAAAAAAATAAAAAAAAAAAAAAAAAAATAAAAAAAAAATAGAAAATAAAAAAAAAAAAAAAAAAAAAAAAAAAAAAAAAAAAAATAAAAAAAAAATAGAAATTAAAATAATAATGATAAGAATGAAAATAATAAAAACAAGAACAAACAGCATAAAGAATTTTTTAATAATTTTTAATAATTTTTTAATTTATTTTCATATCACTACATCCCATATCATATTATACTCTTTAAAATATTAATATACATTTAATATCAATATTAATACTAATTATACCGATATTTCGCATACATAATTTTATATATATATATATGCATATTTTTATATATATATGTATATGGTGTATTCTGGTCTCTATCAAATTCAATGAGATGTACTTAGAGTAATGGTAGGTTCGATTGATTCCCCTGCATATTATCACTAATTCACAGGTTCGCAACCTTTCAATTTCTTTTAAACCCTTCATTCAAATTATGTTTCCAAGCCCATAATTTTAAACTAGTTATAAATAAAGCCACATATAGATCATTTTATTATTATTATTTTTTAGTTTTATTCAACTGGTATTTCGCAATGTTATATGTGCTTTTTATAATGTCCGACATATCAAAATGTGTTTTTTCATTGTGTGTTCTCCACGTGTCTATGAGTCATGAGCTTGGTGGGTGATTGACGTCATAGCTGTCAACGTGGCAGTTTGTATCCTCTTTTAAAACATTGGTTTGCAGACAGCTGCTTGATTTCTTTTTTCCCTGAGGAAGGAGACGGACTTTGTCTCGGAAACGCGTTGGAAATGCTGAAATAAAAAGAAATTTTAATCAACTCAACATCAGTGGTTTTTTAGCGCGGCTAAAACCCGTTTTTTCCTTTTTCTGTACCATTATATTGCTTTGTACGGGGCCGCTGCTTAATACCACGTTGACATTTAAATGCGATTCAAGGGGTTGTGACTGGCACAACCGAAATAGGTGAGTGTTTCCCTACTTTACATTTAACCAGAGTTATATCGGGTAAGACCCTATCTGCGCCTTTCTCTCTCCCCCCCCACCTTTAGCACCCAAAAGACCATCAATGTAGGAATATAGGAGTTGCAGAGAGATAAGCTTACAGGAGTGGGGTAAGTAGAAGTATATTGGGAAAGTGTTAGGAATAATTAGGACACATGAAAAGGGGTCACATTAGTAGCGGAAAAACGCTTTAAGAATATGTTAAATTAAAATTATATTTCAATTGAGTTACTTGTTTTGTACAAATAAAAGTTAAACACTTCACAATTAAATGTTAATTAGAGATGAGTGAATCCGAACTGTAAAGGTCGGAGTTCGCACTGAACAGCAGGTCTTGGGGTCTTGGACTTGAACACAGACTTTTAAAAAAAAAAAGTCAGTGTCTGAGTTCTGGTGCTGTTTGTATGCAAACCACTCAATGGAGAATTGGGGTGCTCGGGTACGCTTGCTGCTCGACCCAGTGAGAGCCCTTTGCAGTACTTTTTGGTAAAATAATGGCTAGTGTTAATGGATACTGCACATACCGCTATGTCAGAAAGTCATTCAATATAGAATATCACCTGCATACCAATAAAATACCATTTATGTCCCATTCTTAACCATAAAATCATACAGCGGGTGAAATATTGAACACATCTCTAATTTTCTAAGTAAATAAATGTCTAAAGGTGGCATTGACATTAATTTCTCACTAGATGTTGGTAACAAGCCATCCAATCCACACAGATAAAGAACTCAAACCATAGATGTCCATAAATTTAGTAATGTGTAATAATGAGAACATTTTCTTTTTTTTGATTAATAATGAGAAAATGACACAGGGAAAATATATTAATTACGCTTACTGAAATATATTTAATACCTTGTGCAAAAGCCTTTGTTGGTGATGATATCTTCAAGACACCTTCTTTGTAGAGAAACTAGCCACACGCATTGCTCTGGTATGATTTGGGGCATTCTTCCACGCAAACACTTCAAATTCCAAAGATTTGTTGTTCCATCTATGAACTCTGAGCTTTAGTTCCTTCCATGAATTTTCTATTGGAGTCAGGTCAGGTGATTGGCTGGGCCAATCTAGCAGCTTTATTTCTTTCTCTGAAACCTGTTGGAAGTTTCCTTGGCTGGGTGTTTGAGGAAATTGTCTTGCTGAAATATTCACCCTCTTTTTTATCATCATTGTCCTGGTAAATGGCAGATTTTTATCAAGAATGTCTTGGTACGTTTATCCATTCATCCTTCTTTCAATTACATGAAGCCTACTAGCACTGTATGCTGACAATTAGCCCAACACCATGATGTTTGTACATCCAAAGTTCTTTGTTGGTGTGGTGTTTTTGTAGTGATATGCAGTGCCTTTTGACCTTCAAACATGGTGTATATTATGGTACCCCAAAAGTTCAATTTTGGACTCATCTGACCAGACCATATTCTGTCAGTGTTTCACAGGTTTGTCTTAATGCTGTTGAGCAAACTTTTTAAATATGCTGGATCATGTTTTATGTTCAGCAATGGAATCTTGCATGGTGAGCGTGCATGTAGGCCATGAAGGTTGAGTGCATTACTTATTGTTTTGTTTGAAACAATTGTGTCCGCTGATTCTACGTCTTTCTGTAGCTCTCCACAGGTGGTCCTTAGCTCTTGGGCAACTCTTCTAAAAATAATTTTCACTCCTTTGTCTTAAATCTTGTGGGGAGCACCTGGTCATGGCCAGTTATGGTGAAATTACGTATGTTCTTTCCACTTCCAGAATATGGCCCCAACAGTGTTCACTGGAACCTTCAGTTGTTTTGAAATTCTTCTGTAACTGTCATCAGTATGTTTTCCAAAAATAAGTTTGCAAAAGTCTTGAGACAACTCACTGGTTTTACCCGTCATGAGATGTTTATTTTGTGGCAGCTTGGTAATGAAACACCTTTTAATAAACCATCAGTTAATATTGTTTTTTACTAATTGGCAGGATGGTTTTCTAATCAATGATACATGTCACTGGTGTCATGTATATACTATATAGCATGTCTATCAATTTTCATTTATGAATCCAGTATTGTACTTTCTTTCTGCTAAGCAGTACAGCACATTGCTTGTACTGTAATCTAATTGCCTGGGTAGTAATTTAGTTTTGTTCTGCCCTTATTTTGGAGAGAATAGATTTGTGGTGTGTTTTTTTTCTGTACTGTACTAGAATAAAGGTTGTCATATTTATACATCATTTTTTTCTCTCTATAGTGAACACCAACAATTCTATTGTAAGCTAACGTGCAGTTTAATTTGTTTACATTTTTTACTTACAGTATTAGTGTACTGTGCAGTATTAATGTACTGTAGTAATTTTATATAAATACAGTACATTATTTTGTATTACTGGAATAAGTTTGTATAAATACAGTAAATATTTTTGAGTTGTGGAACGGCTTGTATGTGTTTCAATAATTTCCTATGGGAAAATTCACCTTGATATACGAGTAACTTGGTTTAAGAGCTCACTCCGGGAACGAATTATGCTCGTAATCCAAGGTTCCATTGTATATTTACTTATTTCCCCCACTTTTTATATATGTATTTTTTTTCTTTTTCTAAGTATTAAAATTCCCCAAAACTGCACAACATTATTTTAAGGCCTCATTTACACATCAGTTTTTCATGTGCCAGTACTATTGAAGGGAACCTGTCACCTGAAATTTCGCTTTTAAGCTAAAAGAATCCCCTTCTGCAGCTCCTGGGCTGCATTCTAGAAAGGTTCATCTTGCTACTGGCCCCACTTTCAGATCTAAATAAACACTTTATAAAATCTTACCTTTTGGTATGCTAATGATGTTTTCTGACCACGAGGGCGGGCTGTATTGCGTCTGTTATTCCCCCTCCTGCCGCTGTTCGCCTTCCCCCAGTGTTGATTGACAGATGACGTCGCTGCTCTCATGTTACTCAGTGCTCCTGAAGTCTTGTGCATGCCCAGTGTCAGTATCGCGGGACTGAGTACAGTTCAAATTGCGAGCGATGGTGATCGTATTGCGCAGGCGTGAGTTTATGGGCGGGTACTTGGATGACGCTGATGATGACAATGTCATTCAAGTACCCGCCCATAATCTCGCACCTGCGCAATACGATCACCGGCGCTCAGAATTTGAACTGTGCTGTTTCGCGATAGTACCACTGGGCATGCGCGCGATTATGGGCGGCTACTTTGATGACGCTAGTGAGATTATGGGCGGCTATTTGGATGACGCTGGTGATGACATTGTCATCACCAGCGTCATTCTAGTATCTGCCCATAATCTCGCGCCTGCATAATACGATCACCGTCGCTCGCAATTTGAACTGTGCTCAGTCCCGCGATACTGCCACTGGGCATGCGCGAGACTTCAGGAGCACTGAGTAACATGAGAGCGGCGGCATCATCTGTCAATCAACACTGGGGGAAGGTGAATAGCGGCAGGAGGGGTAATAACGGATGCAATACAGCCCGCCCTCGTGGCCAGAAAACCTCATTAGCATACCAAAAAATAAGATTTTATGAAGTGTTTATTTAGGTCTGAAAGGGGGGCCAGTAGCAAGATGAACCTTTCTAGAATGCAGCCCAGGAGCTGCAGAAGGGGATTCTTTTAGTTTAATTGCGAAATTTCAGGGGACAGGTTCCCTTTAATTTTTTCCTTGGTTAGCACTCATACCTATTACAGTCTATGTTCATATGCCAGATTTTTTCCTCAAACCACAAGGTCTGTGTAAAATTTTGGAGACATGTCCGATATTGTCTGAGTGTCGGATCTGTATGGCAATACAAGTCTATGAGTCCGTGGAAAAAAATCTCACAGCATTCAGCTGCCATCTATGTGCTGTCCATTTTTCACTGACTCATAGGTGATGGAGAAGAAACTGCATTTAGTTTCTTATCAGCAAAAAAACTGATGAAACTCTGACTAAACTTTAAGAAATTTGGTCTTTTTTTCATACATCAAAAAATGACGTCTGAATGAGGCCTAAGGCAGCACACCTTATAAATTGAGGATTGAAGTGTCAGTGATTTTCAGCGAAAGCTAGCTCATTTTTCCCCGATTGGCACTAATGACACATGCTGCTTCATTCACAGGCTTCTCAAGGTCACACGCTCATACTGATGTGTCCCCTGTTGTTGGCAGAGGCTTCATCTCCCTCCTGCACATATATTTCTGCCTTCACACATCCTGCACATTAGGGCTCTTCTCCACTTGCGTGTATAAAATCACAGCGATACTCGGCTCAAAATGTGAGTCGAGTATCCTGCGTGTGATCTGCGTACAGTGTGTGTTTTTTTTCCTCACATAGCATCCGTATGACATGTGAGCGTCATGCGAGTGCTATGTGAGTGTTTATGCATACCGCGTCAGACTGGCTACGGGAGAAAACTCCTGTAAAACCAGTCCTGGCCGCGGTTACCTGCACTGAGCTCCGGACCTGTCACCTGAGCTCCAGAGATCTGCCGGGTCCGTTTGCAGCTGTGCTGACTTGAACAGCAATCGCCGGGGAATCAATCACTCAGCGCTCGCTGTTCAGGCTGCACTCTGGAGCTCAGGTGACAGCTGCGGGGTTCAGTGCATGTAACCGCGGCCAGGACTGGTTTTACAGGAGATTTCTCCGGTAGCCAGTCTGACGCGGTATGCAAGTGTCAGGATCCGTGTGACATGCGCATGCCACCCGGATTCTGACTTTTTTCTCACCCCCATAGGATTGCATGGGGGTGAGAGAGCTGAGAATCGCATCAAATCGCAGCATGCTGCGATTTCAAAGAGAGCCCGTGTAGAGTCTGAAAAAACGGGGAAATGGAGACTGCATCATATTAAACCCTTTGACAGATTGCAATCCGTTTTTCCGTGCGATGGAATTTGGAGAAAAAAAACACCAGTGGAGAAGAGCCCTTAGGGGCAGGTTCACACTTGGTTGCAGCATTTTTTCTGCACTAAAAATGCAGAGTGTTGGTAGAAAAACTTACATACAATAAGCGCAGTTTTTAGGTATTTTTGATTGCATTTTCATTGCATATTTGGCTGCATTTTTCATGCATTCATTTGAATGAGTGAAAAAATGCAGCAAAAATGAATTGACATTAAAAGAATTGACATGCTGCAGTTAAAAAAACTACACAAATGAAAACATACACTGTGGGAGTTAGATTTTAGAAATACAATGTATTTTGCTGGGACTGTAAAAACGCTATATTTTACAGCTCAGAAAAAATTGTGAATGAGCTTTAAAGGGAATCTGTCAGCAGGTTTTTGCTATACATTCTGATAGCAGCATAGCATAGGACAAGAAAGCGTGATTCCAGCAATGTATCATTTACTGGGCTGGTTGGTGTAATTTTCATAGAACACCTGTAATACCTATTTTGTCTCATGTAGATGTAGCAGAGATATATCTTCTGCTCCGTGTATAACCCGCACACAGTTCTGACTGGTAGCCTCCTGTGTGCACTGTGCATTGTGAGCAAGCTACTACTCAGGGGTGGGGTTACACAGATTAGCTGGACTGGCCTGCACATGAGATGTAGTCCTGTAATGTTAACTTGCTGATGAAATGCTGTTTGCATTAAAACTACAACACACAGCCTAATAAATGACACATCCCTGGAATTAACCCCCAGACTACTGTATTTATATGTGCATATAGCTATTGCAATGACAAGTTCACCAATATATTTTTATGGTGAGTCCGTTCCTCTATTACTGACAAATCATCATTTAATTGATATGCTAATGAGACTGTAGATCTGAAACCTCTGTCACTCCAGCTCTATTACCTGACCAGCACCGCCCCTTCCAGATTAACTGAGTTTAAGGAAAGGAAGCAGGAAATAAAGCTGAAGTAACAGAAGCTTCAGATTTACAAATAGCTCTTCAGCCTCGTTTGTATATTAAATCAAACTCTTGATTTCTCAGTAACAGAGAATGGACTGGTCATGTAAGGCCGGGGCCACACGGGGCACTAGTGCGATCCTTGCATGACAATTGGCTCACGCTGGCAGTACAGCAGAGCCGAGTGCCATGCGAGTATCTCTGCGACTGAGGTCTGACTGTGCGAGCGGACCTCAGCTGCAGGGGGTGGGCCGGCACTGAGGAGGGGCGGGTCAGCGCTGCGGAGGGGAGGGAAGGATTTCTCTCCATCTCTCCTCCATAGCTTGCTTTGCACTCCGGTGTACTGCGAGTACAGTGCGATTTTTCTCTCGTCCCATACACTTGAATGGGTGCAAGAGAAAGAGTCTCGCATTACAGTTGCAGCATGCTGCGATTGTTTTCTCGGTCCGATTAGGACTGAGAAAATAATCGCTCATGTGCTAATATTGGTCTGAGTGGAATGCGATGTTTTATCGCACTCCACTCACACCATTTTTCTCGCCGTGTGGCTTAGGACTAAAGGCCCTGTCACACACAGAGATAAATCTTTGGCAGATCTGTGGTTGCAGTGAAATCATGGACATATTGTTCCATTTGTACACAGCCACAAACCTGGCACTGATTGTCCACAATTTCACTGCATCCACAGATCTGCAGCAGATTTATCTGTGTGTGACAGGGCCTTAAAAGGTATTGCTAGATTTGTCTTTGAAAGAGCTACATGTGCATATAATATTTTGGGGTGTGAAATCCTGCTGACAGATGCCCTTTAAGCAGCAGACATAGCAGTTCGATAACTTGTTTCCAAACTTGCCTAGGCCCCAGCATTCCCTATATGTATTTCATCTCACAACTATTTACCCAACAGTTTGGTGTGTATTTTCTGTATCACAGATTTTTACCTGACTTCCTTTCCTTTTTGAAGCATTCATAAAGATTAAAAACACATTAGGAAATTGAAAGCAACAGGAAAACTCTTTTATGTTACTGACTAGCAGCTGAGACCATTCATATCATTTGTAATGTGATTGTTACATAATTAATATAAATTACCTTGGCTTGATAATATTGGGAAAAGAAGCTGTGAGTGGCTACAATTTACATTTTGCAAAATGAAATAAACTTAAATTGGAACGACTGAGTCTATCAACAAAGTATTCAAATTGGAAATACTTATATGAATATGTTTAATAGCTAAATTTATTGATGTTTATAATGAGTTTGTGTACTGGATATTAAAGGAATAGTGTGTGGAAATAAATGACTACTACAGGCATAATAAATGTGGCCATCCTGCTACAAAGCAAAAGATTATTTGTTTAACAACATTATTCTTAGATAGGCAAGTTTGATTTAAATGTAAATTTAGAGGGGTTGTCCCCAAATTTAAATGACAACTGTAATGGGCCCAGGGGGGTGTAACCAATAAAAGAAAAAATCAATACTCCTAGACTGGCGCCACACCTCTGTACTTGAGGGCAGAGTCACACTTGCGAGAGACTCGCGAGAGACTAGCATCGCATCACCCGGAACGGCCGCACACTTTCCTGACAGGAGCGGGTCGGCTGCATTTATTTCTAGGCATCTTTGATGCTCCTGTCAGGAGAGTGTGCGTCTGGTGGGAGAGACATCACATGATTGCTGCAACTAATCAGCAGAACCTGATTGGCTGCAGCATTCACATTCTGTTTGAAGAGAAAGAAACTTCTCAAGAAGAATTGGAGACCAATGTACACAAATACGGTGTACTATTTATAGTGAGAATCTGCACTGTACAGAATACAGTAGTACAGATATTATGGTAATATTATCAGATGCAGTCTAAAGTAGCAGAGGGCTCATGTGCAAGAGCAGTATGTGAGCCCCTCCACTCAAGCTAATAATATTCAAGGAGTAAAGTATCACAATACCCCTGTGCAGAGCATCTTGCACACTAGGAGATGCTCTCCTGTGTTTTCCTGGGCTATTGGCTGGCAGGTTGATTGACAGTGTAGGCTTCCATGCTGGTTCTGAGAGGTGATGATTAGAGTTATTATTATTATTATTATTATTATTATTATTGTTTATTTATAGAGCACCATTGATTCCATGGTGCTGTACATGAGGGGGTTACATACAGAATACATATACACGTTACAATAGACAGACTAGCACAGAGGGAAGAGGGCCCTGCCCTTGCAGGCTTACATCCTAAAGGATTTTGGGGAGGAGACAGTAGGTGGGGTGTAGGTTGGGCGGCAGCTCCGCACGGTGGTGGGGCGGCAGCTCCGCACGGTGGTGGGGCGGCAGCTCCGCACGGTGGTGGGGCGGCAGCTCCGCACGGTGGTGGGGCGGCAGCTCCGCACGGTGGTGGGGCGGCAGCTCCGCACGGTGGTGGGGCGGCAGCTCCGCACGGTGGTGGGGCGGCAGCTCCGCACAGTGGTGGGGCGGTGAGGTCATTGTAGATTATAGGCATTTCTGAACAGATGAGTTTTCAGGGTCCGTTTGAAGTTTGCAAGTGTAGTAGATAGTCTGACGTGTTGAGGCAGTGAGTTCCAGGAGACTGGGGATGCTCGGGAGAAGTCTTGGAGTCGGTTGCATGAGGAGCGAATGAGAGAGGAGGATAGAAGGAGATCTTGGGAGGACCGGAGGTTACGTTTTGGAGTGTAGCGAGAGATTAGTTCAGAGATATATGGAGGAGACAGATTATGGATAGCTTTGTAGGTCAGTGTTAGTAATTTGAATTGGATACGGTGGAAGATTGGGAGCCAGTGGAGGGACTTGCAGAGAGGAGAAGCGGGGTGGTATTGAGGAGAGAGGTGGATCAGTCGGGCAGCAGAGTTAAGGATGGACTGGAGAGGGGCGAGTGTGTTAGCAGGGAGACCACAGAGGAGGATGTTGCAGTAGTCGATGCGGGAGATTATGAGGGCATGCACTAGCATTTTTGTGGATTGGGGATTGAGGAAAGGGCGGATTCTGGAGATATTTTTGAGTTGAAAACGGCAGGAGGTGGTGAGGGATTGGATGTGCGGTATGAAGGACAGGGCAGAGTCAAAGGTCACTCCGAGGCACCGAACTTTGGGTGCTGGGGAGAGCGTGATGTTATTAATTGTAATGGATAGATCAGGTGGAGAGTGCGGGGGAGATGGAGGAAAGATGATCAGTTCAGTTTTGGCCACATTGAGCTTTAGGAAGCGAGAGGAAAAGAAGGAAGATATAGCAGATAGGCACTCTGGGATTCTGGACAGCAGAGATGTGACATCTGGACCAGAGAGGTAGATCTGAGTGTCATCGGCATATAGGTGGTACTGGAAGCCATGGGACTTTATGAGTTGTCCCAGGCCAAATGTATAGATAGAAAAAAGTAAGGGTCCCAGGACAGAGCCTTGAGGGACACCAACAGAGAGAGAACGGGATGAAGAGGTTGTGTGGGAATGGGAGACCCTAAAAGTGCGGTTGGAGAGGTATGAAGAGATCCAAGAGAGGGCGAGGTCTCTGACACCAAGAGAAGAGAGGATCTGCAGTAGCAGGGAGTGGTCAACAGTGTCAAAGGCTGAGGATAGGTCTAGAAGTAGGAGTACAGAGAAGTGGTTGTTAGCTTTGGCGGTAAGTAAGTCATTTGTGATTTTAGTCAGGGCAGTTTCAGTGGAATGATGTGGACGGAAGCCGGACTGTAGGTTGTCAAAGAGAGAGTTAGAGGAGAGGTGGGAGGAAAGTTTAGCATGGACGTGCTGTTCCAGGAGTTTTGAGGCAAGTGGGAGTAGCGATATGGGTCGATAGCTGGTAGTAGAGGTTGGGTCGAGGGAAGGTTTCTTTAGGAGAGGTGTGACTGTTGCATGCTTAAAGGCAGAAGGGAAGGTACCAGTTGTTAGAGAGAGGTTGAAGAGATGGGATAAGGCGGGAATAAGGATAGTGGTGAGGTTGGGGAGGAGGTGGGATGGGATGGGGTCAAGTTGAGCGCGGTTCGCGGTTCGAGGTTCTCCAGTTCTAAGCTCGAGTGATTTTGGGGGGTGTTCGAGATCGAACTAGAACTCGAGCTTTTTGCAAAAGCTCGATAGTTCTAGATACGTTCGAGAACAGTTCTAGCAGCAAAAAGCAGGGCTTTTTACAGCTACAGTGTGCAGGAGCCATCGCTGGCAGCCTGCCAGAAGCTGGTAACGAAGATAAACATCGGGTATCCAAGCAAAGCTCTTTGGTTAGCAACCCGATGTTTATCCTAGTTACGTGCAGGAAGCCCACACTTCCCCGCTCAGCTCGCTCCGCCCCCTCCTGCCCGCGGCATACACACACACACACACACACACACACATGGTCCCGCTCGGCTTACCTGCGGTGATGAAGTCCCGCCATCCCGACCTCAGCGCTGTCACTTTCCTCCATGGCCGCCGCTTGTCACATCACCTCTCGCTTCCGACCCGAGACTGACTAGCGGTGACGTCACGGACCTCTCGCGATACTTGGTGTGAAGGCGCCGGTCATTGAACTCAGTGACAGGTGCTGTCAGCAGTGCTGGAGATCAGCGCAGGTAATGTACCTCGCTGACAGCAGCACTTGTCATGCCCTGCAGTGACCTGGGCTGACCCATTGATGTTAGCTCAGGTCACTGCACTGCTCTCCCAGCCAATGGGGAACATCCTGCTCTTCATTGACTGAGACAGTGTGGATCGTCATGGCAACCCCTTGGATTACACCAGACCTGGATTTGTTTTTCATTCTAATAAATTGGTTAAAGAGGGAATGTTTTGGGGAGTGTTTTTTCAAATAAAAATGTGTTTGTCGTCTATTTTTCCCCCCAGGGCTTGATGCCAGGTGACATTACACATCTGGTATTAACCCCATATATTACCCCGTTTGCCACCGCACCAGGGCGCGGGATGAGCTGGGGCGAAGCACCAGGATTGGCGCATCTAATGGATGCGCCACTTCTGGGGCGGCTGCGGCCTGCTATTTTTAGGCTGGGGAGAGTCCAATATCCATGGACCTCCCTAGTCTGAGAATATCAGGCCCCAGCTGTCTGCTTTACCTTGGCTGGTGATCCAATTTTGGGGGACCCCTACGTGTTTTTTTTTTAATTATTTATTTAATTTAAAATAACAGCGTGGGGTGCCCTCAGTTTTGGATTACCAGCCAAGGTAAGCTTGCCAGCTGTGGTCTGCAGGCTGCAGCCGTCTGCTTTACCCTAGCTGGCTACAAAACTAGGGGGAACCCTACGTCATTTTTTTTTTTCATTTTTTTGGCTAAATACAAAGCTAAGCACCCCTTAGTGCCACATGAAAGGCACCAAAGGGTGCTCCACTTATTCTCCACTTTTTCTCCACTTTTTCCTCCACTTTTTCTCCACTTTTTCTCCACTTTTTCTCCATTTTTTCTCCACTTATTCTCCACTTATTCTCCATTTTTTCTCCACTTATTCTCCACTTTTTCTCCATTTTTTCTCCACTTATTCTCCACTTTTTCTCCACTTTTTCTCCACTTTTTCTCCATTTTTTTCTCCACTTTTTCTCCACTTTTTCTCCACTTTTTCTCCACTTTTTTCTCCATTTTTTTCTCCACTTTTTCTCCACTTTTTCTCTACTTTTTCTCTATTTTTGTCTCCACTTTTTCTCCACTTTTTCTCCACTTTTTCTCCACTTTTTCTCCACTTTTTCTCCATTTTTTTCTCCACTTTTTCTCCACTTTTTCTCCACTTATTCTCCATTTTTTCTCCACTTATTCTCCACTTTTTCTCCACTTTTTCTCCACTTTTTCTCCACTTTTTTCTCCACTTTTTCTCCACTTTTTCTCCACTTTTTCTCCATTTTTTTCTCCACTTTTTCTCCACTTTTTCTCCACTTATTCTCCACTTTTTCTCCATTTTTTTCCTCCATTTTTTTCTCCACTCTTTCTCCACTTTTTCTCCATTCTTTTTCTATGGTCGGTCTACCCATTAGCTCTGCCATGCATACTGTAGCTCTACACCTACTGCACATGTTACTTTATGATTGACATCTCTTTCGTACCAGAGCTGTCTAAGTCTACTCTGACCCCATATTTGTCATTACTATATTGTCCTTGTACTGTATTAGGACATTTGTATCATGTGTTTCATTTCTTGCTGTGTTGCAATTTTTTTGCTGCATCCCAATTGTACCTCTACATTGTTCGAGTTTATGTTATTGTTCTCTCACTCTTATGTGATACTGATTATTGTCATTTTTCATAATTACATGCAGATAAGTCCAATCTGACGAAGGCTCAGGCCGAAACGTCATTTGTAACTTGTTTTGGACAAAAACATATATGCTTATGAAAATTTTTTTTTTCTTAATACGGACCAATAAAGAGTGATTTTGCATTACTATCCGTTGTGACTTACTGACTTAGTCTGGGAGATTTAGAGTGCCGAGGTTACTCACTAATTTTATCTATTATTACCTCTGAGCACCTATATACCAGTGAGCAGAGCTTCCTCTACAGTAGTTCTCCTGATTAGGCATGCCCTTACCTCATGAGCATGGCATTGCAGCTTTGGTAGCAACCATTACGACATGGACTCTGCTGCTGTTGACCCGAGAAGAGTGAGTGCAGATTCATTGCACCCACACTCCTCACATGAAGGGTCCGCACTCCTAGAAAATGGGGGATACGTTCCCTGAGTGTCTCCCCCCCATATTCTAGACGGTCCAGAGTCGTCGTGGGACCCCTTTATTTTTTTTCTTACAATAAATTGGTGAAAGAGGAAATGTTTTGGGGACTGTTTTTTCAAATAAATTTCTTTTGTCGATTTTTTTTTTTTTGTTAGTACTGACAGTTTATGATGTTGAGTATCTAATAGACGCCATGACATCACAAACTGCTGGGCTTGATCTCAGGTTACTTTACAGCTAGTATCAACCCGATTTATTACCCCGTTTGCCACTGCACCAGGGCACGGGATGAGCTGAGGTGAAGCGCCAGGATTGGCGCATCTAGTGGATGCGCCACGTCTGGGGTGCCTGCGGCCTGCTATTTTTAGGCTGTGAAGGCCCAATAACTATGGACCTTTCCACCCTGAGAATACCAGACCACAGCTGTCCGCTTTACCTTGGCTGGTGATCCAATTTGGGGGGGACCCTACTTTAATTGTGTAATTATTAATATTTATAAAATAATTATAAAAAAGAGCCTGAGGGGACCTCCACATTGGATCCCCAACCACGGTAAAGCTGCCAGCTGTGGTTTTCAGGCTACAGCCGTCTGCTTTACCCTAGCTGGCTATCAAAAATGGGGGGACCCAACGTCATTTTTTTTTTTAACTATTTTTTAAATAGAAAAAATTAATGGGCTTCCCTGTATTTTGATTGCCAACCAAGGTAACGGCAGGCAGATGGGGGTGGCAACCCATAGCTGTCTGCTTTATCTGCGCTGAGAATCAAAAATACCGCGGAGCGCTACGTCATTTTTTTAAAGATTTATTTTTACAGCACTGTGATGTCCAGCAATCAAAATACAGGGAAGCCCATTTTATTTTTAGTTATTTAAATAAATAATTAAAAAAAATATATATGGGCTCCCGCTGCATTTTTTGTATTGCTAGCTAAGGGTAATCCTAGCAGCTACTGGCTGCTAACCCCCACTGCTTGGTGTTACCTTCACTGGCAATGGAAAATCCAGGGAAGCATTTTTTATTTTTTTTGCCAAAAAACTACAAAAAAAGGACGTGAGCTTCGCCATATTTTTGTATGCTAGCCAGGTATAGCAGGCAGGTGCTGGAAGAGTTGGATACAGCACCAGAAGATGGCGCTTCTATGAAAATGCCATTTTCTGAGGTGGCTGCAGACTGCAATTCGCAGCAGTGGGGCCCAGAAAGCTCAGGCCAACCTGTGCTGTGGATTCCAATCCCCAGCTGCCTAGTTGTACCTGGCTGGACACAAAAATGAGGCGAAGCCTACGTCATTTGTTTTCTAATTATTTCATGAAATTCATGAAATAATAAAAAAAGGGCTTCCCTTTATTTTTGGTTCCCAGCCGGGTACAAATAGGCAACTGGGGGTTGGGGGCAGCCGTACCTGCCTGCTGTACCTGGCTAGCATACAAAAATATGGCGAAGCCCACATAATTTTTTCAGGGGGCAAAAAACTTCTGCATACAGTCCTGGATGGAGTATGCTGAGCCTTGTAGTTCTGCAGCTGCTGTCTATCTGTATGGAGAAGAGCAGACAGCAGCTGCAGAACTACAAGGCTCAGCATACTCCATCCAGGACTGTATGCAGAATTTTTTTGCCCACCAAAAAAATGACGTGGGCTTCGCCATATTTTTGTATGCTAGCCAGGTACAGCAGGCAGCCACGGGCTGCCTCCAACCCCCAGTTGCCTATTTGTACCCGGCTGGGAACAAAAAATATAGGAAAGCCCGTTTTTTTTAATTATTTCACTTATTTCATGAAATAATTAAAAAACAAATGACGTGGGCTTCGCCCCATTTTTGTGTCCAGCCGGGTACAACTAGGCAGCTGGGGATTGGAATCCGCAGCACAGGTTAGCCCGAGGTTTCTGGGCGCCTCTGCTGCGGATTTCAGTCCGCAGCCGTCCCAGAAAATGGCGCTCTCATAGAAGCGCCATCATCTGGCGCTGTATCCAACTCTTCCAACAGCCCTGGAGCCGGGTAGCTTGTTGGGTAATCATGAGTTAATACTGGCTTTGTTTTACTAGCCAGTATTAAGCCAGAGATTCTTAATGTCAGGCACGTTTGACCCGGCCATTAAGAATCTCCAATAAGGGGTTAAAAAAAACACCACACAGAGAAAAAATACTTTAATAGAAATAAATACACAGACACATTAGAGACTCCATCTTTATTACCCCCTGTCAGCCCTCCACGATCCTGCTCTTCTGTCTTCTTTCTTTCTAGTGTAGTAGTAGTGACGATTGTAGTGAGGATGAGGTGCACCAGCCCATCATGGGCTGGGGAACCTCATCCTCACTACAATCCTCACTACAATTGGGAAGCAGTGTGCAGCCTTCACTCCGTGAGTGATCAGTGCTGGCTGTCAGCGGTAACAGCGGTAACGCGGACAGACGCGTTACCATAGCAACGGTGCTCTAGGAGCCGCGGTTAGCGGTGACGTCACCGCTAACTGCGTTGCTATGGCAACGGTGATCTCCGTTAATGACCGGCTGTGTCAGCCGGTCCCTAACGGAACGGGGAGTCGACCGCGTGCTAGAGCATGTCGCCGGTACACGGCGATACACATATGTGCACCGTGTACCGGAGAGATGCACTCGCAGGTCCTACATGACGTGTCATAGTCATGTGACCAGTCTGTAGCCAATGAGATAATAGCCACGTGACTGGTCACATGGCTATTTTGACGTCACGATAGGTCCTGCATCTCTGCTGGCAGTGCAGGTCACCGGGAGGATTCAGCGATCATCGGATGGAATAGCGGCAGGAGACAGAGTGCAGAAGGGATCGCGAGGACCGGTAAGTGTTATGGCAATGTTTATTAACTGTTTGTGTACATTTATAATGCATTTTTATGTGTTTGTGATTGCCTCCCATTATAGCCTATTGGTTCGAGTTCGGTTCGTCGAACGTTCGACGAACCGAACTCGAACGGGACCTCCGTTCGGCGAGCCGACCTCGAGCCGAACCGGGACCGGTTCGCTCATCTCTAGTGATGATTGCTCAGGTGTTCCATCTTCTGGGTAATTGCTTTGCTTCTTTTGTGAGCATGATCTACCAGAATCTTGCCAGTCGTACTTTCTGGTTCGGTTGTTGTGCTGTTGGCCTGAGTTCCTGCCTGTGCTCTGATCTTTGTGTTCTGACCCCGGACAGTTGTTTGACTTCTCTCTGCCAGCTCCATGTACTTGCCGTGACCTCCTAGCTTTTGACCTCGGACTGTTACCTCACCACGTTTCAGTTTTCTCCCTGAATCCAGTACATGCCTTTCCGGAATTCTGACCCTTGGATTGTGACCTGACTATGTGATGCCCCTGACTATCAGGGTGTCACAGGGAACTGCACCCCTGTCTCTCATGGTGCAGAACTCACCCTCCATGATTCTGGGTTCCTACACACTGGTATTGCTTCCATCAGCACTCAAATCCTAACCACACCTCACACCACACCCTGTCAGGCAAACCAGTGGGTGGTCTAGCTGGAAAAAGACCACCCGCCTAGGGGTGAGGCAGACTGGTGGGAGGGAGGAAGTCAGTTTTAGAGTAGCCCTCAGAGAGTGAGGAGCTGAGGGAGTTGTAGCTCCCTGTGTGACCTTGGTTGGGTCGCAGACGGTGGTCTGGGACCAGAGGAGTCAGAGACCCGGTCGCAGGGTATTGGAAAAAGGTGTACTGACTTAGTGATTGGAGAACGGTCGGCACTGGAAAGTCCAGTAACTGGACAGGTATCGAGCACGGCGGGGTACAGGACCCTAGATCGGGGAGTAGCTTCACGCAACCTGATAAATCACCTGTGAAGGATAGTTTCTTTATGAATTTTCTCCAAGAGCTCAAAGATTGAAGGCACCAACACAACGAGGGGGATAGGGCTTTCCAGCTTATGCGGCCTACAGAAATCCCAAGTGTCAGCCATCGAGAGCACAGCTCCACTATTTCAACATAGGGAGCGGGACCCTGACAGCTTCAGGCCAAATGGTCACTTAGGAAAATATACATAATTGTGCATGGAGGCAGGCTCTAGACCACTAAGCAGTACCAGTGGGGACGGATACCCAGATAAGCTCTCCCGAGTGGCAGCAGCACCCAGAGACTTGGATTACTTCTGTGTCAGAGTCTGCTTAATGATTGCACCAACGTCTACACAACCTGAGTAAGTACACTACACACCCTGCGTCCTGCCTGCCCGCATAGCCTGCACAACACTATCCACCACTTATCTCCAGAGTCCCAGGGTCTCCCCATACCCGTGGATGAATCACCATCTGGCTGCCCCATTCCATCTCCCCCAGGTATTCCCCATCGGCAGCGACGGTACTACCCATTCCCCCAAACCACGGGTACCGTCACGAACTATCCCTTGTAAATAAACCCCCCTTTACATTCGAAGTGGCCGCAAGCCCCTGAGTCCGAAGACCCTCGAGCCACAGCAACGCCAGATCCGAGCAGTTTGACTACTGCAGGGGCGGCACACCTTCACCTTTGCTTAATCCCTGTGTCTGTACGTGTCCTCCTGTTACCAGACCTTGGCTTTCCTAACTACTCTACCATTTGTGCTAACCGTAAGTAATGACTCGCATCACATTAAGTATATCTGATCACAATCAAATCGCAAATTTCTTTGGTACACTTTAGTCCATCAGACAAATGAATTTCAGAGCATCTAAGGAGTATTTTTCCACATAGTTGAGATCCCATGAATGTATATATAACACAAAGATCCACAATGTTTTTTTTTCCATCCCAGATCCGTTTCATGTGATTGCACTGTAAATGTAATATGGTAGATAATACATATGTGATGATCAAATCTTTTGAAGTTCAAATTAGCCAGACTCAAATCTTTAATAAAAAACTGACTTTCAGCAAATTCCCATTTGCTGAAAAAGACACTTGTAAAGGACCCGTCACACACAGAGATAAATCTTTGGCAGATCTGTGGTTGCAGTGAAATCATGGACATATTGTTCCATTTGTACACAGCCACAAACCTGGCACTGATTGTCCACAATTTCACTGCAACCACAGATCTGCTGAAGATTTATTTCTGTGTGTGACAGGGCCTTAACACTCTGAGGTCTTTCAATCTCGTTAACACAAACATAGCTTTAGTAATGTCAATGTGACCTCACCATAAACACAGATAGTAAGGTTGGTTTCACATCAGGGTTTTTTTTAACTGCTGCATGAATGGATTTTGTGCCACAAAACCAGATCCTTTACAAATGCGTTGCCATTTCAATACATTTGCAATGGAATCGCGGCAATATGCAGTTACATGCGGTTGCATGCAGCATACACTGGATCCATTGCTTTGCGGTATTTTACCTTTTTTCAAAAATGCTACTTGCGGTGTTTTTGTCCTCGGGCAAAATACTGCATGTCAATGGATCTGTTAGATTGCGGCGATAGCTGCAATGTATTTCAATGTGCACTAGATCCTGCTGATAGACAGGATACTGTTTTCTGTACTGAGCATGCCCAGAAAGCAGCCTGGCCTGGTCAGTACAGAAATCTCTCTCTCTCTTTCTCTCTCAGATAGAAGACCAGGATCATGGAGGGGTGAGAGGGAGTAATAAAGATGGAGTCCCTAAGTGTGTCTTTGTATTTATTTCTAATAAAGAATTTTTTCTCTGTGTGGTGTCTTTTTTTAACCCTTTATTGGAGATTCTTAATGGCCGGGTCAAACTTGGCCTGACATTAAGAACCTCGGGCTTTATACCAGCTGGTAAAACAAAGCTGGTATTAACCCCGTATTACCCAGCATGCCACCCAGCACCAGTGCCACTGAAAGAGTTTGATACAGCGCCAGAAGATGGCGATTCTATGAAAGGTCCATTTTCTGGGGCAGCTGCGGACTGTAATTCGCAGCAGGAGGGGGCCCAGAAAGCTTGGGCCACCCTGCACTGAGAATTCCAATCCCCAGCTGCCTAGTTGTACCTGGCTGGACACAAAAATAGGGCAAAGCCAACGTTTTTTTTTTATTATTTCATGAAATTCATGAAATAATTAAAAAAGGGCTTCCCTATATTTTTAGTTCCCAGCCGGGTACAAATAGGCAGCTGGGGGTTGGGGACAGCCCATACCTACCTGCTGTACCTGGCTAGCATACAAAAATATGGCAAAGCTCACGTTATTTTTTTTACCCCTAACCCTAGGGTTAGGGTCATTTGTTTGTTTTTTTTTGTTTTTCTTTATTTTTTAATGAATTTAAAAAAAAAATTGACATGTGCTTCGCCCATCGAGCACCCAAGCATTTTAATGCTCACTAATCCCTACTCCTGACCACACAGTCAGCAGAACAAGTAATCAGATCTGCTAACTCCAGTGTCAGCCGATTACTTGTTCTGTATCCCCCTGCATCCATTGCAGTGTGTGCGGGCTGTGAGGTCAGCTGAGTTAGGCCAGCCCTGGAGTCCGCTGATCTGAACTCAGCAGAACTCCTGACCTCATAGCCCGCACACACTGCGATGGATGCGAGGGGACACAGAAGAAGTAATCGTCCGACACTGGAGTTAGCTGATCTGATTACTTGTTCTTCTGGCTATGAGGTCAGGAGTTCAGCTGAGTTCATACGTGATCGGCAGCAGGCAGTGACTGTTGTTAACCTGCATTCATCGCAGCGTATGGGGGCTCTGAGATCAGGAGTTCAGCCAATAAATTCTGTGTCCCTCTACATCCATTGCAGCAGCCATAAAAAGTAGAAGGATCTGGTAAAATAACAATTGTGGTTGCATGCGTTGCACATTCAATCCACAGGATCCGGTCATATGCGGTTTGCATTTTTTTGCCTCTGGGCAAAAAAACACTGATGTGAAAGCACCCTGACCTGGTAGCAACCAACAGCCCATTTAATAACTATGCGTTGACACACTGTTCATTGTTCTTGTTTGAATTAAAAAACAATCCAAACATTCTACATCCCTTAGTCATTTCTCATCAGGTAGAACTGATGGTGTCCCTGTCAGAAGTATTGTCATACTAGTATGTCTGAGACGAGTGATGTAACATGAATTCTTTAATGTCCTCAACTTCTCCCACCCCTTCTTATACGCTTGCCAGGAGGTCAGTTATGTCCTGCATTTAATAGTCCAGACGGCTGATCACAGTGGTATACATGGAATGCACAGTATTTTTCTCCTTTTCTTAATTGGAATGCCAGAGTTATTCTACATGCCCTGCCTATTGTCATTGACACTTTTTTTTTCACCATCCATTTTATACAACATTATGATTAACTGTTGACAATCTTATTAACTCTGAATATTAAACCATGAAAAAGATATAAAAAGAAATTCTAAGTAGGTAGACATACCTAAAACAAAATGTGGCAGCAGGTTGTGTTATAGGTGTGGCATGTACGGTTATCAAATTGGACTAAAAAAACAAGTGTGCAAAAACAGATATGCAAAGTTAAGTGTCTACATTATTTAACATTTTTTACTATATAACAAATTCAACCCACTTCTGAAAAATGATGATGTAACATGAATTCCAGCACATGCAAAAGTGTGCTTTAGTGCTGTGATGTGTAAGGATGTAAAATTTGACTAAGAAATATGTAAAATAAAATTCATGCTTGTCATATACACAGTTGCAGTTAATTCTCTGGATTTTAGAGAATTTTCTTTTGTTTTTTTAAAAAACAATTATTATCTCTTTTCACAAAAAGGATTGGAAAATATACAAAATCTCAGAATAGTCTCTTGTGACAAGCAAGCGCATCATTCCTGATAATGATTTCAGCTTTTTTTCTGGAAAAAATATTGCGATGCTTGGCTCACACTTTCTAATGCATTAAAGAATGTATTTGTAAGTCAAATGCAGCAGAACAGATACCTGGTATCACAGTGGTAATGTGCTCACATCCCCAGCACTGTGCTACTCACTGTGTTTGCTACTCTTCTCCTTCCTTTGTCTCACCGCCACACTGAGCCTTTATGCTTCTTTTCCACTCTGCGGCATATATGCTGCTGTTTACATCTGGCTATAGCATGACACGTTCCTGCTGAGATTAATGTTTCTGTGTCTTGCAGGGTTTATTTTCCCTGGCCCACCATTGCTTGCCTGATCTTGGTTCCTAGTTAAGTTCTTTCAGTCTAGTTTCCTTCTTGATGTTTCCTGTATTATATCTCCTATCTTCTGATCCGTCATGTCTTCTTGTTTATCCCGGCTTCTTAGTTCCTGACCTTTGTTACATTTACTGAACCTGTGCTGCCTGCCTTGACCTCGGATTGCCTGAATACATCTCTGCCTGTGCCCTCTGTACTTCACACATCTGCCTTGACCCTTTGAGCATCTGCTCCAGTCCCAGGAACTGCCTTGCAAGTGGAACCTGGCGACTACCTATCGCTGTCAGTTTTTACATAGTCTCACTATCCTAAATCACCCTAACATGGATGCTGCATTCTTTAAATAACCTTTTATACAGGCGATGACAGTTTTCCTGATTGGATGCACTTCACCATATGATGCCATAGCTGCAAGGTCACGTGTTCACGCCTGAGAGTATGTCAGCTTGCTGTGGCTGATACAATTTTTTTGCAATGTGTAAAATGAAACCAGGCAGGTTTTTGGTGATTTCACCAATCAATATGCAAATTGTTTGAATTTTTTCATGCTCGTAAATTTCAGAAGGATCAACATGATTTTGATTCTGTCACGGTCTTCTCTGCTTGAGAATTTTGACAGGCTCAGGCCACACACCTTAAACAGGTTTTGTTTCTTTTGGCACATGAGGGGTTAGTATCAGTTTTTGTTGCAGCAACAGATTCTGTAGGATAGATCAGCTGTTCCTGATGATGTCCACTTCTGACCCGGAAGGTGGATGGATGCATTTCTTGCTGTAGGCTGGTGCTTTGTTGTGTGGAAATGTTATCCTGGTGTTGGCACTTTAATTTTACCCTTCTTGGTACCTGTACACCCAGTGTGTTTTCCTTGATATTTGTGAGTTGTTATTACCCCGCTTGTCTGTTGTTCGCATAGGTGGGATTTTTGGGTGTTCTCCATCCTTATCTGTCCCCTTGAGAGGTGGGTGTGGAGGGAACATTACCATCAGGGCCAGGACAGGAGATAGGGAGAGGCTGGGTGTTCAGATGTCGCTACCTTTAAGTGTAATTCTGGGTAGACAAGCAAGACCAGAGTACCTCCCTAGCTTGAGGGTAAGTGGCAGGGGCCCCCCATTCCACTCACACTCCCAATCCCATCATGTATGCCATGACAGATTCCTGTTGAATCAATTTGCATATCAGAAATAGATAACAGAAATAAGGAGGTACCAAATTCTTACTTTAAATGATGGTGGGCACCCTGTGTATACATCACCTGTAAATAAGCTACATTTTTGAAGAAGTCATTTCTGAATACCATTTATATTGTTTTATGGAACTTAATGCCCCAATATACCGATAGTATTCAAACTTAAGAGCAAACATATACCATACAAAACACATGTTTAAAAATATATAAAAGCTATTGAAAATGTTTTATGGGAAATGAGTCATTAGATATATTTTCAATTTAGAAGTATTTTTATTAAATTAAAATGTTTTCTGTGAGTCACACATGGTAATTGGTTTAAACATGCAACAATCCTTGATATGTTCTGTATATGAGATTTGCCATAGTTTGCTCAGCTGTTATTTACTAATGGATATTTAACCTCAAAAATAATACATAGTTCCTCATGAAGTAACACTAGGGAGTAGACCTCTCGCTGCATAATCTGTAACAAATTATATGTCCATGTTGACTACACGGGAAGAAAAAGATACAATGAACACTGTAATCCCTATAGTTACTGACCACACACAGTTGTGATCAGTCTTAATCTCTTATAGACATAGGAAAGCATAATTAATAAATATTTAATAAATCTTAGCTATTAACTTGAAGAGAACAAGTATAGTAAACCCTCAGAGCTGATTTAAAACAAGGCTGTCTGCTCCTTGATAGAACCCCAACAGTCTTTTTGCAAAAACTGTGGTGGTATCTGTCGTGATACAAACCCCCTTGCTAAATGTAGTAGAAGGAAGAGTGGAGAGACAATAAAACCACTCTGCCCCATTGACAAATAATAATGAAGTGCAAGTTCAATATTGGTTTGAAACAATGCTCTTTTTTATAGGTTAAGTAACATACACTATTTATATAATAAAGGAAGAAGGGAAATTCCAGCAACCAGGTCCAAAAAATTGGTTAAAAATTACATTTTATTTAATGGAATACATTTTTGTAATTTTTAACTAAATTTGGACCTGGTTGCCGGAATTACTCTCCTTACGTTATGTTGCTCAGGTTTGCCAACCTAATATTCTCCGTGCATGGTCCAACTAGTGGTCTCAGAGCAACAGGTGAGCGGGTTAAACCCTTTTTTTCTCCTTTACTATTTCTATAATGGTATATCAAACTAGATTAACATCAAGTATTTACTTGTAAGTAGAAACAAAACACAGATGATAATATGTAAACTCTACTGTTAAAAAGCATTTTATCCGCTATGATAAGTCTCTAACACAGGATTAAATCATGCACCATAGTAAGCCACATGCAGAAATAGCTTCAGCCGGCTAAATCAGAACTCCAGTACACTTAAAGCAATTCAGACAAGTGCAAAGAGTGTAAAATTGTTCTTAAAAGTCTAAAAATGTAATCCATTTTCATCTTAACAAAAGCTGACAGCATGGGGGAAATTCTGTCTCAAGTAGGCCTCTGATCCAAAATGATAAGGTCATGGTATTTTTAGAAACAACGTTCACTTCTAGTGAAATGGATAATATAGAACTAAAAATTTTTAGAACTTCTAATTGGGCAGGACCAGTAAAAAAAGAATTTAGTGTATTTAAGCCCCAAAGCAAACACTATAATATGTGTTGTGTTGTTTGTTATAGTGTTTATTGACTGTGCATTACCCTTATTTATTTATTAGTCTGTAGACCCCTTTGTTTTGTGTTGAACTTGCATGTTTTTCTGGGAACCTAACCAAATGTGTCATTTCAAACTATACGTTGTCTATTCCATCCAATAGCATCATAGGAGAAGGTATAATCGTGGCACATGCTGTTGTGTAAAAGTCCTTGCTTTATTATAAATCCATAAAAAGTCAGCGGGTCTGAGAACAGATGCTGGCACTCCGGAGAACGATGGCCATTTCGCGCTCCTGTGCTTCCTAGGACCCATAGAAGCGCAGCAGCGTGAAACGGCCATCGTCCTCCAGAATGCCAGCATCTGTTCTCGGACCTGCTCATCTTTTATGGATTTATAATAAAGCAAGGATTTTTACACCACAGTGTGTGCCACGATTCTACCTTCTCTTATGATGATCTTTGCTGGACTGGTTCCTTTCTGGTGAGCACCACTGTACAGAGCCTTGGTGGTTATTGTCGCTCCTCCTGTCTCTTGCAGTATTGAATCAGGTGACCCGGTGGTGTGGTACTGCATCTGTTTTCCTTGCTATTCCATCCAATGTAGAAGGCCTTTGAATCTACTATATTCCAGTAGAGTTTCTAAACTTGCTAACTAGTTTGATATAAAACATATAAAAGCCCCAACTCTCACACACATTACCCATATTGCAGTTCTGTGACTCCGTGTGCATCTGATTTCTTACAGAGGCCCCAAAGAACTATAATATGTTCAACTTAGTATGAAGCTTAAAGGTGTGGTCTGAATTCCAAAGTAATTTTTATACTAAATCCCTATTTAGAGTCATAATCTAAACTATTTTCTAATATACTTGAAGTAAAAATTCCCTACCCTTCCCTAACTACACAATCAAATTGTTTTTCTATTTTTTCACCTTCTTTTTGATGACACGTCATTTCATAATCCCACATTTTATAATACCAGTGCATGCTGGGACACTCAATGAAACATCATCAGGGGCAAAGGCTGCAGTCACTGCAACAACCTTTGCCCCTTCCCTGAAACGTTGCACCATCAGTGACACTCGCTTTAGGGGCTAGGTTAGTCCCTGCTCTCTAATTATGTGATGTGAACAATTATAGTGACAGCGCACTCTCCGTTGCTGGCCTAGATCAGTAGTATAAGCCTGCAGGAGAGTGTGTTGTCAGAATACCTGGTATGCAGAGACCAGTAACTTTACTAGTGGCAGTGGCGCTGGTCTCTCTTTGCTAGGAAATCTGACAACACACACTAACAGTGCGCTCTTCTATGTTGCTGACTCATTACTGCTGATCTGAGCCAGCAGCAGAGAGTGCGCTGTCATTGTGCACATTAAACAAAGACAGAGCAGGGAATAGCTCAGCCCCTAAAATGTGCGCTACCGATGACATTTCATTTCAGGGACGGGGTAGAGGCCATGGTAATGACTACAACCTCTGCTCCTCGTAACACTTCCATGACTGAAATTTTCAAATGAAGTGTCATCAAAAAGGAAGTGAAAAAAATAATAACAGAAAAGCAGTTAGAAAGTGTAGTTAGAGAAGGAGAGGGAATGTTATTAAAAAATAGTTTAGATTATGGCACTCTACCAACTACCTACCAATAAATGGCCTTCTCACCTACCTTTAGGCCATGTGCGCATGTTGCGTTTTTTCATGCGTTTCCGCAGCGTTTTGGACTGCAGCGTTTTAATGCAAAAATGAATGCGTTTTGATTTCCAGGCAAAGTCTACGGGAATTAGGGCTTTCTTGTGCGCACTATGCAGAAAAAACGCAGCATGTTTTGGTGTCAAACATTTGTCAAAATCTCTGCGTTTGAAAATGCAACATGTCAATTGTTTTTGCCATTTTGGCTGCGTTTTGCTTACATTGAAGTCAATGAGAATTATCAAAACGCATCCTAAATCAAAATCCTAGCGTTTTTCATGCATTTATGATGCAAGACGCATGCTTTTTTGACAAAATCAAAGCATGTGTTTTTGGCATGCTAGTGAGGTCTCATGACGTTTCCTTTTGCCCTCACATCCAGCCCTACTTTAAAAAAAGAGTACAACAACAAAATAATTATATTTTATTATTAAATATGAAATCTCAATAATGTTTTTCTTAAAAATAACATTTTTGTGTATGAATTAAAGCAGGGGTTTTTTTTTGTTTTGTTCTAAGGCTTGAATGGGCAAAGTTTATTTATATGTGTCTTTGTATTGAAAATGCATCCCATTTTAAGCACTGGAAAAGCATGTAAGACGCGGTAAAAACGTGGCAAAAACACACGAAAAACGCATGCGTATTTCCTGCGTTTTTGTGGCCAAAACCAAATTTGACAATGACAAATTCTGCCAGAGGATGCGTTCATTTCTGCAATGTACTGGACGCAACGTGCGCACATGGCCTTAAAGGGGATTTCCACTACTTGGAGAACCCATTTTTAAATGCCTGAGATTCCAGAGGCTAATAAGAAAATTGGTTGCCGCAGCCACGTATCACATTACTGTCACTTTATCCACGAGGAACAGAAGTGCAGACATCATTTAATTAAGATAGGGTTGTCCCGTAGTGGACGTTAAAGTCTAAGCTGGTCAATGCTTCTTGTGCTTCTGGTTGTAAGAAACGCTGTATGATCAATTTAATCCATTTTTAAATAAATAATATTTCAAATGCTAAAATGATACACATATATCATTTAAAAAAATGAAAAAACCAAAAAGGTGCAATATTCTCTATTTTTTGTCATTCTCTGGCACAAACCTTATACTGTTTTAGGACCAAATACAATTCTGCAGCATTTGTAACTATGGTGACATGGCTAACGAAGTTACCAACCTGAGTCACCTTTGATTGGCTGGAGTAGTCACATGCCATCATTGCCACAAGAAGAAGCAAGGAGATCGGGGAGTATGGCAGCGTTATGGAGGAGCAGCAGAAAATCAGTAGGTGACCACATATTTTTCTATTTTTAAAGCACCATAGACCAAGATGTAAAAAGATGCTGGACAGTCGATTTAACAATAAAAGGTAGGGCTAGTGGTATGACGTAAAAAATCTTTCCACTATATACCTTTTTGCTTTACCTAAATGGTTGATACATTACTATGACATGCTCTAGATACACTAAATATTTCCATAAAGAAACCATAAGAAAAAATAATTATACACATTTTATTGCACATATTTGGCATAGAGTCTGGTTTAAGAGTATTACATGAGAAAGCGTAATTCTATAAACCTACCTCTTCCAGAACATTGCAAAGGGGAGCTTCCCTGGCATCGTTTTCTGCTCTCTTCTACCGTCAGGTGGCAGGACCGTGGATGTTCACACTTTCGTCCAGTCCATCCTTCTTTACAATCACATAGTCCACAGTTACACTGCCCATGACCTGCACCAATTATTACTATTAGCATTAAACTTAGTGTAAACATAGTAATTTACAAAATTCACGATAAATTGATTTATGAAAAAGTAGAAAACAACAAACGCAAAGGGAATAAAGATGTGTCTATGTACCCTTACTCAAAATTCATTCAGAGCTCCAATATCTCATAATATACTATCACTACTTGCTAGCAAACCCCTTTAGAGACAACAGTTCCCACCAAACCCATTGGGTGGTCACATACCGATAAAAGCATTTCCTGACAAAGTATTGTGAATTTTTTTTCATGGTTGGCTTTCTCACAACACTCATTTTGGAATATGTCAAATTGAAGGGATCCTGTCACCAGATTTTGGATAGTGTTACCATAAAACTGGCTTGAGCTACAGATGTATCGTTATTTATTACCTTTCATCTTAAGGGAACCTGTTACCAGATTTTGGCCTTCTAAACTAAAACTAGCACCTTAATCAGCAACTGTGCTGCATTCTGTGAAGGTGCACATTACCTCCTGACCCCCCCATAGACCCGAAAAATACCTTTATAAAATCTCTTGCCCTGTGTGTAATTGTCCGGTCCTATTGTATGTGTTCTAATGTGCACCTCCTGTCCATCCTTTCTCCTTCCTCCTGTCCTGATTGACATGGATGATGCCTCGTACGCATCCACATAGGCAGGCAAAATCTTCATATGCTATATCTCCATATCTATGTTGCACGCAGAGCCAAAATCATAGGTGTGCCTGCGTGAACCAGTGAGTTCTCTGTACAGGCACGAGATTTTGCCTGGCAATGTGGATGAAGCATGTGACGTCATCCACATTGCCAGGCAAAATCTCGCACCTGTGCAGAGAGCTTGCCGCTTCTTGCATGTGCACCTATGTTTTCGTCTCTGCCCGCAACAGAGCAGAGTGAAGTGCGCCTGCGTGAGCTGGGAACATGGAGATTTTGCCTGCCTATGTGGATGGCAACTCAGGCGTCATCCACATCAATCAGCACAGGAGGACGGCGAAAGAAAAATCAGGAGGCAGAGAATAGGACGCCTATCGGACTGGGCAATTTACATACAAGGCGGGAGATTTTATAAAGGTATTTTGGGGGTTTACAGAGGGGAGTCATGGGGTAACGTGCACCTTTATAGAATGCTGCACAGGTGCTGCTTAAGGTGCTAGTTTTAGTTTAGAAGGCCAAAATCTGGTGACAGGTTCCCTTAAGATGAAAGGTAATAAATAAAGATACATCTGTAGCTCAAGCCAGTTTTATAGTAACACTAAGAGCCCAGACCATCACACTATATATATAAAGCAATACAATATTTATATTACATGTCATTTGGGCCAATAGATCTTAAAAATGTAGTAGGCTATTTAAATTTAGTGTGTGTAGCATTTATGTCTAAATTTGTGTACAATTTTGAATATTTTATTGTTTGCTATCTTTGTAAATACAATCATTGCAAGATAACTAATGAAATATCAACCAATAAGTAAACATTAAGATACTGTTCAAAAATGTAAAATTCGTAGCTAATACTGTATAGCAGAATCTATTACTAGGGGCCGTAAAGATATCACTTCACCAAGGAAACTGTAAAGGCCCCATCACACAGTACGATATATCGTGCGATCGCATGAGCGATCGTACCCGCCCCCATCGTTTGTGCGTCACGGGCAATTCATTTCCCGTGGCGCACGATGTCGTGAACCCCCGTCACACGTACTTACCTCCCTAACGACGTCGCTGTGGGAGGTGAGCATCTTCTTCCTGATGGGGGTGGGACATTCGGCGTCACAGCAATGTCACACAGTGGCCGTCCAATAGAAGTGGAGGGGCGGAGATGAGCGGGACGTAACATCCCGTCCACCTCCTTCCTTCCGCATTGCCGGCGGGACGCAGGTAAGCTGTGTTTGTCGTTCCCGGGGTGTCACACAAAGCGATGTGTGCTGCCTCAGCAACGACGAATAACCGGCGCGCAGAAGGAGGAACGACATTATGAAAATGAATGACGTATCAACGAGCAACGATAAGGTGAGTAATTTTGCTCGTTAACAGTCATTTGGTGGTGTCACACGCTACAACATCTCTAACGATGCCGGATGTGCGTCACAAATTCCGTGACCCCGATGATATATCGTTAGATATATCATAGCGTGTGACGGGGCCTTAAGACTAGAGTGTTGTATAAAGCAGCTAAAAGTATTGCAGTTGTGATGTTTGCCTAAGAGGACACACTGTTTTTATGGACTGTAATGAGTGATACAGTAATTCAGATGTTTTCATTTGGTTCTAAACATTGTTAGAGTTAATTTGGCAATAAGTGCCTTGAAAAAGTATTCATATCCTGTGAATTTTTCCACATTTTCACTTTATACCCACAAGCTTCATTTTAAGACAACCTTTTTCTGCAATTACTGTTGCAAGTCTTTATGTGTGTCTCTACCAGCTTTTCACATCTACAGACAGACAATTTTTTTCCAAACTTCCTTGAAAAATAGCTCCAGCTCAGTGAGATTGGATGATGAGCATCTGTGAACAGCAATTTTCAAGACTTGCCACATAATCTCAATGGGATTTACAGTATATTACAAAATGAGTACACCCCTCACATTTTTGTAATTATTTTATTACATCTTTTCATGGGACAACACTAAATATATGACACTTTGATACAATGTAAAGTAGTCAGTGTACAGCTTATATAACAGTGTAAATTTGATGTGCCCTCTAAATAACTCCACACACAGCCATTAATGTCTAAACTGCTGGCAACAAAAGTGAATACATCCCAAAGTGAAAGTGGCCAAATTGTGCCCAAAGTGTCAATATTTTGTGTGGTCAGCATTATTTTCAAGCACTGCCTTAAGTCTCTTGGGCATGGAGTTCAGTAGAACTTCAAAGAAGCCACTGAAATCCCCTTCCACTCCTCCATGATGACATCACAGAGCTGGTGGTTGCTAGATACCTTGCACTTCTCCACCTTCTGTTTGAGTGCCCCAAAGATGCTCAATATGGTTTAGGTCTATAGACATGATTGGCCAGTCCAGCACCTTTACTGTCAATTTATTTATTAAGGCAGTAATCATCTTGGAGGTGTGTTTGTGATCATTATTATGTTGGAATACTGCCCGCAGTCCAGTCTTACAAGGGAGGGGATGATGCTCTGCTTCAGTATGTCACAATATATGTTCCCACAATGAAATGTAACTCCGCACAGCCAGCAGCACTCATGTAGCCCCAAATTATGGCACTATCACCATCATGATTGACTGTAGGCAAGGCAAAGTTGTGTTTGTTCTCAAACCCTTGACATCATCTGAACCAAATACTTTTATCTTGAACTCATCAGACCATAGGACATGGTGCCAGTAATCCATGTCCTTAGTCTACCTTGCCTTCAGCAAACTGTTTTCAAGATTTCTTATGCATAATTTTTAAAAGATGCTTCCTTTTGGGATGACAGCCATGCTAATTTGATGTAGTGTGAGGAATATGGTATGAGCACTGACAGGCTGAACCCCCACACCTTTATAATCTACAGCAATGGTGGCAGCACTCATACGCCTACTTTGAAAAGACAATCTCTGGATATGATGTTGAGCAAGTGCACTCAACTCCTTTGGTTGACCACGGCGAGACTTATTCTGAGTGGAATCTGTCTTGTTAAACCATTGTATGGTTTTGGCCACCATTGTACAGCTTAGTTTCAGGGTGTTGACAGTCTTCATATAGCCTAGGCCATCTTTATGTAGAACAGCAATTTTTTTTTCAGATCCTCGGAGAATTCTTTGCCATGATGTGCCATGTTGAGCATCTTGTGACCAGTATGAGAGAGTGTGTGAGTGATAACACCAAACTTAAAACAACTGTTCTCAATTCATATATGAGACCTTATAATACTAATGAGTCACATTACACCGGGAAGGAAAAATGGCTAAAAGGGCACAATTTCTCCATTTTTACTTCTGGGTTTACATACTTTTGTTCCCAGTGATTTAGACATTAATGGCTGTGTGTTGAGTTATTTAGAGGGCACACCACATATACACTGTTATACAAGCTGTACCTTGACTACTTTAAATTGTATCAAAGTGTCATATCTTCAGTGTTGTCCCATGAAAAGATATAATAAAATATTTACAAAATTGTGAGAGGTGTAATCACTTTTGTGACATACTGTAGGCATGGACTATGACTGGGCTACTCATGAATATGCACTGATCTTAACCATTTCAGTGTAGCTCTGGCAGTATGTTAAGGGTTCGTGCCCTGTTAGAAGGTGATCCTCACACCATTGTCAAATCATTTTCATCCTCTAACAGATTTTCTTCCAGTATTGCTCAGTATTTGATTCCATACATCTTCCCATCAATTCTAACCAGCTTACCTGTCCCTGAAAAGAAAACATCCCACAGTATGATGCTGCCAGTACTATGTTTGACAGTGGGGATGGCGTTTTCAGGTTGATGTACACTGTTAGTTTTCTGCCAAACATAGCGTTTTCCATTTAGCCCCAAAATTTATAATTTGGTCTCATCTGGCCAGAGCACCTTCCTTCATATACTAGCTGTGTCTTCTAAAGTTCACGGTGTATGAATAATTTTTCAAGGCACTGTATAAGTCAGCTGTTGATGAAACATTAATTTGACAGACCGCTATCTTTCCCAACTCCCACATACACAGTAACCACATGGCTGGGATCAGGACCGTCTTAACAGCATTACTGGCAAATCAGTGTACTTGGGCCCCTACGACAACCACTCCTCAGAATAAAAAGTAAATGGTTGATAATATTAAACATATACAGTCATGGTCAAAAATGTTGGCATTCTTGAAGTTGTTCCACAAAAAGTAGTATTTCTCCCAAAAAATTATTGCAATTACGTATATTTTGTTATAGACATGTTTATTTCCTTTGTGTGTTTTGGAACAACACAAAAGAAAACAGAGGAAAAAAATGATAAATTGAATATAATTTAACATAAAACTCCAAAAATGGGCTGGACAAACTTTTTGCCATTCTCAACTTAATATTTACGCACACTTTGGAATAAATAACTGCAATAAATTGCTTCCTGTAGCCCTCAACAAGCTTCTTATACCTCTCACCTTGTGCTACTGTTCTTTTGCAAACTGCTCCAGGGCTTTCAGAATTGAAGGGTACCTTCTGCCACCAGCAATTTTAAGATTTCTCCACAGGTGTATAATACAATTTAGATCCAGACTCATTGTTGGCTAGCTCAGAGCTCTCCTTCCATCCATTTCTCCTTCTTGAAGTATGTTTGGGGCCATGGTCCTGCTGGAAGACCCATGTCCTAGGATGCAAACCCAGTTTTCTGACATTGGGCACGACATTGCCCTTGCCACCCAAAATCCTTTGGTAATCTTTAGATTTTATGATGCCTTGCACCCAGTCAAGACAGTCAGTGCCAGAGGCAGCAAAACAACCCAAGACATCTTTGAACCTCCACCATGTTTGACTGTAGGTACTATGTTCTTTTCTTTGTGTGCCTCATTCTGTTTTTGGTAAACAGTAGAATGATTTGCTTTACCAAAAACATCTGTTGTTCTCATCTGTCCACAAGATGCTTTCCCAGAAGGATTTTGGCTTACTCACGTACATTTTATCAAACTGCAGTCAACCTGGCTTGTGTCTCTTTGTCCAATGGGATGTCCTGGATCTCTTGCAATAACGTTTCATTTTATTCAAATGTCGATGGATAGTACGTGCTAACACTGATGCACCTGCACCCTGAGCCTGCAGGATATCTTGAATATCTTTGGAATTTGATTGGGATTGCTTATCCACTATCTGGACTATCCTGTGTTGCAACCTTTCAGCAATTTTTCTCTGCCATCTATGTCCATGGAGATTAGCTACAGTGTCATTGGATGGAAGCATCTTGATTATTTTGCACACCATGGACTAAGGAACACCAAAATCTCTGGAGATGTACTTGTAACCTTGAGATTGTTGATATTTTCAACAATTTTGGTTCTCAAGCTCTCAGAGAGTTCTCTTCTTCTTTTTCTATTCTCCATGCTTACTTTGACACATACAGACACCTTTTATCAGGTTTCAGGTGTGATGTTCATATTGCCCACACCTGTTACTTACCACAGGTGTGTTTGAACGAGCATCACATGATTGAAACAAAGTTGTTCACCCACAATTTTGGAACGATGCCAACAATTTTGTCCTTTCCATTTTTAGGGTTTTGTGTGAAATTATGTCCAATTTACTTTCTTTTCTTTGCTTTTTTTGTGTTGTTCCAATACACACAAAAGGAAACAAACATGTTGATAATGAAATGTGTGATTGCAATAATTTTTTTAGGAGGCATACTTCATTTTCAAGAACAATTCCAAAGGTGTCAACACTTTCGGCCATGATTGTATTTATTTTACTGCCACTTTAAGAAAACTAGTGTTAAAACATTAAAAGCATACTGCACAACTTGTAGGATACAGGACAGTTGAAGCTGGAAACTTATCTAGCCCCTGCTAGCTAAGATAAAAATCTCTTCTTTTTCAGGCTATATTTTTCTAGTTTGAAGGAGGACGCGCACTACTGGGTCACTAGCATGAAAAATGCACACTTAAATGCGTTTATTATTTTAGTGTAGAGTGGTTCAAAAGTTTAGTTATGCTTCAACATACAAAGATTAGCAAGGGCCCATATGATCATGGGGTCCTCTGGCATGTGCCCAGCGGGCCAGCTTGTTTTCAACAGGTAGAGTGGAGACATCTCATGCAGCAGCCTATTTCTTCTGAAAACAATGAATTGACTATTGAAATTCCAATAAGTCGATGCTTCTCTTCTCCAGCTGTACACATCAGATGATCAACAAGTCCTAATTAGATCAGTGAGTTTGACCTGAGCACCACTGAATATTACACATGAGTGGAAATGTCTTGCCTGGGCCAAGAAATATCTGAAGTCAGATTTTTCAAAGTTTTTATGGACTGATGAGATGAGAGGGAATAGTGATGTACCAGATGGATGGGTCCATGACAGGATCAATACCAGCAACAGACCTCCACTTTGACTCAGATGTCAGCAAGGTGGAGGTGTGATACTGCTATGAGTTAATATTATTAAAGATGGGATAGATGGACCTTTTCGGGATGAAGTTAGACAATGCTTCATTACATGCATTGAAGTGCTCCACTGCCTGGCTAACCCGTAGACACCTTAAATATGAAGAAAATGGTCCTATTCCTCACCTGACCAAAACCCTCTTGAAAACTTGTGGGCGATCCTTAAACAGGAGATTTATGGTTAAGGAAATGAGTACACTGGTCTGAACAATGTCGGGGGGGCTGTGGTTGGTGCTGCCTAAAATGTTGATCGTCAACAGATTATGAAACTGACAGACTTCATGGATACAACACTTATGACTGTTATTGACAGAATGAAAAGAAGGGTGGCTACATTAGTTGAAGATATTTTTATTAAAATGTCAGAAATGCATTTTTGTACATTTTAAATTGGGTTATTTTAACTTTAATAGATGAAAAGAAACAATTGAGAAAAGTTTACGCCTACATTTAGCTGCATAATAATTCTGCACATTAATAGTTGCCCAATAATTTTGCACATATTGATATTGTCCTAAGAAAGACAAAACCTCACTTTTACTATCTTAAATACCTAGCTTTATTAGCCTTTAGGATTGTGATAAGAGTGAAGAACTTTTGTCTCTTACTAAGCTATACAAAAACTTCATTTATTTCCAAAATATACTGATGAGCTGAAGGGTAACAATGTTTTGAACTTTTGAATTTCAGGCTCTATATCTCACCATCCACTACTGCTTTGATCGTGAGATTAGTATCACTTAATAGACAATCATCTTAGCTATCTCATATATAAATTTGACTTCTAACTATTTAACATATGATTAGTTATGCTGATTATTGTCATATCACTGCATTGTTAATGTTTTGCTCCTAAAAATCTAAATTTATATTTTTATTATTTTTGTTTTAAATCCACTTTTAGCTTTCAATACTGCCTGAATCCTTTGTGGCATGCTCTCGATTAGACACAAGCATGTCTTGACCGAAATATGATACCAGGTCTATATGTTTCCAATGTTGGTGCATGCTGGTCGACCTACTTGAGTATGTATTCAACTCTACAACCCACAAGTGTTTGATTAATTTAAGTCTAGGGACCATGTGGGCTATACCAGCCTCTATATTTCATGGTCATTGAACTATTTCTTTGCCAATCTCGACGTATCCTTCCAATCATTGTCCTGCTTAAACACTTTGTTGTTCCTTTCATACCTATAGTACTTGAGTGTTCAAAGTAACTTGTCTTGTAGTATACTCACATATAGCTCAGCATTTACACCACTATCAATCCTGGTCAATTATCAAACACCTTTGACTGTGAAACAACCCCATATCATGAGGTTCCACCAGCAAACTTGACAATAACTTCAATTTCTTAATCCATTAGCCCTTGTTTTCTTTGTTTATTGCAGACCCATTTGCACCCATAAGAGTGTAGTTTATTGACTTTCTTCTCATTTCTCCAAATCACCTGTTTCTAATCTTCTACTGTCCATTTTTCTTACTTTTTTTGCAAACTGGAGCCAATGCTTTTTATGATGATATTGAAGTCGAAGCTTGTCCACCTTTTTTCAGGCCACAATTCCATACTTGTGTTTCCTTGTCATACAGTGCTTGCATGGAAATCTGTGATCTCATTATTACAAAGCATACGAGCCATCTCCACTGCAGTGTTTGTCGCAACAGAACTGATAGACCTTGCTTCCTTCCAATGGCTGACCAAACTTTTTACTCCTTTTCTGCTTTACATTCTGGTCCACATACTTGCCTTTGACAGCTGTCCACCACTGAGAAACTGGGCCTGGTTGGTAAATATGTGCATACGGGTTGATAGGAGATTTTTTTCTGACATATATTTTTTTCAATTTTTACCCCCCTTTTTCCTTTTCCCTCTGCTCTAACCTCAATTTTTAACACTTGGGTGTTTCTCACATATACTGATATTACTCCAGGAATATAAAGTAAATAGATATATCCTCTACTAGGGTCAATCAATCTGCCTCACTCTTGAAGCATGCTGTTATGGGCTCTGGGTTGTTAATAGGATTTTCCTACTTAAAATAGCATTAATTCTCATTATTTAAATGTGGTTTGATGATTCTCAGTTGCAGATTGGATCACATATTACATATAAAAATAATATTGGTAGGACTTTACCTTGTCAGATACATATAGAAACATTTGATGTTGATATAGAATAATATATTCTTATAAACCTTTGTATTTATGGTGTTATTTGTTGTTAAACATACGTTATACCCTACCAACTACTGTATTCCAGGTCATTATTGATCACTTGCAATTGAATTTTATTGTCAACATCCCTTGAATTGCATTGCTATTTATATATTGTTCCCAAATTGGTAGCCATGGCGAAATTGTCTAGAGGTCGCTTTGTAATATTGTATGGTTTTTAATGCATGGTTTTTCATGGATTTAATAAAATTCTAAAATATTTTCATAAATTTTGGATGTGCGCCTCTACTCTGTGTGGTCGTTTCTCTTCCTAATTGATGTTGTTTTCCCACACAAGAGGCTGCACCCCTATTTATTATTAAGTGACTGTGCACCCCTAATTCTTTAAATGGGCCGACTTAATGAGTCCGACATTTTGCCTGAATGTCCACCTTTTGTCTTCTGAATGGATGCACGGACTTAATTTTGTATTGTTTCAACTGTCATGATACTCACATGATGCAGTTTGACAACTTTCTTGGCCGAGAGACTGCTGTCAATGAGCTGGGTGATTTTATTTCTCTTTTCTTGTGAAGTCTTCATGGATGTTTCTCAATTTAAACTAGGGATCTTTTGATCACTGAGCTAGAGGGAAATGTGACATCAGGTTGTACTTTGTAGTATAAAAGTAGAAAATGATTTTTCCATGACCAGGAGCAAAACAGTAATAATGCAGTGATATAATAATTTGCATAACTTATCATGTGCTAAATAATTGAAGGTCAAGTATATGTATGAGATAACCAAGATGATTGTCTATAAAATGCTGGTAGTCTCATGTTCAAAGCTGTAGTGGATGGTAAGATAAAGTCAAAAGATCGAAACATTGTTTCCCTTTTGCTCTTCAGTGTTGGTGCATTTCATAAGAGAGTTATATGGTGTGGGACTGTGTAACAGCTGTATCACGTTAATTTACACTTCACCGGACTGTGCATACTGAAATCAGCATGTCTTTTTCAACATGTGTTCTGATAAAAATTGAACACACATTTAACTAATTAATTTAACACACATATGTGGTTTCCAATGTTGAAAGTGCTTTGGCGACATCACAGTTATGTGACTATGATATCACCACAGGTCCTATACAATGAATAAGTCTAGAAGAGCTGAAGAAGAGAAGACAGACTGCTAACTATTCCAGTGTGTGTGTGTGTGTGTGTGTGTTTGTAAGTGTGTGCTCTGTGCATACATGTATCTCTATGTAGGTGCTCTGGATATTATTCTTGCCTTGGTATGTATGTGCTCTATGTATACATGAGTCTGTATGTATGTGCTCTATGTGTCGCGGGCGGGGAGGGCGCTGCGCTCACCACTCTAGAGTCCGGCGCTGCTGCTGCTGCTCGGTGGCTCGAGCGGTGGGCCGGATCCGGGGACTCAAGCGGCGCTCCTCGCCTGTGAGTGAAAGGGGGTAGTTTGGGTTTGGGGAGTTGGTCCGTGATGCCACCCACGGTAAGGTTGGGACACCACCGCTGCTCTGGACGGGGATCCCGGGAGCGATGACAGGGAGCAGCCGAGATGTTTCTCTCCCCTCCGTGGGTAGGGGGGTTGGTGGTCCCGGGGCCCGGGTGAGGTGACAGGGAGGCAGGGTTGGCGAGGTGCAGGGTCGCGGGGGCAGCGCAGTGCCAGATGGCACGGTGGTACTCACTCAGCCAAGAATGGATACAGAGTCTCCGGTAAAACAAACGGCTGGATGGATGGGTCCCGCAGCCGGCTGCTGTGGTTACTCCCGGAAGGTTGGTGGTGGCTGCCTTTCCCGGCACCTGTTGTGTATCTTCGGTCCCGATGGCTTCCCATCGGTAACCCGCTCCCCAGCTTGGATATGTGCCAGAGGAGCCCCTTTTGCCCGCAGGCTCTGGCCCTGGGAACTCTAGCTGTGGCAGTAGCTGTATTTCCCTTTCTCTGTTTGGACGGTTGCCTTCAATTGGGTCTTTGCTGCAAGGAAACCCCGGAGGTTCCGGTCGCTAACGGATTTGACCTGTTTAACGGCGACTCCAAGCCTGGTCGGGGTCCGCAGGCCCTGTCAGTTTGTGCTGGCTTCTCCCTGCTCCCCAGTTTGGTACCGGCGAGCCACTGCCCATCCCCGGTCCTACGGTTCCACGTCGATCGGCCTCTCCTGCAGATGGCCACCATCGTCTGCCAACCTTGCTCTTGGTGCCTGGGCCATGTACCCGGACATGGTCAGTCTGTTCCTCTACTACTCCACTCCTTCCTCTTCACTCTCCCTCACTGATCTCTCACTGACTTCCTTTTCCCTCCTCCAGGACTGTGAACTCCTCAGTGGGTGGGGCCATCCGCCTGGCTCCACCCCACCCGGTGTGGACATCAGCCCCTGGAGGGAGGCAACAAGGATTTGTGTGTGACTGGTGTACCTATCTCGGGGTGTGGGGTGTGTTGTTGCAGTACCTGTGACGACCTGGCTTGTCCAGGGCGCCACATATGCATACATATTTGATTGTATGTATGTTTCCGCTCTGTCAAAACATGTGTATGTATGTATGTGCTGTGTATACATGTATCTGTATGTAATTGATGTGTGCATACATCTGTCTGTATGTACTCTGTGCACATATGTGTTGTATGTATGTGTACTGTGTGTGCATGTGTTTATATGTATATTTTCTGTGTATGCATGTGTCTGTCTGTATGTATGTGTTCTGTGTATACATGTGTTTGTAGGTATGTGCTCTGTTTATGCATGTGTCTGTATGTATACGTTCTGTGTATATGTGCTCTGTGTATGGATGTGTCTCTATGTATATATATCTCTGTATGTATGTATTCTGTGTATACATGTGTATGTATGTCTATGCTATGTGTATAAATTTATTTCTATATTTATGTGCTGAGTGTATACATGTGTGCATGAATTTAGTGTATTTATATTTGTGATCTGTGTATGCATGTGTGTGCATGTTGTTATATGTATATTTTCTGTGTATGCATGTGTCTGTCTGTATGTATGTGCTCTGTGTATACATATGTCTGTAGGTATGTGCTCTGTTTATGCATGTGTCTGTATGTATACGTTTTGTGTATATTTGTGATGTGTATGCATGTGTGTGCTATGTGTATATACATATGTGTGTAACGGGCATTGTGTGTAATGTGCATTGTCTATATATGTTTGTGTGTATGTAGCATCCACAGTTATAAATATTGGCAGTGCAGAAGAGAGTTCACAGGTGTAAACATGTAGGCAATCGCCCTACAAGCAAGCAATATGACTCATATTCATCAGGTGATTACAATTTTTATACTGGAACAAAAATCATTGTTCTCACAGCACAATGCCCAATGTAAACTGCAAATTTGCAGCTAAAAACATGACACTGAATGAGCACAGATTGATCTACTATTTATCATTCTGTTTGCATCCTTCTTCATAAGCCATGTAAAGAGGTCGGTAAACAAAAAATAATCAACTTGAATATTGAGAATTGCGCTAAATAACGGCCTGAACTTCGCTCATATAGATGTTTGTGTCTGATGATTCAATATGTCATTATTTGGGGCCCCACTTTAAACTATTGCTAAGGGCCCCACATTGTCTAAAATCGGTCCTTTCCATAAGCCATTTACTGAAAAAAATAAAATTGTAGATCTCGTTCTAACAACACTACTCTAGGGCATGTAAATATGTGGGATTCTCGGAAAGGTTGGTAGGAACATGCCAACTGAAATAAAAACTATAGAATCAAAGTTATTGAAATTTAGAAGATAGGAGAAATTACTGACTTAAAAGCCAGACAAAAGGTTAAACATACAGGAAGAGAGAACAAACCCCTTACAGAAACTTTCCGATCAAAAGAAGAACTATATTGCTGGCAAATAAATATTTGCCAGTTGTCTGATGAGTCATGAAAAGGAATGGGTATAAAAACACCAGGTCTTTGTGACCTGCATGGCAAAATCGGAAACCACAAAGAAGGGCCAATTGATCTCTAACAACCCATTCTCTGCTATCTACAACTGTACCCAAGTGACCAAAGGGACAAGGGGCTGAGCAGAGTGCCACAGACTTCTATTTATTACAATCTCCTGATACATCTCAATTTGTTAATATAGCTTACACTGCAGCATCATTGTTTAAAAAAAAAACTAAATTAACTTTTCCAGTCACCTCCAATTTCATTTAAATATTTGTGTGTATATGTGTGTGTGTGTGTGTGTGTATATATAGATATATATATATATATATATATATATATATATATATATATATATATATATAGATATAGATATATACTGTATATATAATATATACACTGTATATATAATATATATATATATATATATATATATATATATATATATATAGTAGTTGGGAGCAGCCATGGAATGATGCATGCATGACAGAAAGCTTTTACATCCATGGCTAAAATTGAGAGATAGTGTATATATCTACACCAGCAAAATGAAAAACTGAATTAATCGTGTGTGTATAGCATTTACTCAATATTAATGACATATTGCCAGAGTGAAGTCATTAAAATTTTCAGCGAATTACTTAACATGGTATTTCCTGTTCATAGGATTAAATTACACCTGGAGGAATTCTGAACACCTATTAATAGATATAGAAAATGGCATTGCTTTAATAATAGGCTCCTTTAATTGCTTTGCATGCCTCTACTTATTTGATTTAACAGCATAGGTCCTCGTGTTGATGACCAGAGACATCAATTGACACCCTGTTACCACTGTCTTCCTGACATATATTTTTTTCTTAACCCCCTCCCAATGAGGCAGTTTTCCATTTTTGCACTTTTGTTTTTTCTCCCCTTATTCCAAGAGCCATAACTTTTCTAACTGTGCGAGGGCTTGTTTTTTGCATGACGAGTTGTACTTTTGAATGACACCATCCATTTTAACATATTATATACTGGAAAAAATTCCAAGTGTGGCGAAATAGTGAAAAAAGCACAATTTTGCAATTGATTTTCAGGGTCTACCGCATACATTTTACAATTAACATGACCTTACATTATGATCCTCCAGGTCAGTATAATTACGCAGCTGCAAAACATGCATATTGTTTATTTTATTTAAGTGGTGAAAAAAACCTCAGAAATTTGTAAAATAAATATATTCGCTTGTGTCGCCATTTGCTGAGACCTTATCGGTTTCTCTTTTCGGGATATATATAAAGCCTTGTTTTTTGTGTCCCGAGCCAATATTTATATTGCTATCGTTTTGGGGTACATATGATGCTTTGATCACCTGTTATTATATTTTTTTGTGTTGTTGTGGAGGGCAAAAGAAACAATTCTACCATTTTGATTGATTTTGTTGTCAAGCCATCTAACGACTGGATTATTTTTTCAATATTTTTTTAGATCTGATTTTTATGAATGCATTGATACCAAAAAGGTGTGTTTTTTTAGTCTACTTTTTTAATGGGGGAAAAGGGGGGTGATTTGAACTTTTTTTCCAGATTTTTTCTTAATTTGTTTGCTTTTCACTGTATTTGATAGTCTTCTTAGGGGACGTGAACTTGCAATCTTCTGGTTGCTTGTGTTGTACACAGAAGTGCTTTCACAGGAGAACCATCATGACAAGCATTGGGGTCTTGAGCAGATCCCTGACTGCTATGTCAACCTATTGACACACTGTAAATGCCACTGTCAGAGAATGACAGCAGCATTTAACAGGTTAACAGCCAGCAAAGATGTGGGTTTGACTTATGAGCCTGCATCAAGTCAGAGAGCCGATATATAATGATGTACCAGTACATAATTTGTCGGTTTATTCTTTCGATTTTCTTAACGTGTGTAGATCAGAAAAATTCTTAGGACAAGAAAATACAATATATTTTTATTTAAGACACTTATCATGGCTTTAGTCAGAGTAAAGAATTGTTATATTCATTCTCCTAAGCATCACAATAGCACTAATGCAAATTAGAGAGTGAATTGTCAGAGATTGTGCCTCACCTGAGCAGAAGTCATCAGAATATCGGTCATAGACTGCCTTACAGTTCCTTTCATCACATTCACAGGTGTCTCCATGAATGTCTCCCCAGTCACCAGTTGGGTCTACATCATGACATGTACATTCACCGCAAATGCATGTTCCTTAGAAAAGAAAAACAAAAAAAGAGAAATTTTAGTAATCATGATATACAAAATATTTAAAGTATTCATGAACTTGCTTAAATTTATTCTTTCCTAGTAGTAGTAAGTACAAAACGTTCAGTGCAAAACAGAATTTTATTCTTCACAATAACCAAGCATTAAGATCAATGGAAGAGAGAGTAGAGAGCTACATAGTCTTGAAAAAGTATTCATATGTAACTTTTCATGTTACACCCACAAACCTAATGGACTGTATTGGGATTTTATGTGATATCCCAACACAAAGTAGCAAGCATTTGTGAAGTGTAAAGGAAAGGATACATTTTTTTTCTAAATATTCTAGCATACATTTGAAAATTGTGACTTGTAGTTGTATTCTCCCTCCCCCCCTCTGTTAAACCTTTTGTAAGACCACCTTTCGCTGCAATTACTGCTGCAAGTATTTTATAGTATGTCTGTGCCAACTTTGCACATCTAAAGGGTGAAAATTGTGCGCACTGGTCTTTGCAAAATAGCTCCAGCTCAGTGAGATTGGATGGAAAACGTCTGTGAACAGCAATTTTCAAGTTTTGCCACAGTTCTCAAGGGGATTAAGGTCTGGACTTTGACTGGGCTATTCAAACTCAAAAATATGCTTTCCATTTTAGTTCTGGCAGTACATTTAGGGTTGTTGTCTAGCTGGAAAGGGAACCTAACCCCCCTGTCTTTTGCAGCTTCTAATAGATTTTTCTACAGGATTACTCTGTATTTAGCTTCATCCATCTTCTCATTAACTCTGACCACCTTCTCTGTTTTTGCTGAAAAAAAGCATCCCCACAGCATGAGGCTGCCACCATCATATTTGATGGTGGGGATGGTGTTTTCAGGGTAATGTGCACTGTTTTATTTTTTGCCAGACATGATGTTTCAAATTTATCCAAAAATGTTCTATTTTGGTCTCATCTGACCAGACTACCTTCTACCACATTCTAGCTATGTCCCTCACATGCTTTTTGCAAACTGCAAATGGGATTTCATATGGCTTGTTTTCAAAATTACTTTCTTCATGCCACTCTTCCATAAAGGCCAAATTTGTAGAGTATATGACAAAATAGTTGCCTTGCGATCAGATTGTCACGGTCATCTCCCTCTTTTTGGAGATTAGTGACCGCTATAATGTCTGGAGCCTCTCATCTCTTTCTGGCACTCTGCATTTAAAGGTTATTTAATTTCCTTTGGTTCTGAAATAACTAATGTCAGTTTTTCTGCCAGCAAGCTCTCCTGCAGTTCAGGTCAGATGTAGCTGCTCTGTAACCACCACCCAATGTGATTAAATAGCTAGGTCTCCCAGCACGCTTTGCTGTGTATACAAAGCCATTTGTATGCTAGCCGGCTTGGTGGAAAGAGCTGCTGTGGAGTCTCCTGAAGTTGCATCCTCTTCATTTCAGTTCTTTTTCCCCTGTTTGTCTCACCTACCCTTTTGTTGTATTAGTGCAGCA